>NC_056739.1:700199589-700219589 GCF_019279795.1 Protopterus annectens
ATGGTGGTTACCTCTCCAGTGGATGTCTGTGGATTTCCAAAGGTGATTACTTTGTGTTCAGATATAACAAGTGAGGTGTTAACTGTTGGTGTAGAGCAACAGTCACCCATGTTAGGAAGGACCAAGTTGATGTGATGGCCATGTGCATCGGTACATGAGTAGCTTTCCCACTTAATGGTGGGGTAGTTGAAGTCAACCAGTATGAGAGTGTTAGGCTGGACACGAATATTTTCCAGGGTGTTTATGGACATGGAGTGTGAGTCTTTGGAAATATATGGGGACCTATCACAGGCTACAACCTGAACCATTGTCTTACCCAATATCAGCTACACCTGCAGGATCTGCAATGTATAATGTTGGTCTACCACTCTGGAGGTGTCTACATCCTTTATGGATATGAAAATACCACCACCTTTACAGCTTCGGTCCATGTTCTGTAGCCAAATGTTGTGGAATTACGTACAGGCTGGTACTGCAGGGGTGCTTCCTGCTGCCTTTATCCAGGTCTGTGTTACAGAACAGATGTCATTGTTCCCCATTTTAAAGAATACTTCCAGCGAGTGAATTTTCAGATGTAGAATTCCAGTGTGCAGCAACATGACCCTCTGATTGCCATATCTTTGTGGCTGTCATATATTTCTGCATATTTATGTATACATATATTTATATATATGTATGTATTTATTAACCTTTCTATATATATGTATGTATGCATATATGTGAATATGAATGTGGATGTATATCTCTCTATGTATATATTTATCATGTATATATTTGTCCATATATATATGCATCTCCATACATATATACAGATATATATAGACTACCTGACTAATTCTACAGACTCCTTTCCTTGCTGTTGGATGAATGTACTAACTGATATGTTTGGGATGTCATCACTATTGTGTAGGTCTCAGATGGTGTACTGGTAAACTGCCTTAATCATAGTTTACAGGGCCCTGGGTCCAGGACTTGGCAGGCCTTATTACATTGTTGCAAGGCAGAACAGTTCAGCTGTGGAGGATGGGATAAGGGGTATAATTACAAGAGGTCCCTAGTTTGGGCTGCTTCACCACCATTTACATTGCCTTTGGTCAGATGTTTTGCAGTGAAAGGTTAAGAGTGTGGATCCGATGTCCAAATGCACTACATGCATATTATATATATATATATATATATATATATATATATATATATATATATATATATATATATATATATATATATATGGGTTCACTACGAAATTTTGAAATCCAAAAATCTTGAGTTTCAGAAAATCGAGTTCAGAATCTCGAGATCTTGGAATCTCAAAATTGTGAACCCCCCAAAACACCACCCAACACACTAAAATGTGTATGCAGGGGAGCAAGCCCCTCTGCACCCCTCACCACACGCAACTTAAATATACCAACTCCGAGATCACACTACAGCGAGGACAAAGGAAATCTCCAGGCTGCACTGTATGCCAATCTCCACTTAGGATTTTGAGGTTTTGAAACTTCGAACATATGGACATTCGAAGTTTTGAGCTTCGAAATTCTGAATGGAACCCATACAAATATATATATATATATATATATATGTGTGTGTGTGTGTGTGTGTGTGTGTGTGTGTGTGTGTGTGTGTGTGTGTGTGTGTGTGTGTATGGTTCCACTTCATATCGTCGAATTATCATTTAATCGAATTTCAAAGCATCGAGGCCAAATCGTCGAAAGCTCAAATCGTCAAAAACTCATAACATCAAATCTCAATTCATTGAAAACTATAAAACAACTAAAAATAACATCCCAGGCACTGTTTACTATGTTTATGCAGGGAGGCAAGCCCCCTGCACCCCCATGTGTGGGGCTCTGCCCCCACACCCCTTGTAAATTAAATATACCAACTCCAAGGTCACACTACAGTGGGGTTAGGAAATTACCTTTCACCCCCACTCTAGTGTGACCTTAGAGTTGGTATATTTAATGTACGGAGGTTGTGGGGGGGTGGAGTAAAACGTAGTAAAAACTCTGTGGGATGTTATTTCTAGTTGCTTTACAGTTTTCAATGATTCGATGTTATGACTTTTCGATGATTTGAGCTTTACAACGATATGATGTGGAACCATGTATATACATATATATATATATATATATATATATATATATGTATACATACGTATATAAATACATATATACATATATAAATACAATTTCCCTACTGTTGAATGACTGTGCTGCATGATATGTTTGGGAAAACAACCAACATATCTACAGCTGAGGTGGCTAAGTGGTAAATTGCTATGGCATACATGGTCTTGGGTTCAAAACCTGCAAGGGCTGATTATTTTTTTGCTGTGCAGAACAAGGGCTGTTGGATGCAAAGTGATTAAGGCACTTTTAAGCAGTTGTACGCGGGTTTACATGGCTTTGCGCGGCTGTCAACAATGCTAATTTCCAGTTAAATATGCTTACAGACAGCCTTAAAAGTGCTTAATCTGTTGTAGGCATTACTTAGCACCATGTAAACAGGCTTAATCCCACTTACTACTGCTTAAAAGAACTTACTCCCGCTTACTCCATGCTAATTTCTTTAAAAGAAAAGAAAAAAGGGGTGATAGGAAAGTGGTGAAAAAAGGGGCATGCAGAGGGAAAGACAATAGGAAAAGTAGCTAGGGATGTGCAGGACAGGTGTAGGGAGGTCCATGTGGGTCCATTTCTACTACAACAACAGCTGTGCATATATACTGAATTTGGAAGTATACTTGGATACTCAAACCCCTGAGATAGGTGTTAGGAGAATAATAATGTGTTGTGAAGCCAATTAGACCAGATTACATATGTTCAGTGCAAAATGGACAACTATGTATGGGGCGAGATTTTTTGGGGGGAGCAGATTGCACTTTTTTTTTTAAGGTGAGAGTGGGATGTTGGGGAAGGATAGTAGGTATATTTGAGGAGGTAGGTTGGATAGGAAGACAGACAAGGCAGCATACAGGGGCAGTATATGACACATGTGGGGGGTAAACACCTTGAACGGGGAGGGGTGTTTGGAAATTGGAAGCCCATGAGCCCCCAAATGGATACACTGGGACTGAGGTCCCCACCCATGGGCAGACACCACTGCACCTTCACGGCCCCGAAGGTGGCTGTGCTGGGGCTGAGCAGGAGGGGCAGTCTGACCCTCTGATTGCACCACCTGGCCCTCAAGATGGTGTAGCAAATCTCCCAATTCTCTGTGCAGTTTGCTACCCACCAGACCCTGAACCTGGCTTAGGGTGACAGGATCCTGTCTGTGCCCACTCCCGGGTGGAACAAGCGCCATCCCCTGAGGTGGTTCCACCCGAAGGTGGTACAGGACCAGTGAATGAGGAAGTCCCAGGGTGGCTCCTAGACATGCTGGGGCCTGGTGCCATGGCCAGATGAAGTGGGAGAGGTGGGTCCACTGGGACCGGCCTTCCCATACCTGCTATGGTGTTACAGTTTTAGAACATATGTGGGTTAGTAATAATCAACACAATCCAGGATTAGTTATAACAGCATCCATGGATATTTCCATTAACCCAAAACAACAGATTTGGGACAGTTGCATAGGAAACAGAACACATGCATATATGGAACCACAGTGGTCAGTACAATGGCATGCAGGTTACATTGATAACAACAGGCCACCAATGATAGTATTTCAACATGGAACATTAATAGTAACACATTTCAATATTTGTTGAACAACAGGACATATGTCTCAACAGTAGGTTTATGTGTAAAACATACTCATTGATTTGTGTGTTTAGATTATTGTTGCAGATATGGTGGTGGTGGTGGAGGGATGTCAATTAACAACTTGTATATCCTTCCAGTATTCACAACTTTAATGATTATTGCTCTAATCATTACTTTACAGGTATTATTACAATACCTTATGACCTTGGTTTGAGCAGTGATATGTTTGTACAGAGTGTATACTTTAGCTGTCTTATAGCTAAATTCTACTTCTCTTACCTGGTAGACCTGTGGAGGGAATGTTTGGTAACACTACCTGATTGTCTCTACACATATTCCCATATTCCTCAACCTCTTAATGCAAAACATCTGTACAGAGCTTGACAAACTGGTGGTGCAAATAGGGACATATTTTAAATATTGCTCTTATAGCCTTTTAGAAAGTTGCTAGAGTAACAGTATTTGTTTTAATATACATTTTCTGATGGATCTGAAGTCTGAAACTCAAATGTATGTTATTATTTCGTGATTACAATCCTGAGATCTTAACAGTGATTTGCCTTGAAAATAGAGTAACAGACCAAAAATATGTGGCAAATATCTGGACATTCTGCACAAATCTGTGCAGCTGAGAGGTATGATTATACATACAGCTTACTACCACCCCCGAGATTCAAACCATGGCTGTGTGTGCTAAAAATACAACAATTTGTGTTTCATCAGAGTGAGCTATTTAAAAAGTGCTATCTCTTCTTTAAGTATTTTTTGTTGAAATTCCTCTTGTTTGTACAATCTGACCTTGTAATTACAACATTCTTATACAGACATTCCTAGACATATTTTTTATGTAGCACAGTGTGAGAAGCAGTTGACACAACAGTACTATTCACATACCAGATCTTGGTGAATGCAACATGTGAGGGCATACAATACTAGAGTAAACACAACCAGTCCAGGATTTAGAACTTTATTGTCAGGCAGAAACACTTTTATTTAAATATGACCTATATGGGACTATTACTGTCATATTGTCTGGTTTATTTAGTGGAAACCATACACATTTTTTATAGTGCTAGGTGACATTTTACTCCTTTATATTTATTTGGTATGACTACTACAAGTAGGATTGTTACTCACCAGCCTCGCAATGCAACCTTTGCAACCTGCTGGCATGGGCTTCCTGGTTCACAGCACACTCAGCTGCAGCTGTAATGAGAAGAGAGAAATATTTATGCATACTTATCCATCACATACACAGGCTGGACTTTGGTGCACAATTATTGCTATGAATACTTACACACTGCTGGGAAATCTCCCCTATGTCTTGCTTCTTGGACCCACTGTTCCAAGAGATCCTTCTTCCTCCATTTCAAGTTGGCATAGGGGTGCCTGACCTACTCACCAGTCCAAGGGATACCAGTGGCACTGGTGAGATCACAGGCAAGACTTTCCCAGGCTTCTGCTTTATATTGGGAGCCCTGGTACAGGTCCTGCAGCAGTCTCATGTCATGTTTTTTTTTTAACAGGAGTCCTGCCATGACCTTGGACTCCTGTATGCCCCAGTGCTGCACCCGGAAGCACATGTCCTTTCCAACTCCTGCCATACTACCTACAGTGGAAAGCTACAACCAGTTATGAGATGTATTCCCATCTGAGGGGTTTAAATACAGCTGATGTTTCATCCTTTGCCATGACTGGATGGTTTTGAAAATGCTGAGCTAAGCTAAGCTACAGGCAAACCTGCTTAGCTAACAATGGCAGTGCTTAAAGGGGTAGGTTCAGTATTGGTTACCAATGGGCAACTCCACTTAGCTAGGCTATTCATTGCTTAGTATTGATATGTACACAATGCTTACACCCAGACAGCATAGCTGTGCAATGCTTAGCATTGCTTATGTTTTATTATATTGGTCTAACACCTGCATTGGACTGATTCATCATTCATTACATAATATAGATGTATTTACCTTCCCTGACACCCCCAATGTGCTGTGATTAATTTATTCTTGTGTGACTATACTGTATGGGGCACTTATGTTTATATGGGGGTTTCACTACTTTATTACACTGACACCTCACATCTGGACCTAATTCACTACTCTGGTTGAGAAAAATCAGTTACTTCTTGCATAAATATGCAAAAAACTTAAAATTGTGATGTTTACACATACAAAATGGTAATGGCTTTCATGGGGCTCGACCTGTGAATTAATACATGCAAGGCATACACCCTAAATGCTACACTATCGCACTTATGCTTATGCTGGATGTTTATTGCTTTTTAACTTATCCTGCCATTTCAGTTGAGTTAAGCATAGCTAAGCAATGGGCACACCCATGCAGACACCCTTAAACTTTATGGCATATATAAAAAAACTTATTTGTTGTGTTTTTTAATTTGTACCCTTCAGAATATCCATGCTAATGCTGCACCTGTTATTCTATCAACTTTCTGGCTTTGTAGGGATGATTGTCCCTTACGGCTTTGTTCAGATTCCTTACTCTGATGGGTTGGGAGGTGTGTGCTATGTGCTTATGCTAAACCTGTTATTCTATCAACTTTATGGCTTGGTAGGGATGATTGCCCCTTATGGCTCTGTCCAGATTTCTTACCCTGATGGGTTGGGGGTGTTACAAGCATTCTCACTCATTTGAAATTGCTGAACAGCAATTCTGGAGTGCAGGGGGCATGTGTATTGTGAGAGCTTTTCTCTCAGACACACCTCCTGCAATTGTACACAAAACCATATCCGTTTTACAGCACGGCAGAGTGCCTTCATAAATATGCATGGTACGCTGCCATGCTGAACAGCCATGGTCACTTCCATGCAGGAATAAGTTATTCCTGCATGGACATTTGCTGAATCTGGGGGATTATCACAGAGAGGAGCAATACAAGATGGAACATTTAAGTAAGAAAAATAGAGAAGTCTGAGCAAACTAGTTGAACACATTGTCAGTAGTTGGGTATGGTCACAGTCAATTTGTTCTGTTTCATTTCTAAAAATGAATTAATATTGGATTAAAACTTTTTCGGGTGCTGTTAGCATATGGAACTTGCAATAGTCAGTTCGGGCCTTATATGTTCAGTGCATTGCTTTCAGTTTTATAACAGTCTTGAAGTTACAAGGGGAAGTCAGAGCATTTTGTAGAAGCCCCCAAGCTTGGCAGCCATCAGTTCTGTGACTAATTAACCCATTTGCTCCTACACGGGAATGTGAGGTTCTTACCAGCACTTTATGCCTCCTGTGAGGGGAGAGTTGATGACAGCCTTATACATGTAGACATAGAGCCCCCCCCCAGCCATTGCAGTTTCAGCTAACATCCTTGCAACAGCTCTGAAGGACTCTACATTGTCAGTCTATAGGGGAGGAGTATGTGAGCTTTCCATCATGATTACCCCCAACACACACTGTGGAAGCACATCCCTCTGGCCAGGCCCTTATGGATTGCACCACCCCCAAGTGGACAGCTAGGCCACCTCCATCCCTTCCTCTAGGATCATAGATGCGTACAAGACATAATAACTACTGGGTCCTTTTTAACCCTAGCCATGCATCCCACATCTCTGATAAGTTCCTGCACCCTTGATAAGTATAAGGAGGGGCTTGGGATATGAAATATGTACAACCTGGGGCCTGGGAGATGAACCATTTACAATCTGCCTGAGTCTATTAGGGACACAGGTGCCAAACCAGGAATCAGTTTCCTGTTCCTGTCCAATTCTCCAAGTTACACTTGAACTGGATTAGAGAGGAACTTTGCTTCACATGGCTAGAGAACCTGTTAAGAGAAACAGTATCTGTGATTCATACCTGTCTCTCCAGCAGGTCCTATTTATATCACAGGGAAGATTTTAAGTTTTTAGAAGAGGTAATTCTTGTGCTGAACATGTTATTTGTGCCCTGTATTCCTTCAGTGAGGAATCTCTGTGGACATACCATTTGTTGGATGCACCTGACTAGGTACATACCAAAAGGGGGAGATTTACTCAATGATAGGTCTGATGAATCCTGAATACAGTAGAACAGTGACCATCTTGCACCTTTATGCCATACCTTTTTTATAAATTATACAACACAGAATGATGTTCACACTACCGCAGGCACATGATGGTCAAAGGCTAGATTACTATCTGTGTGTGTCCCCAGGTCCTTGACTAGTGGGTCATTTCTTAGGGGTGTTTTGTCAATATATGATCTGCCTTTGGAAAGGTAGCCATCCCTGGAAACTATTATATATTTCTTGGCAGTTTATTTTTGTCCATGCCTCTGACTAAAGTTAACTTCCTGGGTCCAGCCTTTGTGCCAGCTGGCTATCCACCAGATAACATAAGGGTTTGTACCTATCCTCCTGGGTTTGTCAACAATGCTTGAGTGTAGTATTATGTCAAATGGGTTAGCCAGGTCAAGGTAGGCATCGTGAACCATTTTGCCATCATTCATTGTTTTGGTGACCTTCTCAAAGAAGTCCACCAGGTTGAGTAGGCATGAGCTACCCTTGATGAAAACCAAACTGGGGTGGGTCCAGCATCTGAAGGATGTCTATGTCATTATTGATCATTTCCATAATAATTCTTTCCATGGTTTTGCAAATGAACTAGTGAGACTTATGAGTCTGTAGTTTGCAGGAGTTTGTAGATGGCCTGCCCTGCTTTTGTGCAGATGGACATCAGTTGCTGTTCTCCATTTGTGAGGCACTAAAGCCTGTTTGGAAGTTATGGTTATGTAGATATTCCTGACAGCCTGATGGTTCATGTTTTGTGATTTTTAGAAGGCAGCCTGGGATACTGTTTTGGTCCATCAATGCATTGTACATGGCCTTTAGAGAAAATACTGATGACCTCTTCTCTAATGATAACGGGGGGGGGGGGTATATTTGATGATATTTCGTGAGTGGAGAGGTTGAGAGGGAAACATGGGTAAAAGTGCTGAATTTATCTGCCAGTAGTTTATAGATTAGTACTAGGCTCACTGTCTTTATGGGCCATATTAAACCTAGCCATTGACCCCATGTAAAAACCAAACCCTGGCCCTTTTGTCAGTAAGGTAAACACCTTAACCATTAAGCCAACCTAAGTAGGATTATTATATCTTCTGGCTCAGTATAGTTGCTCAATTAAAAATGAGCTCTGTGCACAACTGTATATTGTGTTTGAGGTTGTGGATGTAGCTAAAGAATATCTTGTGGTTGTCCTTGGTCTGTGAGGCCAAATGTAATTCAAATTTGGTTATGGTAGACTTTATTTCTCCTCTGAGTTGTTTGTTTATTTTAATGAGTGCCATTTTATCCTGATGGGTGCTACACCTCCTAATTTTTGCCATGATTTTTTTTCCTTATGTTATACAGCTTATTGATGATGTGATTCCATCAGAGTGATTTTTTTAGTTAGTTTTTTGCTTATTCCTGGTGGGTACAAGTGCCCCTATGCAACTATTAACATGTACAGGGTTTATGTGAACACTTCTGGATAGGGAGCAGTGTTCTCAGGGTTTAGGAAGACTTCAGATTTTGCCAGGTTGTCACTTAAGTAGAGTAGTACCTGAACATTACAGAGTTAGCTGAGATTCTGGGTTTTATTTTTACTTCAAAAGCAACAATTTTGTGGTCTGAGCTCACCAGAGAGGAAATGGCACTAGGGCATTTGCAGAGCTCTCCCATATTAGTGAGGACCAGATCCAGTATGCCAACATCCCTGGTCTGTGTAGTGACAATCTGGTCCATGGAGTTTGTGTTTACAAAACCCAAGAATCTCTGTGCCTACATATTTGGTGTCCTATAGGATTCCAAGTTAATAATGGGGAAATTAAAGTCACATATCAATATGATATTGGACTGGATGGCAAGCATTTTCAGAAAGCTTAAATACATGTAATGGGTTGCCTGTGGTGATTTGAATGTGGAGAAGCCAAGTTCATCATCTTGTCTGACTAGCCTTGAGGCATATTTATTTTTTATGTAAATTGAAACACCTCCACTTTTAGTTCCTGTTAGTGTAGTAGTTGGTCTAAATGTGTGGAAGGCATTATAGCCTTGCACTATCTGGGTGCTATTCATGGCTTTAAACCATGTCTCAGTGACTGCACAGATGTCAGCAATCTGTAGAGTGAGGACAGCTTGTAGAGTGGAGTTTCTTGTTTAAAGGTGTTACTTCTCAATGCTACAGATCTAGATTTTCTTGGGTTTAATTTACTATGTCAGAAATATTTTCAGTTTAGCATTGCCTAAAAAAGGCACTATGGGGAAGTACAATGTTTTAGCTAATAGGCAGAATGCTACTGTGCTAGGCTCATATCAACCTGGTACACATACTCAGAGTTCTCTTCATTTAGTCTAAGGAAGTATGTCTCAGGACATTTATACTCACATTGACTATGACTGAGTCATACTGGGAGTTATGTTCCAATGACCTGACTGCATGCATAGTATGGCAGATCCTGGCCCCTGATAAGCAACTGACTATGATTTTATTTTCTCCTTATTTAGCTTGGTGAGATGGACATTAGTGCATCTCACAATGGAGTCTCCACTGACCAGTATGTTGGGTTGTATCATGGCTTGTCTTATGGGCTTAGAAGAAGAGGCTCATTGAGATGTAGCTGTATGTGCTGATGTGGGTGCCATTTTGAAAGAGTGCATTTGGGGCTGCTGAGGGCATTTATTATGTGTGTATCATCTAGGAGGTCTTTGAGGTTTAGGAAGGATACATCTAAGTGCCTGGGCATATGTGGGTCTATGTGTCTGCTTCCTGATGTGTATGATAGATGCAGTGTATGTACTATTGATAACCTGAGTAACATTAGTGGTACTTTCATGTGAGAGCTTTGCCTCTAGTGACATTACGTAAACACATCTCTCAAATACCTTATCAGTTTGATAGGCAAGCTGTATTCAGTGGCCACTTCACTCATATCCTCCCACTCCTCTCCCTCCAGCTCCTTTGCCTAAGACTGGAACCCAGGCCATCTGGGCTGCAGTAAGGGCTTTACACCTCTCTGCCACAGGGTATGGGGTGAGAGATCTGACAATTTACATACAACTGACCAGTTACCTCTGTTTTGTGAAAGACAGAAGGCTAAAGTACATTCCCATGGTACTAGTTTCCAGTTACTCTGTTTTGTGAAGAAAGCATAAGAAATGTAGGAAATGATTTAGGGAAGGGTTGACACTACAGGAAGAGAAACGGGGTCTGTTCCATGACTGGTTAGTTCCTACCTGAGGGATCATGCAAGAAGTTTTCTTGTTTATAAGAAGGATGATAACTGTAGTAGGTAACATGATTTTTCAGAAATGGTCAGAGTGGAGTCAATAAGAGCATGATGTTTAGAGCCCTGGTGGTAAGCTACTCAAAAAGTCTGAATCACCCATTAATTACGGTCAAGACTCAATAAGATATAGTAGCTTCTGGAAGCCAAATTAAGATCAAAGCCTGGATTTTGATATCCAGACATATGACTTTTTTTTTGTTTGTTTGTTTTTTGTAAGACAGATTATGCTGCATGCTTCATCATAACAAGTTTGTAAAAATATATGACAGAAAGTAGTGCATTTCTTTGGCAGGTTAAGAACATAGAGGGGGCAGTACAGTGCATGTTATTTGAAGAGAGATGTAACTGGACTTTGTATTCATATTTTAAAAATATGTTGTCACCCACTAACTTAGCACAAACTAAGGAGTAATGGTAGTTGGAATTGTGTAGAAGGAGAACTAAACTGCATGTAAACTATGGTGGGATTGCAAATAGGGGTGCAAGCTTCAAGTTTAGGAAGATAATTGGTCAAGCTTTGTATATTAAGAAAATACTGGGTTTGAGAATTTGATAATATGCTTATGAAGCAGTAATACAAGGCACAGCAGAAAGATGCCATGAAGAAATGTGCTGAACAATACAAAACAGGACTTTGCTTTGCAGTGAACTGATGGCTTAGTAGGTGATGGGTAACTAGTGCATAACTGGTACAATAAAAAAAAAAATAAGGTGAGAAATGGCATACTGTATGATCTCATACTCAGGCAAGTGGTTACTTTTGAAGTCACCAGCTCCACTGACCCCCATCTAGCTAGGGTCAAACAAAAAAACTTCTCCAAAGCTGATTGCAATCTCCTGAGGGATGATATAAACAGCTTCACAGCACCCTCTCCCACTGTAGGAAATGGCACCAATTTCCAAATCTACACCAAAGTACTGTATGAGAATTTATATAGATACATGGAATCAGAAATACCTGACAGGACAAAATTTTCCTCCGCAAGGAAGAGTAAACCTGCCTGGAAGACATCTGCAATAAATAAACTATATAACAAAAGGAAAACATTTCTGTCCAGGACCAAGAAGGATCAGATGCCCAATTGGAAGCAATGTCTCCTTAGCATGAACAAGCAAATAAGAGCACTAGTGAAATCCTCTAAAGCCAACTTTGAGTCCAAATTGGCCACATCTACTAGATACAATCATAAGGCCTTCTCCACATATGTCTGTAGTCTCAAAGGAAGCACTCAGATCTGTTCAGAACTGGTGGTCAAGGACACCACATACACAAATGCTGTAGATATAGCCAATCTACTGGCTGATGGATTCAGCAAAAACTTCTCCCCTCTGTCCCCCCATCAGTAAATCAGGACATCTCCAGTACCTGACCCCCACCCATCATCTCTAGGAAACAGGTCATCACTGCCCTCTCAAAGGCAAAACATACAGCTTCCATGGGACCCGATAACATCCCAGGTTGCATCCTACATGAACTCAAGCATGAACAGTCAACATCTTTAGGCACCCTATTCAACCAAAGTCTGAGTATCGACTTTGTCCCAGCTGAGTGGAAGACGGCCACTGTCATCCCTTTACACTAAGGTGGAGCATCCACTGATCCAGGAAATTATAGACCCATCAACCTAACTAGCCTGATCTGCAAGGCCATGGAATGGATTATCATGGACCTCATAAAAAGGGACATTGACAACCTCCAAACACTCAACCCCATACAGTTTGGCTTTGTCAAGGGGGGGGTCATGTCTGTTAAATCTGGTTGACTTCTTTGAGACAGTCACCAAAGCCACGGATGAGGGGAAGAAGGTGCACACCGCCTACCTTGACCTGGCCAAAGGCTTCAACACTATTCCCCACCCAGGCATAGTAGATAAACTCTCTCAACTATGCATCAGTCCAGATGTTACCAGATGGGTAGCAAACTGGCTCATAGATACAACCTACCTAATCAAAATAGGGGAAGCCACCTCAAGCAGTAGAGCCATAATGAGTGGCGTACCCCAGGGATCAGCCTTGGGGACTCTGTTATTTGGGATATACTTCTTTGAGGTACAGGCCAAAACCAGTGGGCTATGGCTGACCAAGTTTGCAGATGACTGCAAGCTGGGTGCACTCATCAATTCCCCAAGTGATGTGGACGTCCTCCAAGAGGGTCTCACACAAACAAATGACTGGTGCCAGAAACATGGCCTCAAGCTGAATGCCAAAAAATGCATCATCATCCCCTTTGGGAACAGTAACATCTCCACATATTATCACATTAATAACAACATCCTAAGCACACAATCAGTAGTGAGGGATTTGGGTACCCAGGGTGATAGCAACCTGACTTTTGGCCACCATGTTGCTTCCGTATATAGCAGAGAAAACAGAAGGGGGGTTACCAAATGTACCACTGTGTCTCTCTGTCCATCTTAAAACTTGTTAGCACTGCACATGAACTTGAAGACCTTAGTATCAATTAATTTCTGTCTTTGTTTGTTCTGTCTCATGCACAAAACTAATCATTACCAACTAAGGTAACAGTATCTGCAGAATGTTTAAGGCTCTACTTTGGATACCTGTGTGTATTTACTACTGTTAGTGCTGCTGCTACGCAGTCACTAGCTTTGCTAACCTGGTAACCTTTACTGAGTCTTCCTGAATTAATACTGTGCAGGATGGAAGCAAGATGACAAAACTGATTCATTTTTTTCATCAAATCACATTTCAAAAGACAATAAATACACAGTTTGACGTCCAAGTTGAGAAGTTGAGTGCCTGTGGCTGTGTGGATTTTTTCCTTAATAATCTAGTTTCTTATTACCTCTCAAAATATGCAGGTTGATTTGATATATATATATTTATATATAGATAGGTTGTCAAAGGGCATGCTTTCAAATGCATTTTGCTCAGTTTGAGGTTTTCGGAAAAATGTATTTCAAAAAGTAAGCATGGGAAATGAATTGTTAGTGTAAGAATGCGGAATAATGGAAATAAAAGGAATTTTCCCATTTCTTCAATATTGTGCTATCTCCAACAGATGAAAAACAAAAACCAAAATACAAAGAGAGATGCTTGCCTCCCTGCAAAAGCACTTGTTTTTTTGACTTTCCTCAGTTTCAGTAAGTATGCATTTGAAGATTATGTGCTCGATAATACAGACGTCAAAGAAATACACACACACGTTCTCACTATATATGGGTTCAATTCAAATTCTCAAACTCAATCTTGAATTGTCAGCTGTTTGGGTGTTCAAGACTGTGGTACACTGGGAATCAGGGGATGTGCCCTTTCCAATAATGATAGTTTGAACTTTAGTTATGTTTGCAGCATCTTTCATCGTACAGGCCTTAGACATATTTCTTTATTAGTGAAAAAAGTCTGTGTAAACTTTACTGAATTACATTATAGTTCAATTGCTACAGATCAAGTATAATGTAATTGTGTTGTTTTTTTTTTTTTACTTCAGCAATTGTGGGGTAAGTTCTGGGGATGAGGGAGTGAGCAGAACCCTCATGTAAGGTGTGGTAGTACCCCCTCCCCAGTTAGTTTAGGTTTTTGTTTTGTTTTTAGAGCTATTGAGAGCTCAGTGCTATTTTGTTTATATGTTTGTGATCAGAGGTGAAATGTCATGATGTTTTGTGATTTGTTAAATTTCAGTGGTGATCAATAGTATTATGCTTGTGTGTGTATATATATACATATATATATATATATATATATATATATATATATATATATATATATATATATATATATATATATATATATATGTATATACACACACACACACACACACACACACACACACACACACACACACACACACACACACACACACACACATATATATATATATATATATATATATATATAGATATATATATATATATATATATATATATATATATATATTTATATAGACAGATCTACTTTAGAAGCTTGATGTTTCAAAGCAGAAACCATTGAGTGGGTTTTTGCTTGTTTACTCATCACGCAGCATCTCAGACTGCCTCGTAATTGCATGCCATAGCCAAACAAATAATTCTGACAATTTTTACCTTAGATACAGCTGTATCGCAACAGTGTAGATCCTCATCTTTAACCCCTTCCCACTAGTACAGCTCTTTTGAGTGTGTACTTTTAACTCTCAGTGGGTGTGGCTTGAGCCTTTAAAAAATGAAGTTATCACCTTACAGTGTTAACAAATATTCACTGACAGAGGTCAAATAACGATACAGTTGTGTTTGCCATCATGTATGCTTCAAGATAAAAAATTCTGATACCTTGTATGTAGCATGGTTTTGAAATTATTAATGCAAATATGAACAAGCAATATTTGATGCCTAGAGTACAGTAGGAGGTAACTGCAGAAATGTTTGGAGGTGCACTCAGCTGTAATGAGTTAACACATTTCCAGTCAGAGAGGCAGTACTAGTGAAGCTGTGTAAGCACCCCTTTATAATAACAGCCTCAAGAATTTTTCTGAGGCCCTGCTCTACCTACTAGTGTAGCATTAAGCCTAGCCCCTGAGGTATTAGCACAATTTGCCCACTAGTTACTCCTATATGTGACCTCTTTCCCTCCATATTCCTGTTTCTGACCATATAAATTCACCTAGCACTATGAATGGCCAATTTCCCACAGTTTCTTCAGCCAGCTTAGTTGACATGGGCATCCTGAGGCAGTGTAGCAACTGTCTAATGTACACAGACAACCCTCTACTTCTAGTCCACGCAAACTCAACATGTGAGAGATGCTACTACATCACAAACCTTGCATCAATGCTCTCTCACATGCCAGTCAATACATCTGACACTGAGCAGGTTGTCAGCATTTCTACCTCACCACCTACTCCATCCACACCCACATCACACATACCTACATATGCTGAGGTCCTTGCCACAAACTTACCTGAACACCAGAGACCTCCCAAACACAAACACAAGCATGCTACACATAATACTTCCTCTGCAGAACACAATACACACAATAGCTCATGCACCAGTGTCTCTCCTGTCAAGACCATAAGGCTAAACACTAAACCTAACATATTAGTCATAGGAGACACAGTCATGAGACACACATATGTCCTTCTCACCAGGCTTGATAAGGAGAAGGTCACGGTCAGCTGTCTGTCGGGTGCCAGGATCCACCATATCACACATGCACTCAAGTCTCTCAACAACATGTATCGTTATGACTCTGTCATAGTCCATGCTGGTGTAAACAACTTGAGATGTACCTCTCTGGACTATATGAAGAGAGATGTGACTGAGCTCTCAGACAGGTATGTCCTTAGCCTTAAGCAGCATTTTACCTTCACCTAGAATGATGCCTCAATATAAACAGAAACGGATTGACTTCAATAACTGGTTTATTTTTTGGTGTCATTCTGTGGGGATCCAGTATCTGTCAGCCTGGGATGACATGATCGACAGACCTCGATGCTTTGCCAAAGATGATGTTCATCTGTCACCCCTGGGATTTCAGCTACTGGTTAACGATCTTGCCACCTCCATAGTGCCTTTTTTTAGGAAGTGTCACAAGGACAAAACTCCCAAAGTAAAAATACCAACCAAAACCAACCTCAAGGTCATGTTGCTAAATGCTAGGAGTCTTAACATAAAACTGCACTCACTGGAAGGAGGTTGCAGACATTTGTGCAGCACGGAGACCTGGTTCAGGGGTGTGTAAAGTACCCCAGCCATACCAGGTTACACTTCCTTCCACATGTTCAGACCACAAACTGAAGACAAGAAAACTAGAGGAGGTGGTGTATCGATATTCATCAAGGATAAATGCACCTCCAGATTGGTCAAACAGTATGACGCCCCAAGATACTTCAGGTGCAATTAACTGTTGGCAGGTCACCTATTCAAGTCATTGCCAGCTACAGAGCCCCCTCCATGAATCAGGACACCCACTCTGCTTATTTGGATCAACTTGAGTCTATCAAGATACATCCTAACACCATAGTTTCAGGCAACTTTAACTACCCTAGCATTGACTGGGTGAATTACTCATGCTCAAACTCACCTGCCTAAAGGTTCCTCGACTTTGTCAACTCCAGTGTCCTGGACCAGCTAGGTGACACTCCCATCAGGGGCACCAACATCCTAGACCTGGTGCTTACAAATTTGGGAGACCACTGTAGCTCCCCCACTGTGAGTTCATCCCTGGTGAGATCTGGCCATAAATCAGTCTCATTTGAGGTAACTATCACACCTGAACCTACCCTAGCAGCAACTAGACTAAAAAACTTCTCCAAAGCAGACTATAACCTCTTGCAAGATGGTATAAATAGCTTCATTGCACCTCTCCCCTCCATTGGAACCAGTAGCTATGCTGAGCTCTTCACCAATGCCCTATACAAGCACCTGTATAACTGCATTGACTCAGCAGTACATGTTAGGACCAAAACAAGCTCTTTAAGGAAAAGCAAACCTGCCTGGTGGACAACCACCATTAACAGGTTTTACAATAAAAGAAAGAAACTGCTGTCCAAGAGTAAGAAGGGGCTGGCTCTAAAATGGAGACATTCCCTCCTCAGCTTAAATAAGCAAATACGACTTCTTATGAAGTCCTCCAAGGCAAACTATGAATCCAAGTTACCTTCCTCAACCAAGGACAACCATAAGGCATTCTTTAGTTACATCCATAACCTAAAAGGTAAGGCTCAGATTTGCACCAAACTGGTAGTTAATGGTAACACATACACTGACCTGGTGGACATAGCTAACCTGCTAGCCAACAGGTTTGGTGAAAACTTCACTCCCCCGTTCCCACCTCACATACTTCATGACATCCCTAGCACCTGTCCCCTACCTTTTATCTCTAAAAAGCAGGTTGTGAACACCCTCTCTAATGCCAAAAACATCAGTGGGACCTAATAACATCACAGGCTGCATCCTACATGGGCTCAAACTCGAATTAGCATCACCATTGGCTACTTTTTTCAATCACAGTCTAAGCATTGGCTTCATTCCCAGCTGAATGGAAAATAGCCACCGTTATTACTCCTGCACAAAGGTGGTGCTTCTACTGACCCCGGGAAGTATAGACCTATTAGCCTGACTAGCCTTATCTGCAAGGCCATGGAGAGAATCATTATGAACCTTATTAACAAAGATATAGGTAATCTCCAAACACTGGATCCTACCCAGTTTTGATCTGGCAAGGTGAGATCATGCTTGGTAAACCTGGTGGACTTCTTCGAGACAGTCACAAGGGCCTTGGATGAGGGGAAATTTGTGCATACAGCCTACCTATTCCTCACTCAGGCATCATTGACAAACTCTCCCAGCTAGACATCAACCCTTATATCATAAGATGGGTTGTGAACTAGTTGTCTGATAGAACCAATACAGTCAAAATAGGGGAATCCACCTCCAACAGCGGACCAGTTATCAGTGGTGTTCCACAGGGATTGGTCCTGTGACCTGTACTGTTTGGAATCTACTTCTTTGATGTACAAGTTAAAAACAAGAGACTGTGGCTGACAAAGTTTGCTGATGAATGCAAACTGTGTACAGTCATAGAATCTCCAAATGATGTCAACATCCTTCAAGAAGGTCCAACGCAAACAAATGATTGGTGCCAAAGTCATGGCCTCAAACTCAATCCAAAAAAAGGGTATTATCATCCCTTTCTGCAAGAGCAGTGTTCTTGCAATTTACCACATCAATGGCAATACCCTAAGTATGCACTCAGTGATGAGAGATCTGGGCACACTGGTTGACAACAACCTTGCTTTTGAGCTCCATGTCTTCAGAGTGTAAGAAGGACATTCTATATGGCTCACCTTATAAGTAAGGTTATTGCCATGAGAAAAAGTGAAGTAAACACTTCCCTGTACTTTTCACTTATTAGGTCAATAACTGAGTACAACGTCCCTTTTGGCATTTACCTTTCAAAACACCTGCAGCAAATGGGGAGACCACAAAGGTTCCACAAAAAAAAAATTCAAGGTCTTCAGCAGCTATCCTATGTGGATTGGCTGAAATCACTGTCACTTTATTCTGTTTCATACAGACTACTCAGAGGCGATCTCTGCCTTGCAGATAAGGCAATATCTGACCTAGCTTTACTGGAAATGCTGCACATCCGCAAGTCAAATGGCACACAGGTTAGTCGCTCTAAAGACCTAAACCTGGTATGTGACATCACTAGAACCTGCTGGAAGGACAGATTTGTCTCCCAGAGGTTACCACACCTTTGGAATAGACTCCTACTTCATATAAAAAAGAGCACCTCATTGGACCTCTTCAAACTCATTCTAGATGATTGGATAGGTAACCATAAATTCAGCCCAGGGGTTCCACCTGTGTCCCTCTGGGAAAGGGGCAATAGGTGGTGATCATGGTAACAAGAGTATAATGTGGATGGGCTTGTAAGGCCCTCGGGCCATTTGCCTTGTAATGCCCTAGGACCCTATGATCCTATGAAAAGGCCAAGATCATAGAGTAGAAGTTTTGAAAATTTGAAAACATAATAAAAGAAATATAAAAAAAAAAATGTTTTTTTTCTTCGTTTTTGCACCCCCACACAAACTTCAATCTTATGATCTCGGCCTTTTGAATTTTGAAGTTTTGAAACTTTGAGCCTCTGAAGGGATCCATATATATATATATATATATATATATATATATATATATATATATATATATATATATATATACATACATATATACATATACATACATATACACACACACACACACACACACACACACACACACACGCACACATATATATATATATACATATGCATATTTTTATTTATTTATTTATTTATTTACATTTTTTTAACCGGGAAAGTCCAACTGGGTACAGGTCCATTTTCAGCAGAGGCCTGGGGAGAAAAGCTCCAAATGTACAAAACCAAGTGTAAATACAGTGAAATTATTATCGTGAATTATCACAAAACTGGGATTTGTTTAATGATATGTACACACAGGTACATGTTTTTTTCATATACACACAGCAAAGGTTGGAAGCAAGTAGCTGAGAAAGAAATAGTTAAAGATTTCATCTGAAAAAGGAAAAC
>NC_056739.1:700224589-700434589 GCF_019279795.1 Protopterus annectens
ATATATATATATATATATATATATATATATATATATATATATATATATATATATATACAGATAGATAGATATGTATATGGGGACATTTCACAATGCCGAAATCCCAAAAGATTGAATTTCATATGGCCGAGACCATATGATTGAACTTTCGGAATCTCAACATTGTGAACGGAGATCTTCATACAACATGGAACAGGAGATTTCCCTTTTACTCGCTGTAGTGCGATCTCAGAGTTGGAATATTTAAGTAGCAGGGATGTGGGTGGGTGTGAGTAAGGTTTTTATTTGTTTTTTTGGCTTTATTTTATGATGTTGAGTTTCCGAAAGATAGATCATATGGTCTCGGCCATGGGAATTCGGCATTATAAGATGAATCCATATATATATATATATATATATATATATATATATATATATATATATATATATATATATATATATATTGGAATCAAATATGGTAGAAGCTAGTTGTAATATTGGCATCTGTTTAGCTGACCCAGTCTGGCTGACAGGTGTGAGAGATTTCACAATTCTTGAGAGTAGGGAATATGCCCTTCCCCTGATATTGTATAATTTTAGAGTTAGTATATACAATTAAGAAGTTGTTTGGAGGGTGCATAGGGGCTTATCCCCTGCCAACAACATTGTTTTAGTTTTAATATTTTAATTTTGCATGCACTGAGGTTAATGCTCAGAGCATGTGCTCTAACATGATGACATTTGTATTGTCAGTGTTTGTGTTCGATGTTAGTTATGTCAACATTTGAGTCTGTCGGTCAGTTTAAATAGCTTTTGCTCTTGTGGCCCTTGTCATAGCTTAACAGGGTCCGGGAAGACCAGTTCACATACAAAATTAATAGATGAATTAGAAGTATGTGGTGGTAATATAAGTCCAGGGCCAGATACACTTGGTCTATATTATGGATAAAACCGTTAGTGATATTGTTTAGCAGTAATAGTAAAAGTGCATTAGAAAATGAGTTTGAAGAATCAGTGATCCCTATCAGGCACTTAACATTCAAGTGGGTATTAATGTACAGGGAGAGTTTGGTGAAAAGAAGAGCACTTACTCCTCTATGAAATCCATGCACCAAGACTGAAATATTTAGTGGCGCTACCATGTCCTTTTTCCTTGATAACCACAGCTCTTAAATGAGTGGGAACAATAAAATATAAATTACAGCACTAATGCATGTAACTGCAGCAATTACAAGGACTTTCCATTTCTTTATCCTTGCAAACTGTGGGTGGGCAATACAGGAAAATAACTGGCCTTCCATGGGTTGGGAGGTCCTTTTCCTGATGCATTGAGCTTCACACCACCCCTGGGTCATCAACTATATCCCTGAAATGCCTACTGTGTTGGGCTTTATTGCATGCTTATTGCAACAACTATGAACAGTCAAAGAGAAACATTCACTGAAAGTATTCAGAGTATCGTCTTGACCAGTCCTTGCTCTTTGTAGTAGTTCAAACACAGAATGATAGAACATTAACCTATGAAAAACATTAAAGACTAGGATACTCAGATGAAACTGAGCTACAGTTCCTATAACATAATGCACGCATACAGGAATGCTTATTAGAAGAGTGCACAGCAAACCACTGTTATTTAGTGAAATTGCTACTTTAATCACTTTGGTATGAAATAATCAATTATGTCAAAGAACTTCTTATACTGTTCCACAAACATACTCAGAATAGTTGTTATAAATCAGGTCAACAGTGTTAACATTGTCTCTGCATCAGGACATTTAAACAATAAACAGCTTTATCTCCATTTTAATTGCATTTATTATAGCACTTCATATAGTAATTCATCATGAAATGAACAGAGAATGATTTATAGCCAGGACAAATAAAATTGTTCCTGTTTTCTTGATAAAAAATCTATCATTGTTGGGTTAAGTTAGATAACAATGACATTTTCAGAGGTGCAGTTAAATGGATATAAATAGTTTGCTATGCATTACCTATGCTACCAAATACAGTTGATGGGAAAAAGAGTATTTGCAGCGAGGGTAAGTTAATATTGAACAACAGTGGCTTTCTCTTATGCATACAGAGTGCAAAACTGGCTTGAACTGAGATACAGTAGTTTGTTCTGCTTTCTGTAATAAAGTCAGAAATAATTGTGCAGTGGGGGAAAGGAGGGATGGGTAAGTGAAATAAAAGAAGGAAAAAGGGAAATGAAAGAAAAGTATTATTATGTGCTGAGATTAGGAAGCAGCAATTTAAGAATAAGCCACTCACCACAGCTCAATATTCCGAGGGAGATCAGTGAGCAATAGTGTATCATCCATAAAACATAGTACAATTCAGTATCCTCAGGGACATGAGCGAGGGACAGAATATCTTCCATGCCACATACCACATATCAGTATCCTGAGGGAGATAAGCAAAGGAGAGAGTAATAAAAGTTAGTCACACTGCCTAGGTAGGTTTGCTGGTTGTCTGTACAAGGGATTTGTGAGGAAGGGGTGACATAATGGAAACTAGAGCATTGCTAAGCTACACACACACACACACACACACACACACACACACACACACATATATATATATATATATATATATATATATATATATATATATATATATATATATATATATATATATATATATATATGGATCACCTTTATATCCCATTACAGCAACACACTACACGAAACAACACAGTACACTACATAACATATGCACTATCCCTAACCCAAACCCTCACCCTAAGCTCGCCGACTACCGCACACTCACCCTACCTGCACCCTAACCCTAACTCCCTTAACCCACCCCTAAACCCACAGTCCTCACTATCACACACACACTAACTCACTTAACCCACCCCTAAACCCACAGTCCCTAACACTAAATCCCTCTCCCTCGATCACACACAGTCGCACGTCCCTCACTCGTCTCGGTCCGGTCATCTGCGTTGTGTTTTTTCGTCGTGCCGGATTCCTCGTGTCGTTCGGAAGCGTTGTCGGGCATGACCCATATATATATATATATATATATATATATATATATATATATATATATATATATATATATATATACATATATATATATATATATATATATATATATATATATATATATACACATACATATTAGTGCAGCAGTCATTTGGGAAGTGGAAATGAAGGCATGGATGAGGAAGGTGACAAAAAAGTTATCCATAAGTGTATAAGTTCCTAAATGAGTGTATTCTCAGCCTATGGAATAAGCAGGTTAATTGACACAATAGGTAGTACACTCACCTTTAGTGCAACAGGTTGTGGGTTCTATTTCCCCCACAAGCTAGATAGATTTCTGAAACTGCAGTGCCACAGAAGGGAGGTGTTGCATTAGTGAGTGTGTCTTCCTTGAGAGGAAACATTAAATTCACTTCCTACTTGCTTGAGGTTGTGATAGCTTAAGTGGATGTAAAATATCTCATGTCACTTATCAAAAACAGTAGGGGGAACTTCCAAGATGCCCTTGCCAAATCTGACCTAATAATATAAATACCACTTGGGGCCTCATCTGAAAAGAAGCCACTAGCCTAATGGGAGTAACCTAGTTCAACAAAGGATAAATAAATAAGTTACCACTGCTTTTCAAAACAGAACCACTTTGGAACCTCTGTTTAATTTCTCCAAGTGTATTGAGTTTCTAATATTATGATGGGAAAGGACCCTCTTCCTAAGTCAGGGTATGATTTGAGTTCATGAAATTAGCATTGTTTCAGTCTTTCACACTAGCTAACAGGCTTTTCTCAGCACCTGCAATGTGCTCAAAATTGGCTCATTCTTTAATTCGCATGGGGTTACATGCATTGGTAGCATATATGTACGACTGTAAATTCTTTCTTGTTAGACCTATCAGTTACTACTATTGGAACTGTCTGGGTATCTTTCTTCCACATTATTGTCATTTCTGCTTGCCACTCTTAGTAATTTTATGACATTTTGTGTCTCTCTCTCTCTCTTTTTCTCTCTTTACATGTAAGACACTATAATCAATGTGTGTGGCAGTTTCAGTACTCAGTGCTACTTTTCTTTTGTTCCCATGGACTACTATATCTGAATTTCTCACATCTTTTTCTTTGAACTGCTGGTAACAGGTATCCCATGCAACATAAATTTTATCATTCTCTACAATGCTTTGTGGCTCATGTCTCCAATGTTTCTCAGCTACTTCTGCATTGTAGGGTTTGCACGATCCCCAATGCAACAGTCTTGCTGATTATTGTGCTTTTCGGTATACAGGCCCTCTTCCATGAATGTATCACACCTAGTACCAAGATGAGCACCTGTAACCAGTTTTGCTTTTTTACAGAACCAGCATTAGTCTGTTTCTCCCACTTTTTCAATGACTTTTTAAATCAAGGTGTATATGTTTCCACTCTGCTGAGTTGCCATTATTAACCTTTCATCTTTTAGTTTCAGTTCACCTCTTCTTAACCATTACTGCATCAAATCTTTGTTAGCATGAGGTTATTCCACGGGATCTTTGAATTTATTTATAGATTTTCCAGTTTTCTTTCCTACTCATCTGATCCTTTTCCTGATATTCTTTCTTTTGCTTTTTGACATGTTCAATTGCTGTAATTTTTGTCTACTTCTGGTTTGCTTCCTATTCCCATTTGCTACCAAAATGCTTCTGCTAAACTAAGCAAAGATCTCTTCTTAGACTTCTCCTCATATTTTAAAACTCTCACAATATTTGGTTACCTTTAAGATTAGTCTTGATGACTGGATAATTAGACACAAATTACCCCAGGATTATTAAGTTTGACCCTTCCTGGTTTGGAAAGTGAGCACTATTAAATGGACAAAAAGGGTGGCAATAAATTTTGTGTGTGTTCACTTAAAAATCTTTATAGCTAAACATCTTACTGTCTCCATGGTCGCATGCCTAACACTGTTCCTATGTTCCTATATGTCTGGATTGGATTTGGTTTCTGTCTTGCACAGCTGAGTAATTCAGAGGTTCATAGGTTAGTAGGTGTGTACTAGGCTAATGGCCCTGGATCCTTTACAAGCCTAGCCCATAGGATTACCCTGGCATTGTACCACCCAACATTAGATCCCAGTGCCTCTATCGAGTAGAGCCACTGGAGTGATCCCCGGAGTGAATTTTCTATTTCCCATCCATTCATCACGATTTCTCTTGAAGAGGGCCTGTGAGGTGCTCTGCTTGACATGTATGGGAGGTCTGTTCCATAGCATGGGCAGTCTCTGGGTTATGAACCTGTCCCTCCAGCATGCTCTGTTGATTGTCTTAATGAGGTTGTGGTCTCTGGAGCATGTGGTGTGGAGGGATTGGGATTTCTTTAGATGTAGCATTTCTAACAGAGCTGAGTCAGACATGGATTTGTAAATCAAGCAGAAATCGCCTCTAAGTAGGTGATATGAGACAGAGAATGGTTGGAGTTTTTTGAGTATGCCCATATAGGACAACTGATTAAGGCCTAGGATCATCTTTGTCAGGTACTTTCACAGCTTCTCCAGTTGTTGCAGGTGTTTAGTGAGGTATATGCCAAATGGGGCATTGTACTCAATGATTGGCCTAATGAGGGAAGAGTAGAAGGAGACAATGACCTCTTTCTTCCTGGATGCAAAACCCTTAGTAATGAGATGTGCCACATAGAAAGACTTTCTGGCCACAGTGGCAATGTGGTGGTCAAAAGAGAGGTTGTCGTCAACTTGTGTTCCTAGATCTCTTATAACTCCTTCTGTGTTCAGTGGACTACCATCAATGTGGTAATTCATAGGAACTGAGTTTTTCCCAAAGGGGATGACAACACATTTTTTGGCATTGAGCTTAAGGCTATGGTTCTGACACCAGTCGTTGGTCTCAGTGAGGCCTTTCTGCAGGATGTCAACATCACTTGGGGAGTTAATAATAGCTCCCAACTTGCAATCATCTATGAACTTTGTCATCCAAAGTCCCTTCATATTCTCCTGTACTTCAGAGAAGTAGATACCAAACAGGAGAGGACTCAGGACTGAACCCTGTGGGACTTCACTTGTGACTGGTCAGCAGTCTGACTTGGAGTCAGCTACTTTCACACTGTGGGTTTTATTTGTGAGCCAGTTTGCAGCCCACCTAGTGATATAGGGGTTGATGCCTAGCTTAATGAGTTTTTCTATGATTCCTGAGTGGGGAATGGTATCAAAGGCCTTGGCCAGATCAAGATAGTCTGTATGAACCACCTTGTCTTCATCCACAGCTCTGGTGACTGACTAAAAGAAGTCGACCAGGGTGAGCAGGCATGAACCCTTCACAAAACCAAACTGTGTGGGATCCAGAGTTTGGAGATTCCCTATATCCTTGTTTATTAGGTCCATGATGATGCATTCCATAGCTTTGCATATCAGACTCGTCCGGCTAATGGGGTGATAGTTCACAGGGTCTGTAGTCGCTCCTCCTTTGTGGAGAGGGATGACTGTAGCAGTGCGCCATTCAGTAGGGACAAAGCCTGAGGTGAGGCTGTGATTGAACAGGGCACACAGGTGTTGTGCCAGTTCACTCTGTAGTTCATGTAGAACACAGCCAGGGATATTGTCAGATCCCATAGAAGCTGTGTTCTTGGCCTTGGACACTGCTGTTTTAACCTGTGCAGCAGTAATACTGGGTGCCTGACAATCTACTGGTATTGTGATTGGTCCTTTGGGGGGAGGGGTAATGTTGGCACTGAATGTTTTGACTAGAGACATAAATTTGTATGTTTTGACTAGAGACATAATTAAGGACAGTAAATTAAAAAGATACCGCAAACACAATGCATTGCTGAAGAAAATTCAAACCAATCAGTAATTTACTGACATGTGGATGTGCATTTATCTTAATTTCTTTACAATAAACTAAACAATAGTCATTATTAACAAAAAAAATGACATCTTGCGTAAGACACCCCTGAAGCAGGTTGGTATCCACTTTTAAGAACAGCTAAACTACAACAGTGAGTGGCAGGAAAAGTTGCACTAAAGTGTCAGTTTTCTCCTGTGAAACACCAGCTTTTGCTTGGTATAAACAAAAAGACTACTTTCCAGCAGAGTCATGCTAGTCACTTTTTCTGAAACATCAGCATTTGTTTCATTCATTTATTCACAACATTGTTTTATACTACTCAACTGCCCAAAATTTCACAGAATGTCCTGATTTTTGGCTCATATTTTTAGTCTTTTCCTCATAAAATTTGTAGTTTTCTGGCAAATCACCGAAGACTGAAGTCACTAAATAATAACAGAAATTTGAGTTTCAGACTCCATGCCTTTTAGAAAATGCATGCTAATGCAAAATCTGTAATTCAAGCAACTTTCTAAGGTTATAACAGCAATATGTATAATCTGTCCCTGATTTTTGGCTTTGTCTAGGATTCTGTTGAGATTGAGAGGTATGCATTGTTCTCATAAGCAAAGAGTGAAACCTGAGAAGGATTACAAAAGGAGACAGGCAATCCATCTGAATAAGAAGCCACTGTTGCTACTCTGCTCATCTATACGATCAAGGATAAGCAGCTGAAATGTTCTAGAATGTGAGGTGTATGGATGGGAGAGGGATTTATTTGTTGACTGCTTTGCAATGCATGCTGTAGGTTTCCTACATTGTGGGACCCTCAAGTATCACAGAGGTCTGATCTAACACTGATCCTCGACCTCTAATGGGAGGCCTAGTAAGACAAAGCACCTTGTTTAGATGGTTGAGAGCATGAATGGTTTTGATAGCTGAAAATACGAAAAAAAAAAAGAAAACAGACTGAAAATAAGAGGAATTAGAACAGCTTTCACATTTAAGACCTGCAATACATCCATCCAGTGCTTTTGAATCTCATCAGACTCCTTTGGTGACCCCCATGGACAGCCACGGCCATCCACAAAGTTGAGTAGGCAAGTAGGGAATAATTGTTACCCCTTCCCTTACACAATGCAGGTGTGAGTGCATGCACACATGCACGCACACACACACACACACACACACACACACACACACACACACACACACACACACACACACACACAGTCTCTCTCTCTCTCTCTCTCTCTCTCTCTCTCTCTCCATCTTTCACTTATAGTCAGAGTCATCAACCCACCTACTGTATTCTTTAAGATGTGGGAGGAAGCTGGAAAAACTAGACAAAGCCCACGTGAACAGAGAAAAAAAAAATTAGACTCCATACAAAAGGCAACCCAGCTGAAAGCTAGCCCAGAGACCGTCTTGCTTTGATATGACAGTCATGCTTACTGTGGCATCCTAAAACTTGCAGTATAATCCCCTATCTGTTGCTCAAACAGCCTATGGAAGTATCTCAAGAGTTCTGAGGGAAGAAGCAAATATCTAACACAAGGCATGGTGTGAAGCAGTTCCGGGAGTTATACTGCAGAAAAGGTTATACAGAAATAGACAGATTCAAAGAGGGCATGGCACTGAAGAGAGCATTACTCAACAGGGGAAGGGATTAGAGACAGATTCTTTTTGAGATGCCAGTCTGAATTTATGAAAGGCATTGTAGCCCAGCACAGCTGGGATTTTTTCTGTACCTTTGAACCATGCCTCAGTGACTGCACAGACATCAGCATCTTCCAAAATGAGGAGTGCTTCCAGGGAGTCCAGTTTCTTGTTTAGACTCCTAGCATTAAGCAGCAGTATCTTGAGTTTATCTATAAAGGATTTTGTTATGTTGGGAGGTTGGCTATTTTAACACTGCCTAAAAAAGGCACAGTAGGGGTGGCTAATGCCTTTGCCAGTATCTGAAATCCTAGAAGAGACAGGTGCAGACCATTTCTTGCAAAGCAGTGTGGCCTGTCAACCATGTCTTCCCAGGCTGACAGATATTGGATCCCCTTGGACTGACACCAGAAGCTAAGCCAATTATTTGTATTGTGGCATCATCCTTGAAGAAGGTAGAATGCTGCTCAAGGTTAGGCTTACACCTGCCTGTGACACACAGTCTGAGAGCGTAGTCATATTTCTCTTCATATAGTCGAGTGAGGTACATCTCAAGATATTCACCCCCACATGGACTATGACAGAGGCATACCAGTACTTGCGGTTGACTGACCTGATGGATTCTGGCACCTGACAGGTAGCTAACAATAACACATTCCTTAGCCAACCTGGTGAAGAGAACATCCATGTGTCTCACAATGGAGTCACCTATGACCAGTACATTAGGTTTTGTGGTGGTATGCCTTATTAGCTTATTTGTTGAGGCACTGGTGTGTGTTACTATGTATTGTGGTTGTTTCTTTTGAATAATTGTGCATGTAAATAGTTTCCATTTGGGAGGCCTTTGATCTTTTGGTTAGTTCTTAGTGAATACTTCCACATATGTGGGTTCATGTTTTGTGTCCTTATTTAGAGTGGAAAGTATGCCTGCATGCTGACAAACTGTTTGGCATTTGATTTGTCCTTATGTGAGAGTCTTGACTCCAATTTCATAGTGTAACTATATCTCTCACATAAAATATTTGTTTGTTTCAGTAGTAAGTGGTTGTCAGTATACATGAAACAATTGCTACATTACGTTAGGATGCCCATGTCTATCAGGCTGGCCAGAGCGATAATAGGAAAATGCTTGTCCATGATAGCAGTTTCTTACTGTATGATTTGTTAATTTGACAGGACTGTGCTGGTAGCTCCAAGACTACAAGAGGGACCTATACATTGTGTAGGATAGCTCAGAGACAAGAGGGACCTGTACTTTGTGTAGGCTAAGGCTGATCAATAAGACAACACTGCTCAGTGCAGAACTGAATTGTTCCTAGAGCAGCAGAAAGCTTGGAAGGGTTTCACTGACAGCTGTTTAGGGAAAAACTGAGCTTCTAGGCTTTTGCATCTATACAGGGCACTGCTAACCACCAGTGCGATAACAGCAGCACCGCACAAATGCAAGGCTTAAACATGGACAAAGAGAAACCCATTTTAAGCTAATTACCAACCAGGAAAGCAGACAATAAGCCTTCTACCAGCAATCTTCAGCTCAGACAGTTTAGATCAGCACACTTCTGCCACAAGGGTGCAGAAAAACACAGAAGAGCTGGTTTGGAGACCATGTGTAGCAAGACTACACAAACTACCTACAACAACCCTACAGCTAACAGATACAATGCAATACATTGCAATTAACTACTTAAAACAGCAGTAGACAGTACAGTTTTTTTGCCTCTCTCAATTGCACCCTCGTTTAAAAATTACCCCAGGTTTATCAGTAATTTTTTTGTCTAATAAAAGGGTCTTCCAAGAGAATCACACATTTTTTTATCAGAATGTTCCTCAATTGGCTGGCATCAAGTGAATAAGGTGTAATGAATTTTAAGGAATAATCAAGGTCATTAGTCGTATGGGTGAAAGTTCAATACTGTGTTCATGATTTTGATTAACAACTTCTCCACCATTAATGGGTACAGTAAGTACCCTCATTGTTCCATTCAAAACAGGCTTAAACCAACCAGAGTCTCTTTTCATCACTACTTCAGAAATAATTCATCAAGCAAATAAGGAGGGTAGGATCTTTTTAGGAACATTTTCTTTAAATTATTACATTCCAATAAGAAGTCACTATCCAACAAGGTCATTCTGGCAGCTCTTACCAGTTGACCCTTAATGACTGCCTTTTTTTGATGAAAAGGGTGATAACTTTTAAAATGCAAAAAAGTGTTCGAGTAAGGGGGCTTATGGAAAATTGTCACTAATTATCTCATGTTTGGTTTATCTTTTATTAGTTGAACATCTAAATTGGAGATGTTATCAGTAGTGAACTCAAAAGTAAATTTGAGAAACCATGTAAAATCAGAAATGGATTCCACAAAGGCAGAAGCCTCTTTCTTATCACCCTTAAAGATGATAAAAATATCATTAAAAATCTAGTATACCAAAAAAAACCTTTTCTACTAAACAAAAATTCTTCCTCCCAGTAGGCCATTACACAATTAGTAAAGCTGCCCCCACTTGGGGAGCCTATTGCAACAGCTGTTTTTTTGCAAATAATGTTCACCATTAAATATAAGGAAGATGTTAGACAGCACAATATTAAGTAAATATTCAATTAAATCAATCTCATCACCGGGAGCCCCCTTTTTATATAGAAATTCTCTAATCCAACTGATGCCAATATCATGGGGGATGACTGTATATAAATCTTTGACAACGATGGTAAGAAAATTAAAAGTACCATCAAAACATAAAGTATCAAGGGAACCCAAAAGATCCCATGAATCCCAGCAAATTTGGGGTTCACTCTCTAAATACTTTTTCAGTTTCAAATCCACACGTTTGGCGCATCCATAAGTAATGCAATTTCTCCCATTTCTCTGTTTGGTTTAAGCCTGTTTTGAATGGAACAATGAGGGTACTTACTGTACCCATTAATGGTGGAGAAGCTGTTAATCAAAATCATGATCACAGTATTGAACTTCCACTCCTACGACTAATGACCTTGATTATTCCTTAAAATTCATTACACCTTATTCACTTGATGCTAGCCAATTGAGGGACATTCTGATAAAAAATTGGGTGATTCTCTTGGAAGACCCTTTTACTAGACAAAATATTACTGATAGACATGGGGTAATTTTTAAATGAGGGTGTAATTTAAAGAGCATTCTCGAGAGAAAATTATATGTGAACTCCTCTAATACTGGTATGCTTAAGTGTGGCAGATGCAATTTTTGTAAATTTATGAATGTAATAAACAGATTTTGTATTAACAATATTACGTATAGAATTAGAGGGAAATTTAATTGTGACAGTTCTGGAGTTATTTATCTTGCCTATTGCCAACTTTGTACTGGATTTTACATTGCCAAATGGACAGACACTTTAAACAAAACTATATGAACATCAATATAATATTGCGTAGCAGAATGTCACAAATGAGTTGGCTAAACATGTTGTGGAAAATCCTGGACATTATTTTCATTATCTGATTATTGATAATGTGAGTAAAAATATTGGGGTGGACATTGGCCTCTTCAATTAGAAGAAAGAGAGCTTTCTTGGCATCATAAAGTAAATGCATATGTTTATCCAGGGTTAAAAGATCAATGTTCCCTGAAATGTATTCTCAGATTAAAATCACTGGAAAGATGATGACTGAGAGCTAATATAAAATTTAACATTAACAATTTTAATGCTTTATACTCATTTATATTGATGAGTTACTTTTATTACTTATTCAAAGTATTGATTTTTTGAAGCCTTGTTGGAAGTATGTACCTTTACATTTTATATGGCTTGTATGATGTCATAATTATTTGACCTATTTAAATGTTGAATTGCATTTTATGTTTTGTCTTATGAAGTTCATACATTAGTTGTGGATGAAAGCGCTAACCTTGACTATTTTTCTATTTGCATATAAAGTAATTTGGAGATACCCTTGCCTTTTTTTGTTTTTTAAGCTGGTTTGTTATACAGTTTCGTTCATTGGTAGAAGTAAACAGGAAGGAGACACAGAGAGAGGTTTAAGAGGCAACTGGTGAAGTGGTAAGGGAAGGGGTTTTTGTTAGTGGGAATATATAAGTTGATTCTACCACTCTTCTTGTATTTCATTCAACATCTACTTGCAAAGTCAGAAAAAGGTTGTGGTAGTGTGCAAGCTGAAAACAGTTTAAGGGGGTGATTAAAAGGGAGAGCTGGAAGATGGGGTTAAGTAGCCAGCATTTCAGCAGTATATTGTAGTGGCTAATATGGTGCAAATAGCTAAGAAATCTGTAGGGGGAGAAAAGGTCAACTGGGTGGGGGATGAAAGGGAAGGTACTAGACAGGGGTGTACAGATACTTAACTGGGGAAGTAAGCTGAGGAACTGGATAGCATGTGAGACTGAAAAGAAGTTCTCTGTAGAGGTTAAAGGTTAGGAGGACAATTTTGCAGGATGGCGATGAGATAGGATGGAGACTGTGCAGGAGTGATCTGATTACTGATAGAAACGAGAAGGTAATTAACATGTTTAGAAAATCTGAGAAAAGATGTAGAGATTGGAGGACTGGAGTGAATGAAAAGCAACAAGTAAGGAAGGCAGCAGAGAATTTTCTGCAGAACAGTGGTCAATGGAAGAAGAATATTGCAGGTTACTCAATCCTATATTAGGAGTGGGAAAAGAAGGGGTAATCAGGAGGATTTACATGTAGCTTTGGTGGACAGTGCAAGCTAAAACAAGTTGATAGTGTTATAGGCAATGTGAGATAGGGAAAATGAAAAGCAGGCAAAGGACAAGATTTTCACAGAATGTGGGTTCCTAAAAGGAATAATGTGTATATAGATATGCTGGAGACACTATATAGATGGTATAGGACTTAAGAAAAAGAAAGAGTGTTCTAGGACAATATATTTGTATTTGTTTGCATTAGCTAATGGCACTGATGCACATGAAACTTTTAAAAAGTCAGCCCAGAAGTATTGTCTGGTAATGGGACTTAGAATCACACAGTAGGCAAAGAGAGGCTGAGGTAATCAAATCCTGAGCATGGATCACTTGAGGAAGCTAGCAGCAGATTTTAGGGGTCTAGCTGACATGATCAAATGGACAGTTCAGCAAACCTCTATTTGTCAAGTCAAAAACATCGAACATTCACTTAAGTGAAAGTGAACATCGGCAATGATCTAATACAGGGAATGGCATTACTTGGTCGAAATTGCCAGCATCAGGAAATTTGCCTTTTTCCCCACTGTAGTTTGATCTCAGAGTTGGTATATATAGGTAGGGGGTGTGGGGGAGACAGTCCCCCATCTATGTTGGTTTTACTTATTGCGTGTTTGTGATGGTCACAATGCTGGCCAAGCAATGTCATTCTCTGTGTTAGATCCTTGCTACTATTCATTTTCGCTTAGGTTCATAGGTTCATAGGTTCATACTAGGCTATCTGCCCTGGGGCAATTATAAGCCTAGCCCGATTTTGTTTGGCTTACGCCACCCCTTGATTTGAGTATACTGTGCCCTTTTTATGGTTTAGTTTACTGTGCCTCTGTCTAATAGTGACACAGAAGTAATCCCCGGGACAAACCTACGATCCCCCATCCACTCATCAAGATTCTTCTTGAAGAGATTCAGTGAGGTGCTCTGCCTAACATGAATTAGAATTCTATTCCAGAGCAAAGGGAGCCTCTGGGTTATGAATCTGTCCCTCCAGCAAGTCCTATTTATTTCTGTGCTGAGGTTCAAGTCCCTCGAGCGTGTGGCTCTAAGGGTTTTAGATTTACTGAGGTGGAGCATGTCCATTAATTCTGGATTGGACATAGCTTTATATGTCAGGCATAGATCGCCTCAAAGTAGGTGGTATGCAACTGAGTAGAGCTGGTGTTTTTTTAACCGAGCAGCATATGGCATCTGTTTGAGTCCCTTGATCCTCTTGGTGAGGTACATCTGGAGTCTTTCTAATTGCTGCAGGTGTCGGGTAAGGTACATCCCAAAAGGGGCATTGTATTCTATGATGGGCCTGATGAGGGATGAATAAAGGGGCACGATTACCTCTCTTGATCTAGATGTGAATCCTTTCATGATGAGGTGGGCCATGTAGAAGGTCTTACTAACCACTTTGGCAATGTGGTTGTCAAAGGAGAGATTGCTATCAACTTGGGTCCCCAGATCCCTAATTACTTTCTCTGTACTTAATGGTTTACTGCCTATGTGGTAGTTTGTGGGCACATTGTTTTTGCCAAAGGGTATGACTATAAACTTTTTGGCATTTAGCTTTAGACCATGGCTCTGGCACCAGTTATCCGTCTCTGTGAGACCTTTTTGAAGGATGTTTGTGTCAGCTGGAGAATCGATTATGGCGCCTAGTTTGCAGTCGTCTGCGAACATTCAATGTTGTTGGCTTGATCAATGGAGTTTCTCTGAACTGAGCATTCAATGATGTAACATAGACCCAATTATTAGTTGCTGTGTTAGGGTAGAAGTCTCCAACTATTAATACTAGTTTATTAGAGGATTGCTAAATATTAGAACATTTGGAATAATGTTGGTGCTGATGGAGATTAGCAGAAGTGGACCGGGCAGATAAAAAACATGCAGCAAAACTCTTATTGACACATCCACATCTCATATAAAAATAGCTGTTTTTTCCCTTGATTTCTACTTGCATTGGCTGCCTTCAGCAGTGTTTTGTTCTGAAAGTAAGGACAAGATTCACTTATAAAGAGATTAGTAGAAGTGCAACAGAACATTTTACAAAGAGGCTTGTAGACAAATAGGAGATACTTTCTGAAAAGGCTTTGGAGTGAAAAACTGTAGGAATCAAGAATGGTTGGGTCACAAAAAAACTCAACTGTAACAGAAGCAGAAGTAAAATATAGGTTGATAAAAAGCATGGCAGCTCAACTGCCTAGTAGGAAAATAAAGTGGGTAGGTCAGAGTCGCTTTCTACCCACTATCCTTTTCTCTTTTAAATACTCTAGCATTTGGCATTCATTTCCATGGTATTTCAATTCCATCCTCTATAAATTAGATACTTGGATGAGCATGGCCCCTGCTTTGCTTCATTTTTCCACCATATAACACCATTTTAGTTTTGCAAACAATAATACCTTATATTCAAGCAGCCATTTCTGAAACTGAGGAAAAAGCACAACAGGGTTTGATTTTCAGCAATGTAACCAGTACAGTGGCGTTTCCTCCACAATGAGTGAATGCCACAGCCAAGTGACAGGATTTCATTAGTTGCTGTCTATAAATGCAAGGAAAAGTAGCACACTCAAAACAAACTGCTAAAACATGTCCATTTTGTTGTATTTATGCATTGATACAGGTAAGAGCAATTTGATTTGGTGATATCCTTGTAAGATAGCTCAGAAACCAGGTCAAGGTGGATTCACAAAGGTTTGCTTGGAGAGGTTGCACAAGTGAATGAAATGAATAAAAGCCTTATACAAGTCCCAGATTAGAGCACCTTCATAATTTGTTATCTTTTTCAGTAAGCATAACATCAGCTGCCATGATAAAGGCCAAATTAGAACCATGAACAAGTCAGAATCTAGGCAACGTGTTTAAAGGTGCACAGTGTTGTATATGTCTTCGCTAGCTAAAAGAAACAAACTAATTAGTTCAACATTTCCAGCTTCAGAACATCTTACAGCTTGGAAGAATTAAATGAGTACAAATAGAAACCACCACTCCTGGGGAGGAGGGGTATTCATAGCTCCAGGAATAGCTTTTAGCTACTCAGATCATAAATTTAGGTTCTAACTATTTTGAATAATGGCATTAAGACCTCTCAGATGCTTTTGAGATACTAAGTAATAACTCTTAACTGTCGAGAAATTCACACAATGCCCTAATTTTTGTGTCATATTTTTGGTCTGTTACCCATAAAATTTGAGAATTTATGGGAAATAATTGGGAATTGCAGTCACTACACGTTTCCATGTTTTAGTCTTCATATCCTACAGAACATGCATGCTTATACAAAGCCTTTTATTCTAGCAACTTTGTAACTTTGGATGAATGATATTTAAAAGCTGTCTTTGTCAAGAATTCTTGAAGATAATAGCTAAGCAATATGAGTGTGGCACTGTGAATGCTGATTGCCTAGTCTTCTGATTATCATAGCTTGAACAGGTATTGTGCAACCCATTTGTAAGCTCTGAAAAGGATTCTGAAGAGGTTGTGAAGTTACTACAGGTGCTGTGCAGAAGTACCAAAACCTATATTTGTAACAGAACTATTTAAGAACCATATGAACCCAGACGGGCAGGGTTATTGTTTTTAAGGCACATGAAAACTACTTAACTAAATAAAATGGAGCAGTCTTTTAATGCTGCTATTTCTCAATGATTAAAAAAAAGGAAAAAGTGGATTTATGCCATTTTTCAAGCATTTGTTTTGGCTCCTTATTCATTTCACATTATCCATTTTAGTTCTGCACCTATCTTTGCTCATTTTGGTTGCTTTCCAAGTGCAATTTCTCTGATAAAAAATTCTGTAGTTAAGTAGTTCCAGCAACTTGTGATCTAAAAAAAAAGGTGCAGAAGTTGAATTCTTTCAAAGTGCAGCTGAGCTTAACACTACCATAAACAATATTATTATTTGTCATGGATAAAAATGGATTTTAATCATACACCTGTTCTTAAGATTGCCTTATTATGTACCATGTGCTCAGATTTAATCATGCAAGCCTGCAGTATGCATTTTGCATATTTTTATGCATCTACCAAAAAGTTACTCGGTTATGTGTGCTTGCTATTTTATGTTTTGTACTTCTACACAGTGACTTTTAGCATGGTCATGGTTAGAAAGACTCTGCAGACCTGTCAGCCTACAGATATAAAAGTACAGAATAAATACATACATACATAAAAATAAAATAAAATCTTTTCAAGTTTCCTAAGAAATGTTATGATGAGGGCAGGAAGGCATTCAAAGAATAAATAAATTATGTTTGCTAAACTGTTGAAAACTAAGTTCTATAATCTATCCTTATGTTCCTATGCAAACTTTATGTTCCAATGGTATATAAACAACGGCATAAGTATTTAACAACTGCATACCTTAATCTGTAAACTGTTGATTAATAACTGTTTTATCAGTTCTGTAAAACTCAAACTATGTGCATCTGTATATTGACCTTGGTTGTAAAGGATCCAATGACTTGTCTAAACATGTGCTAAACTCTTGGCTAGGCTTATAAGGGCCTCAGGGCCAATAGCCTAGTAATCTCCTATGATAAGTCCACCTTGCTGGTTACCTAACAAACAAACACAATTAAACAAACAATATGAAAATGAACAAGCAGTAACATTTAGTCATGAGGACAAAGCTCCTCCTCCTATTACTAATACTAATAAAAATGAAAAAAATCGAAAAACCTTTGAATATGAAGATAAACCAAACTCCCACTCAACTCTGTATAAGACAAAAAAGAAGGCAGAACACACCACTGGTTGAAGTAGAATTATTTAACTATCAAAACTTTAAAATTCTTGGGAAGTGCTTTTATCTTACACAAAAGATTTCAAGCAGTAGTGCATCATGGTATCTTCTTTTTCACCGTATACAGAGAGTTTGAGCATTCAGCATGCCCCTCAAACTTCAAAGATAACCAAACCATCAGGTTTTATTCACAGACATTCTTGATAATTTGTCTTACCAATAAACAGCATACAATTAGACCTCTGCTAATCATCTCAAAACAGGTCTGTTTTTAGGCTATATACTGGAACTTGCAGCAATATATCTTGTCCATCCAAACAAGAACATCCAAAAACCTAAATGTGAACTGTAACAACAATGAAGCTGATGGAAAGGATCCATTCAATGACAGCCAAGTGTTGGGAGAAGTGGTACTCACATGTCAATGACTGTCAGTGACTACACATTATGGGCTTTCTCTGAGACTCACTTCACCTGAACAAGTGCTGGAGCTACAGTGGGGCATGTGTTGTGGCAGTCTAACACCTGCCCCAATAAAACCCCACTGTTGAACACTGCTGTCCAAGTAAGATGTCAGTGGCATGCTCTTTTCTCCTCTATTTTACAAGCTCTTAAAATACATTATTCCTACAATTTAATGGGGAAAGTGAACAAGTAACTTATTTTTTTTTTAAACTGGAGGAGTTGACCCAAACTCTGTTTGAGTCTAGCTTATGACTAAGATACTGTACCCAGGTATTAAGTTAAATTTGTTTGTGTGTGGTGTGTATCTCTCTCTCTCTATATGGGTATACTCAAAGTCAACGGCAAGAATGTCAACCAATAAAGGTCGACAATCCAAATGACAACATAGGTTCATAGGTTGGTACTAGGCTATCGGCTCTAGTGCCTATATAAGCCTAGCCATAACAATTCCCTGGCTATTTTTTCTCACAGTATTTACTTCCCTGGACCCCTGTCTAGCAGGGTGACTGACGTGATCCCCGGGGTGAATTTCCTATCTCCCATCCAATCATCAAGGTTCCTTTTGAAGAGGGCCAAAGAGGTGCTCTGCTTGACATGTATGGGCAGTCTATTCCAGAGTCTGGGGAGTCTCTGGATTAGGAACCTATCCCTCCAGCATGTTTTGTTCATTGTGATGACAAGGTTTAGATCCCTGGAGCATGTGTCTCTGAGGGACTTGGATTTCTTTAATTGTAGCATGTCCAACAGCTCTGGGTTTGACATGGCCTTGTATGTTAAGCAGAGATCGCCTCTGACTAGACAATATGCAACAGAGTATAGGTGGAGTTTTTTTTGATGGTCAGCATAGGGCATCTGCTTTAGGCCTGTGATTCTTTTAGTGAGGTATTTATGTGGCCTTTCCAGTTGTTGCAGATGTCTTGTGAGGTACATACCAAACGGGGCGTTGTATTCTATAATGGGTCTAATGAGGGATATGTGCAGTGGGACAATGACCTCCCTTTTCTGGATGAAAAGCCCTTAGTGATGAGGTGTGCCACATAGAAAGATTTCCTGACTGTTGTGGTGATGTGGTTATCGAAGGTGAGACCACTGTCCACCTGTGTCCCTAAGTCTCTTATCACACTTTCGGTGTTTAGTGTACTGCCACCTATGTGGTAATTCAGGGGTGCATGCTTTTTCTCAAAGGGGATAACTATACATGTCTTGGCAGTAAGCTTGAGCCCATGGCTTTGGCACCAAGCATATGTTTCTGTAAGGCCCTTTTTAGAATATCCACATAATTTGGTGATTCAATAATGGCTCCCAATTTGCAGTCATCTGTGAACTTTGTTAGCCAGAGTCCCTTAGTGTTGGCCTGTACTTCAGAGAAGTAGATGCCAAACAAGAGCAGTCCCAGGACTGAACCCTGAGCTACTCCACTTGTCAGTTGTCTGGAGCTGGATTTGGAGTCGGCTACTTTTACAGTGTGGATTCTGTCACTAAGCCAGTTGGCAACCCATCGAGTGACGTAGGGATTAATGCCCAGCTTAGTAAGTTTATCTATGATTCCAGAGTGGTGGATGGTGTTGAAGGCCTTGGCAAGGACCAGATAGGCTGTGTGGACCACCTTACCCTTGCCTACAGCTCTGGAGACTGATTCGAAGAAGTCAATCAGGTTCAGGAGACAATATCAGCCCTTCACGAATCCAAACTGCGTGGGGTCCAGTGTTTGATGGTTGCCAGTGTCTTTGTTTATAAGTTCCATGATAATACGTTCCATGGCCTTGCAGATCAGGATCATCAGACTGATGGGGATGGTGGTTCCGGCAACCAAGGTGGATCCCCCATTGTGGAGTGGGATAACTGTAGCTGTGTGTTACTATATTCTGTTACTATGCATGCACCAAGAAAGGTCTTGGTGCATAAAAATTTCAAAACAGGACCTTGGCACATGCAAATTTTACAAAACAACAACAACAACAAAAAATCTTTTTGGGGGGGGGCAAGCCCCCTGCATCTCCTACACCCAGTGCTAATTTTGTATAAGCACAATCCCTGAAGAAAGGCAATATTCCCCTAATCATGGATTGTCAATCTATGTGACCTACCAACCATCTGCATTTGTCAACCAAATGTGGTCGCATACAGAAAACAATGTTATTTATTTATTCTGAAAATTGCATGTGCAGAGGTACTTTCTCAGTGCATGTGTGGTAACATGTCAACTTTTGGTTTGTCTACCTTTGGAAGTCAATGTTTCAGAGGTCGACATTTGAGATATGGGATATGGGATACTCGACTAACGTGAATAAACTCATCTCTTCCTCTCTCTCTCTCTCTCTCTCTCTCTCTAGATATATATATATATATATATATATATATATATATATATATATATATATACATATTGTTTTTTTTTCACAAACACATGCTCAGAGCTGATCCTTGATGTAATCTCAACTCCACCTTGAAAGCATCCATCATTTCTACCACAGACCTCACCACTGTCACACTGCCCTTGTACATATCTTGTATACTTCTCTGCCACTCCCAACTTTGTAATATAATACCACAACTCCTCTTTAGGCACCCTGTCATATGCTTTCTCTAAGTCCACAAAGACACAATGCAGCTCCTTCTGACCTTTTCTTTACTTCTCCATCAGTACCCTCAGAGAAAACATTGCATTTGTAGTGCACTTTCCTGGCATAAAACTGTACTGCTGTTCACTAATCATCACCTGCATGCTTAACCTAACTTCCACTACTCTTTTCCATAACTTCATGTGGTGGCTGATCAGTTTTATCCCTCTGTAGTTTCTACAGTACTGCACATCACACTTATTCTTAAAAATTGGTACCGATACACTTCTTCGCCACTCCTCAGGCATCCTTTCACTTTCCAAGACTTTGTTAAACAAACTGGTTAAAAACTCCACTGGCATCTCTCCTAAACACCTCCATGCTTCTACAGGTATGTCATCTGGACCAACAACCTTTCCATTCTTCATCCTCTTCATACCTGCCTTTACTTCCTCCTTGCTAATCCATTGCACTTCCTGATTCCCCACATCATCCACCTTTCTCTGTCTCTCATTCTCTTCATTTATCAGCCCCTCAAAGTACTCTTTCCATCTTCTCAACATGCTCTCCTTACTTGTGAGTACATTTCCCTCATTATCCTTTATCACACAAACCTGCTGCGTATCTTTCCCAGCTCGGTCCCTCTGTCTAGCCAATCAGTCAGGTCCTTTTCTCCCTCCTTAGTGTCCAACCTTTCATACAACTCATAATACACTTTATTCTTAGCCTTTACCACCTCTCTCCACCATATGCCTCAGCTCCTTGTACTCTTGTCTACTTTCTTCATCTCTGACTATCTCACTTCTTCTTCACCAACCTCTTCCTCTGTATACTCTGCTGTACTTCCTTTTTCCACCACCAGGTGACCTTGTCATCCTTCCTCTGACCAGATGACACACCAAGCACCTTTCTAGCTGTCTTCCTTACCACCTCTGCTGTAGTTGCCCAGCTATCCGGTAACTCTTCATTGCCATCCAGCGCGTGTCTTAACTCTTCCCTGAACTCCACCTCACAGTCATTTATTTATTTATTTATTTATTTGCAGTTGGTTTACCAGGATAGTCCATTGGGCCAAAAGAACCCGTTTTCAATGGAGTCCTGGGGAGAAAAGCTCCAATACAGACAAAAATTAGGTGCATACAAATATAAAAATACAAAAAGATTGTACAGAGTAAAAACATAAAAACATTTAAGTTCACAATTCAAAAGCATTCTAATCAGTACAGTATGATGAGGATAAATGAGAGGTAGGAAAAGAAGGGGTAATGAGATATACATCTAGAGGAGTTATTCAAGCAGACATCAAAAATCTTACAGAGTAGGTATGTTGATGGAACTTTGGTTTAATAGGTAGAGATACGTATCAAAATGTAAAGGATGATGAGATATAATGAATTTATGAGGGGAGAGAGCAAGAGCAATCCCATTGGGACCTCAGGTATGTATGGAGAGAGTTTTTAAATGTGTAGCGGTTAGAGGTGGTACGAATGGTTGGTGGGAGTGAGTTCCAGAGGCGGGCAAGGCTGAAGGATAGTAGGTGTTTACCTGGGGGGTGAGATGGTTTATGGACTTCTAGTAGGTTTTGATTGTTAGATCTTAATACTCTGTTTGGTAGGTGCATTTTAAAGGCAGAGGACAGGGATGGACAAAGAGAAGGACTAAGAATGAGCTTGTGAGCGAAAGTCAGCTGTATATAAGTAAGATGATTAGGTAGTTCGAGCCAGTTTAGGGTTCGGAGAGAAGAACAGTGGTGTGTGTAGGACCTGTGTCCATTAGCGAATTTGGCGATTTTATTATAGCAGGAGGATAGCTGGTTTTTTAGAGAGGACTAAAGGTTGGTCAGTAGTGGGGCCCCATAGAGAAGGGAGGGGATGAGAAAAGAGGAGGTGAGTGTGATTTTGGAAGAGCTTCTGTAGCATAAGTGTATGTAAAAGTAGTAAAGAATAATTAAAGCTATGTAGTGTTGATTTGTTGAGAGAGCAACATAGGGGTGAGAAAAGGTCCAGAAAGCAAGAGAAAGTACAGAGGGTGGATATAACAGAAAATAGTAGAAAGGATGCCAAATTCTAGTAAGCAAGGGAGTTTTACCTATTAATGTATTCATGTGGAAAGGGTAATCGTGGTAGAAATACAGGAGAAAGATTACTAAAAGAGAGATAGAAGTTACACAAAAGGTGAGAGAGAATATGATTGGGACTGGCGGAGGACATACAGCAGTCCTGGGCAGGCTGGAGGTAAAAGTTTGTATTTAAACACTTATCAAAGACATACTTCCACAGTTTGTTGGAAGAGCCACCACAGAGGTTCCAGCTGGGGTCCACTTAGTAAAACTATTCCAATAGTTTGTTGGAAAGCTAAAGGGTCCACTGAGTAAAACGGTTCCAGAGTAGTGTTTCACTCAGCCAGAGGTTCAGGTCTCTTCCCTGGAGGCTGGAGGCAGGAGGTGTAGTTTTGTGGGGTCCACTTTAGCAAAACAGGGCTGAGGCAGAGGTGTAGTTTTGTGGGTCCACTTAGTAAAACTATTCGCAAGAGGTCCAATCCAGTACTGCATGAGGTCGCATCAACAGCCAAACCGCTCAGTGTTGGTTTATTCTTACCTTTATCAATGCCCTGTGAGGTCAATAATTTATTATGATGGGATAATTCGGACTAACGTGAGTAAACTCCATCTCTTCCTCTCTATATATATATATATTTTTTTTACAAAGACACGCCTAGAGCTTGATCCTCATGGTGGGGCCCCGCTAGAGAAGGAGGGATGAGAAGAAGAGGTGGGTGTGATTTTAGGAGGCTTGTAGGGGTACTGGTTTGGTGGTATCCTAGTTTTGATGGGTTTTATATTTAGTTAGATCAGTTATAGCTAAAACTGTTATCAATATCTTTCAAATAGCTTGATCACTAGTTCAAAGTGGTTATTTTGGCTTGTTAATTGAGAGGAAAGGTTATATTTGGAAGGAGTAGTTGGAAGTGCATCTATAGTTTGTTTTGGAGGCGTGGGTGCAAGTGATTTTCTCATCCGCTCGGTAGTAAAGGCTTCCTGGGTGTTTGGGTAGAGAGGAGGGTGTGGAAACCAGATAATGGTAGGAATCATCACATGTTAATGTTACAAAGGAATTGATTGCTAAATCATTTATAAATATATTAAGGGAGGGTTAAAGATAGATCCTTGAGGAACTCAGGTAAATTTAAGGAGGGAGTGTGCCTGCATTTAACGGCGGTTTCTATTTGATGAATTCGAACCAATTGTAGGCGGAGAGAGGTTTAAGTTTGACGGTTTGGTTAGAGCAGATTGTGAGATAGTCTTGGAGAGTTCGTGGTAGGTGAGACTATGTGGCAGATGGGTAGGTAGTCTCAAAGAATGATAAGAGAATATCTTAGTGCAGTTTGGCCTGAATCCATCTGTGGAGTTGCAGGTTGTTGTCCAATGGATGTAGAGTTGAAGGTAGACCCCACATTTTTCCAGGATTTAGAAATAAGGACAGTGCAGAGTTAGAAAAGAAGACAAAGGGAGTAAACCAGATAGTAGAAAGGATGCCACCTAGTGGCCAAAGGGAGTTTTACCACATGTATTCATGTGGGAAAGGTCGTGGTAGAAATACAGGAGAAAGATTACAGCTAAAAGAGATAGAAGTTACACAAAAGGTGAGAGGAGACTAATGGAAGAGGGTCTAGGTTAGAATAGTGATTGGGACTGGTGATATTGGCTGCTGGCAGTCCTGGGCAGGTAGCTGGAGTAGGGTACACTGGTAAAAGTTTGTATTTAAACACTTATCAAAGACATACTTCCACAGTTTGTTGGAAAGCTAAACCAAGTTTGGAGAGTAGTGTTTCACTAGCCAGAGGTTCAGGTCTTCCTGGAGGGGTGAGGCAGAGGTGTAGTTTTGTGGGGTCCACTTAGTAAAACTATTCCACAGTTTGTTGGAAAGCTAAACCAAGTTTGGAGAGTAGTGTTTCATTAGCCAGAGGTTCAGGTCTTCCTGGAGGGCTGAGGCAGAGGTGTAGTTTTGTGGGGTCCACTTAGTAAAACTATTCCACAGTTTGTTGGAAAGCTAAACCAAGTTTGGAGAGTAGTGTTTCACTAGCCAGAGGTTCAGGTCTTCCTGGAGGGCTGAGGCAGAGGTGTAGTTTTGTGGGGTCCACTTAGTAAAACTATTCCACAGTTTGTTGGAAAGCTAAACCAAGTTTGGAGAGTAGTGTTTCACTAGCCAGAGGTTCAGGTCTTCCTGGAGGGCTGAGGCAGAGGTGTAGTTTTGTGGGGTCCACTTAGTAAAACTATTTGTGTTATAATCCAGCACCAGGCGCAGGTCGCACAACAGCCAAACTGCTCGGGGCAAGTTGGTTTGTCTACCTTTTGCAGTCAATGTTTCAGAGGTCGACATTTGGGATATGGGATATGGGATACTCGACTAACGTGAGTAAACTCATCTCTTCCTCTCTCTCTCTCTCTCTCTCTCTATATATATATATATATATTTTTTTTTTTTTTCACAAACACACGCTCAGAGCTGATCCTTGATGTAATCTCAACTCCACCTTGAAAGCATCTATCATTTCTACCACAGACCTCACCACTGTCACACTGCCCTTGTACATATCTTGTATACTTCTCTGCCACTCCCAACTTTGTAATATAATACCACAACTCCTCTTTAGGCACCCTGTCATATGCTTTCTCTAAGTCCACAAAGACACAGTGCAGCTCCTTCTGACCTTTTCTATACTTCTCCATCAGTACCCTCAGAGAAAACATTGCATCTGTAGTACACTTTCCTGGCATAAAATTGTACTGCTGTTCACTAATCATCACCTGCATTCTTAACCTAACTTCCACTACTCTTTTCCATAACTTCATGTGGTGGCTGATCAGTTTTATCCCTCTGTAGTTTCTACAGTACTGCACATCACACTTATTCTTAAAAATTGGTACCGATACACTTCTTTGCCACTCCTCAGGCATCCTTTCACTTTCCAAGACTTTGTTAAACAAACTGGTTAAAAACTCCACCGGCATCTCTCCTAAACACCTCCATGCTTCTACAGGTATGTCATCTGGACCAACAGCCTTTCCATTCTTCATCCTCTTCATACCTGCCTTTACTTCCTCCTTGCTAATCCAGTGCACTTCCTGATTCCCCACATCATCCACCTTTCTCTGTCTCTCATTCTCTTCATTTATCAGCCCCTCAAAGTACTCTTTCCATCTTCTCAACATGCTCTTCTTACTTGTGAGTACATTTCCCTCATTATCCTTTATCACACAAACCTGCTACATATCTTTCCCAGCTCGGTCCCTCTGTCTAGCCAATCAGTCAGGTCCTTTTCTCCCTCCTTAGTGTCCAACCTTTCATACAACTCACAATACACTTTATTCTTAGCCTTTACCACCTCTCTCCACCATATGCCTCAGCTCCTTGTACTCTTGTCTACTTTCTTCATCTCTGACTATCTCACTTCTTCTTCACCAACCTCTTCCTCTGTATACTCTGCTGTACTTCCTTTTTCCACCACCAGGTGACCTTGTCATCCTTCCTCTGACCAGATGACACACCAAGCACCTTTCTAGCTGTCTTCCTTACCACCTCTGCTGTAGTTGCCCAGCTATCCGGTAACTCTTCATTGCCATCCAGTGCGTGTCTTAACTCTTCCCTGAACTCCACCTCACAGTCATCCTTTTTTTAGCTTCCACCATTCGATTACTTTACAGTGTAAAGTGAATATATGTGGAAAATATTAACTGAATTTGGACTGTCACCTCCAGTTGCAATATCAAGGTTATTGTATATACAGGCATTTCTGTATGTCTGTTAGGCAAATGTGAAGGCCATGCCTGTCCAGATAGCAGAATTATACTTGCAGGATTATAGTACAGAATAAGCCTACAGTCAGACATGTGATAATAAATGTTATCGTGCATACATATATACATAAGTAAGTGACACAATACTAGTGTCTCATCTTTCATACATATAATTAATATCAGCTCCACTATGTCAGCTGTTATAAGTGAGAGTTACTCCAATGGGAAGTGGGACAACATGGGTGGTACAGTTGTCCAGTTTTCACACTACTGCCCACACAAAGACAGAAAAGGGAAAAGGGGAAAGAAAAAGGACAAGTAGTTGAAATGAGGACAATCAATATATGACATACACACAAGAAAATGATGGCCTCAGCCCTCTTTGCACAGAAACAGCTTTGCAGCAAAGAACTCCAATCATTCAACAAACAACTGCAACAGAATGTACACTGATGTCAAACCATACTATTATTTATGCATTTATTATAATTATAATATTCGAATGTGGTGTACTTAGTGATCACACAACTTGTTATAAATATTGCTTCCAAATAGACAGTTCCGTCTTGCCTTCTATGTTAGTTGGTCAGTCATCACTTATCTGAAGAGTACTCAGAGACATGCACTATGTAACCCATTCTGTATCATTGTCCTTAACATGTGTGAGCATATTAACTGAAAATAATATCAAATGCAGCTGGCAACAAATGAAGGGCATGTTGGATGTTAAGGGGCACAACCTGTGAATTGTGTGCTTCTTACTTACATTTCCAGTATTATATATCTAACACTTTGTAGATCTAAGCTGGCACTCACAGTGAAAGTAAGGCAGCTTGAGTAGTGTTGCATTTTCATTCTCCCAAACAGTTATCGTTCACAGCTGAAATCCATTAATAATCTTCACCATATAAAAAGGCAACTCTGTAGTTAGGAAAACTGATGTTTGGGAGAGTTATATATGCATGGAACAGTGCAAAAAATGCATTTTCTTCAGGATATCTGTATGGAGGAGTACTGACATTCAGAAGGTATGGTTGCATTTTGTCACTTACATACTACATATGCTGGAATGTATTTAGCAATAATGTTAAGCACAGGCTTTTACACTTTTATCTGTATGGATTATTTAGAATTGTACTGATGGCATGGCCATGTTTGCCAAGCCATTTCAGATGTACACATGATTGGCAATACATGAAAATGAAATATGTATTAATGTTTCAGGGACAGATCATTTGATAGCACTTTTAGCATTTCAAAGATGTTTTGTTACCCAAATGGGTCATTTGCCTGTTCTTTTGTGGGGGTGGGACCTAAGTTGAGTTACTGCTGTGGCACAAACAAGGATATGTTACTCTCCTTGTTTTGCATCCTGCCTGTTGTTAGTATTTCATATCTCTAGACTATTTTATATTTCTCGGGTGGGTAATACTGAATGGCTACCTTTACTGTTTTATCTGCAAACAGTTATTTTATAGTTATGTGATACTTATGTGCATTATACTTCTGTTTTTTGTCAGGAAACCTACAATAATACCAGTCAGGTGTGTGAATCCATGTCAACCCTCCCTTCATGGATGCAGAAAACCAGACCATCACAGACGAATTTTGGCAACATGGTGCCTCTCTCCTTCAAAGGAGACATGAAGATATGCCCCATAGACTGCTCATAAGGCAGCAGATTGTTCAAGATGTGAATGCCATGGGCAGCCATGGAAGAACATATGAGCAGGTGCACTACAGGTCCTCTGACATGATCACCTCTGCAAGGAGACGAGCAGCTGCAGTAGGCTGTGACCAAGTGGTTACTAGAGGAGGGGCTGCTAGGGAACCACCACTGACCCCAGTGAACAGTTCCTAGCCAATGTAAGAGACACAGACAGCTCCCAGGAGACTGTAGTACAACATGTGCTGGATGTGGGAGCCACCATTTCTGACACAGCACCCACATCCCAGGAGGAACTTCCAGGTAGGCTTTGTTATCTAAACAGTTGAACACAGTGGTATAGTAAAACAATTTAAATGAATACGTTCATTTTGTGTCATATGTACTTTTTTTGGTTGGGGGGATTGAAGATTGCTACAGTTATAAGCTTAGCACATATGCATGTATCAGTTATATAGATTACAGTTTACAACAACCAATTTGTGCCACTGGTATCAAGGTTTGAAATTTACATTTAAATAGTGATGAAAAATGAACAGTGTTGCATAGTTGGGAAGTGTGTTACTTGAACCTGGAGCCTCTTACTACTGCCTAATACTGTACTGTTGGTTTGGCTTGCACACTAATACGTGCATACTTTGCTTTTACAGTTGACAGATACATGATCACTTTGATATTAGAATATTGAACTCTTGCTTGTGCTACAGATTAATGCAGGCATACTTGGTTTTACAGTTGAGAAATACATGCCATACCTCTCAACCATCCAGAATTTTGCAGAATGTCCAGATTTTTGGCTGATATTTTTGGTCTGTTCCTCATAAAATTTGTGCTTTTCTGACAAATCACTTGGATGATCTGAGGATTGAAGTCAATAAATAATGACATACATTTGGAGTTTCAGACTTCCAAAACTTCAAAAAAATAACAAACCCTGTTACTCTAGAAACTTTTCAAGTTTATAAGAACAATATTTAAAATGTGTTACTATTTTTGGGTGTTTGTCCCACTATTTTGATGGGCTTTGTCCAGATTTCATGCACTAAGAGGTTGAGAGGTTTGATGCATACTCAGTTTGATACAACTATATATAATTACCACAAAAGGTATCCTTAACTTCTAAGGCTATAATAACAGTACTGTTCTGCTGCGCACATCCCAAATGCTTTTCTCAATTCAGGCCAATCTAGTCATAGGGGTTCTCACATTCAGTTCTCTTTCCCTGGCAGCTGTAGAAAAAATAGACCAGAACAGAATACCATTATGAATATCAGTCTTGCCTATATTCAGCTTTTAAGTCTTACAAGTAGTATCTATAGCTGACATTTACACATCTGTGGGATGTCCTCAACTCAAATTCCCCAATCCAATGGTGAAGGGTATCCTACCTCCTCTGGAGGTCATTGTAGTGGTGTCTACATTGTTCACCAGTGTGGGGAATATCAGTGGCACTGGTCACAGCATGGACAAGACTTCCTCAAGCCTCTAACTTGTACTCTGAGCCAGAATAGTCCCCTGCAATAGCCTGGGGCCATGGTGTTTCACTAGAAGTCCAATAAACACTTTGGACACCTAGACACCCCATCTCTGAGCTCTAAATCTCATAACCTCTCCACAAACGTCTACCATGTCTCGTGCATGCAGTGTTTGAAAATGTTAAACAATGCTTGCTATTATGCAAACATAGTGCTAAATATTGCACACCTCTGAACAGTGCGTTTGTGCAATGGTAAGCAAAGCGCAACAGTGGCCAGCAATTCAGGGTTATTGGATCTACATGTAAAAGTATTTGGAAGTGTTACATGCAGATAAATGTGAAACCATTACCAGCTGGCCCGAAAAAGGAATTGACCAGTGCATTAATATGTGCTGTCACAGAGTCACTTGAGTAGCTGGTGTGTTTTACAGACTCAATAGCAACTGTGAGACTTCAGTAATGTGGCTTGAGTTTGCACTTTGCTAACTATGTGAAAAAAAAAAAAGCCTATTAAAAAAAAAAGTTTATGCATATGCGAGTAAATGGTGTTAACCACAGCAGGTTTGTGTGGCAGTTAACAAACTGTACACACATAGGTAAGCAATGTGCAAACTTGAGTCGCATTGCTAAAGTCTACCCACTTCTACTGAGTCTGTAGAATACACCTGCCACTCAATTGATTCCATATATTAATGCATTGATACTTTCCTTTTGGGCCAAAACATCAGACATCATACGGCTAAGACCATATGATTAAAGTTTTGAAACTTCGAACGTTTTGAATGAAAATCACCGCAGAGCACAGAATGGGAAATTTACCATTTTCCTCACTGAAGTGTAATCACAAATTGGCACATTTAATAAGCAGGGGGGTATGAGGGGTACCCCCTGCAAAATTTTTTTTTTATTTTAGTTTCGAAGTTTCAAAACTTCAATCGTATGGTCTCAGCCATATGATGTTCGAAATTTTGAAACTTCTGTAATCTGATAGGGACCGATATATATCTATATCTATATATATCTATGTCTATATATATCTATCTACATATATATATATATATATATATATATATATATATATATATATATATATATATATATATATAAATATATATGATAGGGACTCATATATATATATATATATATATATATATACACATATATATAATATATATATATATATATATATATATATATATATATATATATATATATATATATATATATATATATATATATATATATATATATATATATATATATATATATATATATATATATATATATATATATATATATATATTTAAAGAGTCTTTATAACATGCCAATTAACTTAATAACTCCAATCATGTACTTGTCACTTCTTTTGCCTAATATGTAAATAAACTCAGCCATACTCAGTTAAACACATTATGATGTCTACCGCACCATGTACAACATCCTAAATACATGCATAAGATTAGAGCCATTCAGTTGCCCACAGACAAGAACACACACTACATAAAAGTTGGGAGAATGACAATTCACCTACTACATATCTTTGGAAGGTTGGAGGAAACAGAGTAGCTGGAGAAAGCCCAAGAAGAAGCAGGGAGGACATGCAGATCTTGCACATAATGTATGCCAGCTAAGAATCAAACCAAATAATTTCTTGCTGTAAGGCAGAAGCACAAACCTGCTGTGCCACTGAGTTGCCCTTGATTCGTCTCATCCATTTATTCATAAGTTATCATATTCAGTATATTTTTTTTCAAAAACTTGCCATGTCTACTGATCAGAACAACCAACAAGAGATATATAAATCCTAAGCTAATAAGCATATAATTACATAATTTACTGTGGAACTATTTGCAACAGATTATTATAACATGCAGCCTCCCAAATTGTTTTGAAAATGCAAAGAGTAAGTGACATGACTAGTATCCAGTGGATATTCATCCTTAATACTAAATCAGCCACAATATCACACAAACAAAACACTACTCATAGTGCTACCACACTCATTAAAAATAAAGCTTGTCTTTTCCATGTGAATAGTGGAAGACAAGTAAAATGTGTAGACGCCTGGTGAAACCTCCTAAAATGAGCAAGTTTAAATATGTATTTTTATTTATCTAGTTAGATAAAAGCATTTTCTGCTAACAGAGGCAAGAATAATTATAACACTTTAAGAAGTTCCCCAAGATTTACGAATCCTCCGTGTAAGACAAAGTAGTCTTGCATGGAAACGCCAGTGTAAAAGTAAAATGGCAGCACACCATGCATATTAATAAGGGTGTGCTGCCTCAACTCTAAGTCTAACACGGAATATGCACGAGTGCAGGGGGCGTGTCGGACTGTCGAGTAGTCCAAAATTCCATGCCCCTGCAAGTCTCACAATAGGGAAATGTCAACTGACATAAGTGAGTCTGGTCAAATGTGTACATACCCAACACTACACTCCCCCACATTCTAAACTGCTGTACAATTATAAAATGTAAAACTTTAATTTTTTTTATAATTCCCGATATAGCTGCCCGTATTTGCGCGTGTTTGTGCGTGTTTGCCCATTAGTTAGCTACAGTTAGCAGTTTAGACATCGAACAGGATAATAAAAAACTTATATGAAAATTAAGCAAAATAGCAATACCATAGTGGTAGAACCTTTGCACTAAGAAGAGGCATTCCTGGTTCGAGTCCCACCTCTCCCCTTTTTATTTTCTGTTGGAAATCTGTATATAAAAAGAATTCCTGACATTTACCAATGAAATTTAGTAAAAAGCACTGAAATGGTCTATGTAGTAGTGAACGAATTTTATATATATATAAGAAAGTGAAATGGTTATGCATATTGATGAATGCATAAGTAATGTATCTTAAGCAATGTGAAGCACTGCTAAGCAACGTTTACCAGTATTAAGCACACATCAATATAATTGCTAATAGCTTAGCACTGCTTTAACTAGCACAATAGCATTGCGCAGAGCTGCACATCGTGCCAACTAGCACAAAAAGAACATGTTTGCACATAGCTGTGCAACGAGATAACCAACGCAACGTTGGGTGGTATTGGGCAACATAGAGCAACATTGGGCAACGTAGAGCAACGTCGGACAAAGTTGAGCAAAGTCAGTAAAACATAGCCACACCTCCTAGCTGGTCTGGCCAGTAGTGAAATAAAAAGCGATGACAGGCCTTGAACCCAGGATACTGTGCACCATAATCACAGTATTGAACCACTAAGCCATGACAGCTTTTCGTAAGTATGCACTTCCAACACACACATACATATCAATGTAAGTGTACCCATTGCTGAGCAGGTGTAAATTCAGCTGTGTTTTTTCAAAACTGGCCAATCACAAATAACTGCAGGAAATGATACATATTTAAGCTCCATAAGCAGGAATCCTAGCCATAACTGGTTATAGCTCCCATCTGCAGGCAGCAATGGCCGGTTCTGGAGAGGGCTCTCATTTTCAAGCACAATGTTGGGGCATTGAGGAGTCAAAAGTAATGGTTTGGCTCCTTGTCCACAATCATGAGGATAGACTCCTGCATGGCCAGTACCAGGGCACGCAATACAAAGCGGAAGCCTGGGACCATCTAGCTCATGAACTCACCAGTGCCACAGGCGTCCCTTGGACTGGTGAGCAGGTCAGACCTCACCATGCAGACCTGAAAAGACGTAAGGTGGATCAACTGGGCCAGTGGATCCAGGAGGCCCGTGGGATGGCAAATGCCCCACTACTAAGTAGCCATGGAATTAAGTATGTAAGAATTGCTATTCTACTGTATACTATGGATAGGTATGTCTCAATATTCCTTCAATTACTTCACAGCTGCAGTTGTCCGTGCTGTGAATCAGCAAGCCTATGCAGGTAGGCTACTAAGGCTGCATCACCAGGCAGGTTAGTAAGTATTCTGCTTGTACTGTTATGTAAAATAAATGAGAGAGCCTGAAAAAAGTGTTTAAACAATAAATAAAGGTATAATAATTCTTTAATAATTATTCTGCATGTACTGTCATATAAAATAAATGAGAGAGCCTATAGAGAAGTGTTTTAAGTGATTAATAAAGGTATAATGTGTCTGTGTCATTTTCTTTGATATGTTGTTGTACCCTTGCATTATAGAAATAGTACTATTGTATTAAGCGCTGTTAACACACAGTTGGGTAGGCCCATATAAAGTGGATGAAAGGAGTGCCAGTAGCTTTTAAGCATATCCACAGCCCACAATTGTTGGGTCATGCCCAGCATGTACAGGTTAATCTGGCATATGAGTAGCTTGGTATTGTGTTCCCCAGAAATGTCATTCTGCTGGCAAAAATGTAGGGAGCTGTTAACATATAACTGATAATTTCACCTAAACATATCTAGATAAGCATATGAAAGTAGAGCTGTCAGTGTACCATCTCAGCAGTAGTGTGTTTGAGCAACTCACAAAATATGTAGCAGTAACATCTGCATCCTGGACAGTTTGTATGTCAGATACAACCCATGTATATAAAGATCTAGCAAAACCCATTTCACAATCTAAGGACAATTGTGTAGTGTAAAATACATGTAGGGGACATATAACTGCAGTCAATAGGAATGTAGTGTAAACTAGAAGGATATATAAGTTGTTAATGGAGTTATCATTTTCCACCCTACTGTATGTGCATAAAAAATGCAATTCCACACCTCAATGGGTATGTGTAATCTCAAAACATTTGTTGGGACATATGTCCTATTGGTTTATAAATATCTGCATATATTTCTATGCATGTGCCCTGTTCAAATGCCACAATACTGGTGGCCTGTTGCCATCAATTAAACCTGCATGCTGTTGTAATGTCCACTGTTGTCCCATATATGCATGTGTCATGCTTGCAGTTCAACTGTTGGAACTCTGTTGTGTTGGGTTAATGGGAATACTTCTGCATGCTGTTATAATTAATTGGGAATGCTGTTGACTGTTACTAACCCATATTTTCATTAAATTCTCCTAAACATCGAACGGATGGGAAGGCTGGTCCCAGCGGACCCACCTGTCCCACCTCAGCTGGCGATGGCACCTGGCACCAGCAGGTCCGGTGCCCAGCCTGGGACCTCCTCCTCCATTGGCCCTGTGCCACCTTCGGGTGGAAGGGCTGCAGGGGTGGGTCTCATCACCCCCGTGCAAGTGTGGGCAGAGGAGGGCCACTTATCACCCTCTGAACAGTCCGGGCTATGGTGCATAGGAAGATCAAGCGTTCAGTCGGTGATCCTCTATGCCAGCTTGAGGCACAGGTGGCACAACTCACATGTGAGCCTGGCCCTCTTATGCAGCCCCCAGCACAGCCACCCTCTGGGCTGTGAAGGTGCAGTGCTGACTGTCCACGGGTGGGGATCTCAGTTCCACTGTTGCCATCTGTGGGTTCATGGGCTTGCGATTTCCAAACATCCTTCCCCGTCAATGGTGTTCACCCACCACATGTGTCATATTCTGCCCCAAATGCATCTTGTTTGTCTTGTCTGTTTACCCCCTCAACCTACCTCCCCAAATATACCTACTTCCCCTACCCCACATTCCACTCTCACTTGAAAAAAAAAAGGGCAATCTGCTCCCAAAAAAATAATATGCCCCATACATAGCTGCGCATTTTGCACACATGTCCACTGGACACATAAACTGATATTTAATTGGCAGTACAACATACTTTGTTGTCCTCACCCCTCTCGGAGGGGTTGAAGGTTTAATATTTCCTTCCAAATTTAATGCATATGCACAGCTGTTGCTGTTAAAGAAATGGGCAGCTATGGGCCTTCCCTACACCCATCCTACACATCCCAAGCTGTTTTCCCTACTGTCTTCCCCTCTTTGTGCCCTGTTTTCACCACTTTCCTATCTCCCCATTTTCTTTTCTTTCAAATAAATGAGCGAGGGGTTATTGGGAGTAAGCACTTTTAAGCAGTAGTTAGTGGGTTTGTGCGAGTGTGTGAGAGTGTACGCCTGTGTGCACTTGTGTGTGCATAGCTAAGCATCGCGCAAACCTGCGCAAACCCGCTTACAACTGATTAAAAGTGCCTTAGTCACTCTGTATGTCAGGGCCCTTGTTCTGCTCAGCAGCAAAATAAAACACCTCTGTCAGCCTCGAACCCCATACATTATACACATTAGACTGCATGAAGTACCACTAAGCCATGGTAAACATACCACAAATTGGTGCTGAAATAAATATATCATGCATCAGAATGAGTGAATGTAAAGGACAAATAGGAATGCCGTAACACAAATCCTGTTCTGTGGATCTTTGCCAGCAGTTCTTGTGGAATTGTATTACATGACTGTGAAAAGAGAACCAGTCATTCTAGCAGGAAATAACGTTACAGCAGCACTTTACCACCTCCATATAGTATCATAGCAGGACAAACACTGGCATATCTGATTAGGGCAGAGGCCATACTTCCCAACTGTGACTAATTTTCAGGCATGTCTCTGATTTTGAGACAGGTTTTAGTTGTGTCCCTCTGAAATCCTCTGAAAGGTACTGACATTGGTCAGAATGGTGGGGAATTACACTTAATGAATAATGACAAAAGTAAGAGTTAGACACTGCTTGTACTTCAGGAAATGTGTATTAATCCATATGCTCTGGTTCTCTGAAAGTCTCAACTTAATGTCTCTAATATTGTAAAGGTGTACCTCACTTCTACCTACATTTCCCTGAGTCTGTTCAAATATGTATCTGACTGTTTGAGAGGCCTGGCAGAGGCAGAAACACACAGGTATGTCAACTATTGTGCTGTTACACACTGTGCAAATAACTTTGGAAGGAGTTCCAGAAGCATACCTTATGTAGGAGTACAACACTGAAATACCAAGGGATGTAGCCATGTACTGGTAGCAACCAACTGTGACAATGCCATTGTTCCAGTGCTGAAAAGACCGGTGTGGTGCACAGACAAAGAATAACAGGCTAAACTCTGGCTACCATCTGGATAGGTCCACAGTTGGGAGCTACGCAGACAGACTACTTGCTTTGATAAACTAACAGGTATGCAGCAACCCTTTAAGTTCAGCTAGATAAAGTTCACACATTAATACATAATGCTCTCTGTCCTTCTGCACCCCTACCCAAATGTACAATATACCTGTGTGTTCAGGGTCCACCAAGGATGTAGGCATACTCAGTACTGCAATTTGTCCAGATTCCTTGAGCAGCATGTGCTAATGTCAACACTAAAAAAGCACAAACTGTTCAAATGTGAGTAAATTAATATTCACAGTATAGCAGTTCACAAACAGTTCATGTGCCAAATGAATACATCTCAATAACTACTTTTGTATGTCAGTTAATTGTATAAGTAGAAAAGAAACTACATACTCCCATGTATCTTGTGTTAGCATTTGTAGGGGTGAGTACAATTCTACAATGACAACTGTGTAGTGGAAGTGGCAACATTCAGGTCTGAGTACAACATTTAAATCACTGGCTACACCCCTAGCTTCAGATGTAAGAACTATACCAACCTTCTGACTTACACAATGGTGTCCACAGCAAACAAGCATGGGCCCCACTTTGGAAAGCTGAAAGGGCTATGCCTACCTGACATAGCAATTTATAGCACTGGGTTGCTATGACAGTGAGTACTGCAATTACCACACAGCAGGCTGCATGCAATTACCAAATGGTGGCCACCAATTGGTGCAGAGGCCATCACATGCACATGTGCAGATACCTATAAAAGCAGACTGTACTTGGTGGCCACACATGCAATCATCCCATTGCAGATGCTGAGAGAGAGAGAGAGACAGAGACAGACACACACACACACCCACCCACACCAGGGGAAAAAAATAAAGCCAAAGACACATCAAACTGAAAACTACAAACACATACAAAGAAAGGTATGTAACAGATATGTATTTACTGGCATGTAGTAGATGTATTTGAAGACTATTCTACATACTTAGAAACATCAATATGTGGCAGCAGTGCATATCTATGCACAGATGCCCTGCATAACTACTGCCATGGACAAATCAGTGTGTAGCTGTGTGCAGTGGGACATAACTGTGATATATGTAGCTCAGCATTAAATGTCAAACATCTGAACCATGTTATCTGTGGTCTGGACAGTAGTGTGGACAATGGCTATTTGGGGAAGTAATGCATACAGCTATATAACCATGGATGTGACAGAGTAGCACATGCATGCTAGTCATATCAACATGTAGCTTAGCAATGGCAATGGTTGTACCAGGCTAGTATGCTAATCTAACATTTGCAGCTATGTATACATCCTCTAATTTTACAGTGTGCTCACACGTGACACCTGTTCATGTTGCAGCAAGGCCCAACAGGTCAGTCATGAGGTCCAGGGAGTTACAACAGTGTGGACCTTGTGTGAGTATGGCACACACATGCGGAGAGATATATATGTGTCACATATATTAGCATCTGTACATGTGCATAGAGCAAGGGATATACTGCAACTGTTTCTGAAGGGAGGTCATATATATGTTGGTGAGGGTTGTTATGTGCATATATGTATGTTGGTAGTAGTGTGTAGCAAACAAGACAGCATACAGTATTGGTATATGACATGTGGTGGTTAAATGCTGTGGGTGTGATTTATTAGGTTTGCAGTGTTGCAGCCAGTGAGGCCTACTAAAGCCACATGGGCTGAGAACACCTTCAATGCATTTGGCACAAGACTGTGCAATATCATTACATAACTGTATACCTCACATACTTCGCATAATTGATATTCCCACTATGAAACGTGTACTGTATATGTGCCTATATGTATATCTATATGTACACCAATAGTTGTTTATATGTATGTATGTATATATATATATATATATATATATATATATATATATATATATATATATATATATTTATATATTTATATATTTATAGAGAGAGAGACAGAGTCATATTTACTGCGACAGATGCCTGGTGACAAAGCCATGGCCTCAAGCTCAATGTTGGAAATTCATTGGCATCCCTTTTGCTAAAAACTCTGTACCCATGAACATCCACAAAGTTGGTAGTCAACTTAACATCAAAAGTGTGATAACAGACCATGGGACACAGGTGGACAGTAGTCTCCCCCTTGATAATCACAGTGCCACACTAGTCATGTAATATGTCTACATGGCACACCTCATCAAAAAAGCTGTGTCATCCAGGGAAAAAGAGGTCAGTGTTCCCCTCTACTCATTACTCACAAAACTCATTATAGAGTAGAGTGCCCCTTCTGGTATGTACCTCAAAAGACATCTACAGCAACTGGAAAGGCCACAGACATACCTCACAAAGAGTAATACTGTTCTCAAACAGATGCCCTATGCAGACCGTCTCACAAAACCACAGCTAGACTGTGTCGCATACCAGCAACCCAGAGGTGACCTCTGCCTAACATACAAAGCTTTGTCCAACCCAGAGCTGTTGGACATGCTCCACGTAAACAAATCACAATCCCTATGAGCTAGACACTCTAGGGACCTAAACCTTGTCACCTCAATAAACAGAACATGCTGGAGGGAAAGATTCCTATCTCAGAGACATCCCATACTCAGGAACAAACTACCTATCAATAGCAAACAAAGCTCCTCGGTAGCACTCGTCATGAATAGTCTTGATGATTGGATGGGAGATATGAAATACACCCCGAGAATCACCTCTGTGGCTCTGCTTGACAGGGACACATGAAATTAAATTACTTGGGTGTCAAAGGCCAGGGTACCATCTGGCTAGGCTTCTATAGGCCCTAGGGCTATAGCCTATTACCTACCTATGAACCAATACACACGCACATGTACTTGTTGCAATAATTGCTATGTGAGGTTGACTGAGTGTGATGGTGAATGTGATGGTGAATGTGTCACAGTTGTGTATATGTGGGATAGCTTAGTGGGAAAATGTTTCTGTCATGGTATTATGTGCCCTAGCTCTGATCCCAGCAAAAGATGTGTATGCTATTGCTAGCCAGAAAAAGCAGTATGGCATACGGTCTGATGTAGTCCCTTTGTGTTAACTGGGGTGTGCCACTGGAGAATAAAGCAGTACATGTATGCTCATTGATGGATACTGCTGGTGAATCAAACCCCTGTATGAACTGTAGTATTACCTGAAGCTGTAGGCCTAAACAGCACAGTATGGTGTATGTCCACATTGATTGGAAACACTGTTCTGTGTGTTCTCTTTAGTCCTCACAGATTACATACCTCAGGCATAAGGGTTTGTAAGTACTGACACACAGTACTGTATGGTACACATGTAAAGCTCATCTGGGTTGCCATACCTCTGTGTCCTGCATGTATGTTGGTATGCCTGTAACATGCCCTCGGTCATATGTGTGTTACAGGATATGAGTGCGTAACTAGCAACATGTATAGTCTAGTACAGCAGTATGACACCTATATACATGACTGTGCACATATTGTAGGCAGGGGTTTCCCATCAACAACTAGTGTGGTATACTGGTAATACTGTAACTGGACTTTAAAATCAATGCAATAGATTACATATGTTGTTATGCATTAACTTGATATATACATCCTGTGGCTAGGTGGTGCATTGTGTCACATACAGTGTGCCATGTACTGTTGCATAGTCTTACATAGTGGTTTCTCTTTGCTGTTGTGCAGAAAATGTTTTAATATATAGACCGTGTCAGGCACTGTCAGGCAGTTGTGGGTTGAGCACTGATATGTGGTATTGAAAGTGTGTATCCTCTGACAGACAATAGTTTGCTATTTATGGCAGTTCAGTGATATCTGTACTGTAGAATGTTAAGTGTGCCACATGACTTGCTCACACATATTATTTCATTTTCTTCCAGGGTCATGGCCCACCATCACAATCCTGCCTATAGTCATGCACAGGATGAGATATTAACCACTTGTCTCATCCAACACTACACCCTGCTATTTTCAAGAACCAGCCAGGACCAGCATGAGCGTACTGTGCTGTGGCAAGATGTTGTCCATAGGGTAAATGAAATAGGCATGCATAACTGGACATATGAGCAGGTACAACATCAATGCAGTGATTTACTTAGACATGTCTGGCAACATGTGTCTGATATCCGTAGGCAACAGCTTGCCACAGGTGGTGGGTTTGCCACCCATCCCTCCCTTACCAGAGTGGAGGAGCTGCTCCTGAGCCTGGGGGCTCCTGGCCAACAATAACAGCACACATGTATCATCATGGAGGCCGGAGCCCCTCCCAGCAAGTTCACATGGAGCATGCAGGTAAGATGGCATATCTGTAGACTACTGTTACCTCTATTGTTAGATCATGTATATGTGAGATGTGTACTGTGTAGTTAGAAGATGTGGAGCCTGGTGTTGTTCAATGCTGATAAATTGGAACATGATGTGTAGGCCTGTGACTGTCAACCATTGTGCTACTGCGAGAATGCAAACCCACAGTAGCAATGCCACAGTTGTTGCCACTGACAAACTGTTTCATATTCTTGTAGGTCCCTCTGGTGTGACAGCAAGGCAGCAGACCCATTCTGGTGAGTGTGTTCTACATTCAATATTGCAAATAAAATGTGCATGTCATAGGTGAGGTGTAGGCCATGTACACATGTAACACACCTACGCATGATGCATGCTATGCATGTTTGCTGTGAGACCATGCACATCTCAGTAATGTGAGTGGCTGCCTCAAACACATGCAATACACAGAGCATCCTAAACAATTGTGGTGACTCTATAGTAGACATTGGATAGGCAGTCGATACACATGCACACGACATACACAACTCCGGCATATGCAGTACATGTTAATATGCTACACATGGCGGATTCAGACACATGCTGTAAGGTCACACTCCAGTATCCCAAAATGTCATCCACACAGCACACATAATATACCTGATGGGTAGAGGCCTATCATGGGGCAGTGCGACACTCTGCAACACACAACACATACATGTTAGGCAATGCTCCCTGTTGGACACCTTACAAACCCATGTAACATCTGGCTGTGAAATGGTGAATGTAGCCATGGTACTGTGGTTCAGGTACAGCATGATAGGTGCTGGTCTGGCACACATAAGTAGCCTTGAGTGACCACATGATGCTGCATGATGATGGCTCATGGTACGACATGCCATCCAGTTACAGTAACCACAGTACTACACATAGCATTCATCGCTATACACCTCAATGTTGTGTGTGTGCAAACATATGCACCTATATACAATATGCATAGCAATCACCATTCGCACAAAGTGACACATATATGTCTTGTAATGCTATTGGGTGTATAGGTCACATGACACACATTGGGTATGTGTGATGTTTAATGTTGCAGTTGTGTTGTAGCATGCCATGTCATGGCTGGCACTGGCATGTCACAATATGTTCTACACCCACCATAGCTACTGTACAATGGCTATGTTGAGCAATGGTATTCCATCACGTATGCACGCACCACTCATCCTGTATGCATACATAGCATGCATGAGCTAAACCTGTCTCCACAATTATCTGCTAAAGACACAGATGCTCTAATCATTAACGGATATCTATGTGACACACAGATAAACATCCAGCCATGGTATGTATACCTGTGAGTGATGGTGCACAGCACATTGAAGAGCTTGTAATATATGCACAGCAATTTTGTGTCCATGTACATATTGCGTTCCAGGGTGAGGCCAATCACTGAACAACAACAAACATGCATCAAAGCCATGTATACTGTTATTAGCAAGGACTGTCTACACTCGCACTGCATGCTGTTGAGCAACACACATCCTGCATGCTGACATGTGTGATATTACTGTTTGTCTTGTGATACTGTACCCCACTATCAACCACTATTGGGTATGTTCTGGATTGCTGGTGGTGTGTGTGTGTGTGTGTGTGTGTCTCTGCTTTAGTGAGGAGTGTAGGTGTGTGCATGTGTGCATATGTTCATGTGTTCATGTGTGCATGTGTTCATGTGTTCATGTGTGCATGTGTTCATGTGTGCATGTGTGCATGTGTGCATGTGTTCATGTGTTCATGTGTCCATGTGTGCATCTGTTCGTGTGCATGTGTGCATGTGTTCATTTGTTCATGTGTTCATGTGTGCATGTGTTTATGTGTCCATGTGTGCATGTGTGCATGTGTGCATGTGTTCATGTGTCCATGTGTTCATGTGATCATGTGTTCATGTGTGCATGTGTTCATGTGTTCATGTGTGCATGTGTTCATGTGTGCATGTGTGCATGTATGCATGTGTTCATGTGTGCATGTGTTCATCTGTACATGTGTGCATGTGTTCATGTGTTCATGTGTGCATGTGTGCATGTGTTCATGTGTTCATGTGTGCATTTGTTCATGTGTTCTGACATCATGTGCAGGTCATAAAGCGTGTTTCCTGTCTTCCTCTCACAGGTGCTGAGGTTGGGCTGGTTCACTGCAGCAGGGTACCTGATGTCACTGACACAAATAGTGATAATGAGGATAGGTGTGTTGAGGCACAGGCATGTCTGCCAGGGTCTATCGTTGGGCTACCAATCAACAGTACACAGCTGTTCACCCCATCCATGCACACAGTCATACTGCCAATACATCCCTCATCACCAATGCCCTTAGCTGAGGGACAGTCTGCAGTCAGCAATGGCCAGGTCAGTGTGGTACCTATGGCAAATGCATCCGGACACAGCAGCCATACCCAGAGGTCTGGAACAGTACCACATAGGCAGATGTCCAGGGGTTCTCATCAAAGCACTGCTGGTCATCATACCCCTGGCAGACATGCCACAGGTCTTACAACCTCATGCATGTTCCAGGCTGTCATGGAGGCACAGGCATGTATGGAACGGTACACCAGACAGGGACTAAGGGCACAGAGGGCACATAACACCACTTTAAATGACAGTATCTGTGACCTAGCAGGTGCCACCTGTAATTACACTGAGGTCATGGATAGACGTTGGGGTGAGACATTAGATGTCCTCTGCAGTGTCATGCCCATGTGTCAGGACAGTGCGGGACAGGTGAGACATTGACGTGGACATATGCCAGCAACATCAGCAGCTGGCAGTCACCGCGGACATCTCTCAAGTCACAGCCGCTCCCGTAGTGCCAGTACCAGCCCTAGCAATGTTGGGGGTGGGCTGTCCATAGACCATCCTAGAAGACAATGTGCACATGGCTCTGGACAGTCCCAGCAGGGACCTGGGTCCAGTGTACATATGTCTACCTCTGAGGATAGTACTCAGTCTGGCTCAGTACCTGATACTGTCAGTAGCACCCCTGCTAGGCACAGGTACTGTATCCGTGGCCAGAGATGGTGATCTGTAAAGCCTGGCAGGTACAGTCTGTGGCTGTCCCCCAAATTCCCGTATATGCCAGCCACATGGTGGAACTGTGTGCATGCAGACACACACACACAAAAAACAGACACCTAGGGCTAACACATACCCGCACACATTACACCAACATTGGCCCATACCAGTACTCTTGGCCCACACACACACACACACACACACACACACACACACACACACACACACACACACACACACACACACACACACACACACACACACACACACACACACAGACATGTCAATTGTATGGCTCAGTGTAGGCCTCTGGCAAACCAACAACACACCCTGTGCATATGATGAAACCTGTGCTACCTCCTGTCATCTGTAACACTGATGCAGGAACAGGATAACATTGTGCTGATGCACAGGGTGACTTCATGGCAGTATAGCAATGTTAGCATGTTGTCAGCAGTAAAGTGTAATGTTATCCTTGAAGGTGTAGCTGAGCAGGCATGATGCATTAAAGCTATGATTGTCAATGTAGTATTGTTTACACCAGTGTTAATCCCAATAGTGTATTGTCCACCCACGTGCCACTTGGCTGATGTGTGTAGTATTGGCAGCATGTGTTAGAGAGTGGACAGTACATGTGGGATGTGTGCAGCACAGATTTGCAGGTGTACATTTGTGAACATGGTGGAGGTGCACTGTCTGCATGTACATGCATAGTGGACACATGGGCAGGGTGACATGCCCTGTATTACACAGTGTCAACACTCCATAGTTTCTAAAGGTGGCCAGTATGCATTGTACTACACACATTTTGGAACTTGGGTACACATGTGTGTATGACATGGTTTGACACTGTGCTGTGGGTGATACTGTTACTATCTGTCATTGGTTTGCATTCTGGTAGTATACATAACCTCTACAGTCTGACCATAAACAATAGTTAGATGATGTCTTGACAACTGCCAGACAGATGTAGGACACACAGTAACATTTGTACCCTTCAGGAACCATACTATGCCAGTAACCAGTGGTGTTCACCTACACCCATTCCTGGGACCACTCCTGATTGCCATATAGCTCACTTAGGTACAAGAAAACACAGTAGGGGTATGTCCGTCCACATCTGGGAATGCATACTGTGGCCTATAATGCATTCTCTAGATGACACACACATCTTCCACAAGGGTATCATACAGACAGATACCTGTTGTCAAAGACATGCTGTGAAGCTATAAGCCAACTAAAGCATGGTCATCCACCTTTAAAAAACATAGTATCCCCACAGTGCCACATAGGTAGTAGCCCCCAACATGATGACAGGTACCGATGTGTACATACAGCCTTGTGTTATATCAGCTCTCCTTTGGTAATCACATTTCCAAAGGTATTTTGAAATCCCTTGGTGAATCACGTAAGCAATAAGGGGTCTGCATGCATATCCACAAAGGTTGTTGTACACCTGTAATGTATAGCCATCATTGACAGACTTTGCTGCATTTTAACTGTTCTGAAATATACCTCAGGCATAAACCCTCACTCACACTATTCAATGGAAACCGTAATTAGTGCATGTGACACGGATGGCCTAGGCCAGGGATCACTGCAATGGCTGGGATTGTCACAAGCATACACATGTGACCTAAGGTCTGGAAAGCGGCAGCATACTCTGGCAAAGACAACAGATGTGTTCACGGAGAAAGCAGGGTTCCCACCTCTGAAATAATTGAGGTCACATGTACGTATATGTATTTGCCACACAGCTGCCTGACGTGCAATGCACATACTGTTGTCATTGTGATATGTCATAGAGTAGTAAAAGCAAAACCCACAACAGAGTGACCAACTGTGTCACACACATACACTCAGCAAGTGCAGGATTCAAACCCCTACTTAATTATTTTTTGATACAAGAGCAGAACACATTTACACAATGTACTACACACATTACTGGGAGCTTTTCTTTCCACAGGTATGTTTGTAGGATGGTGACATCATCAGACTTGACAAAGATAAGTGTACCACTTTTAAGGTGTTGTAGTTGTCTCCAAAACGATTGCTTTTCTACAAGGAAATACACACACACTCTCTTCTACAGTTGTCAAGTGCAGGCTTCATACCCCTACCTAACTGTATAATGATACGAGAGCAGTATGCATGTACACGACACGCTATACACATTATTGGGAGTTCTCCTTTCCCCAGGTATATTTGTAGGATGGTGACATCATCAGACTTGACAAAGATAAGTATACCACTTTTAAGGTGTTGTAGTGGTCTCTAAAAAGGTTGCTCCGCTATAGGGAGATACACACACAAACAATTGTCAAGTGCAGGATTCAAACCCCTACCTTACTACTTAATGGCAGTACAGCAGTACGCATTTGCAAGACACGCTATATACATTACTGGGAGCTTTCTTTTCCACAGGTATATTTGTAGGAAGTGACATCATCAGACTTGACAAAGATAAATATACCACTTTTAAGGTGTTGTAGTTGTCTCCAAAAAGGTTGCTCTGCTAAAGGGAGATACACATGCATGCAGATGTCAAGTGCAGGGTTCAAACCCCTACCTAACGAGACTAGAACAGTATGCATTTACACGATGCGCTCTACACATTACTGGGAGGTCTTTTTCCACAGGTATATTTGTAGGATGGTGACATCATCAGACTTGATAAAGATAAGTATACCACTTTTAAGGTGTTGTAGTTGTCTCCAAAAAGGTTGCTCCTCTACAGGGAGATACGCACACACCGTTGTCAAGTGCAGGATTCAAACCCCTACTTGACGATACTAAAGCAGTACGCATTTTCAAGATGCACTGTACACATTACTGGGTATGCTCTTTTCCACAGGTATATTTGTAGGATGGTGACATCATCAGACTAGACAATGTGGGTTATATTAGGTGACATTAGGTGGGCTACATAGAAGGAGGTTGTAGACACTTTGGCAATGTGATCATCAAAGGAGAGTTTACTATCTACCTGGATCCCCAGGGCCATAATTACATTCTCCGTACATAATGGAGTACCACCTATGTGGTAATTTGTGTGCACTTTGTTTTTTCCAAAAGGGATGACTATGCATTCTTTGGCATTCTGCTTGAGGGCATTGTTTTGACACCAGGTATCTGCCTCTGTAAGACCCTTCTGTAGGATGTTTGTGTCAGCTGTGGAGTCAATTATGGACCACAGTTAGCAGTCATCTGCAAACTTGTTCAGCCATACTCCTCACGTGCTTGCCTGTACCTCTGAGCAGTATCTACTGAACAGGTGGGGTCCCAGGACCAATACCTGTGGGATGCCATTTGTGACTGGTTTGTCGGACATGGCACCCGCAACTCTGAACATGTGTGTTTGATCTGTGAGCCAGTTGGCCACCCATCCTGTGACATAGCTGTGAATGTTTAAGCTGGCAAGCTTGTCCATGATGCCAAAGTAGGGAATGGTGTCGAAAGGCTTTAGTGAGGTCCAGGTGGGCTGTGTGGACTACTTTCACCTCCATCTATGTCCTTGGTAACTGTTTCAAATAATAAGCAGACACAAATGGAAAAACGGAGAAAAAGCAATAAACTGGTAAACACAAAATTCTCTGTAAAACAGGATTTCCAATGAAGGCAGTCCCACAAAACTCCATAATAAAAGTACCAGCTGGTAGCTTTCCTTCAAGACTATTCAGTCCACAAAACGACAATGAATAATATAAAATGTTTTATTTTCCACAAACAGACCGACAAGTTCAAGCACAAAGATTAAGCGCTTTCATTTCCAGTACAGGAAACTTCATCAGAATAATGAATGTATTTCTGCCTGCATATTTATACAAATCTAATTCAATTAATTATTCAATTTATCATTCACTTTGCTGGAATTGAATTGAAATTAAAATTAAAAACATGTGGTTCAACCTGTTTTAATAAAAAACATATATTTCACTTTGAATCCTGCACTAAAAAATGACACCACTTCAAAAACTTTAGATAACTGTGGTTAGAAGAAATGAAATACACCTTTTAGCCATATAATAAAGCATAGTCGTACACAATTGTTAAAATTAAAATAACCCCTTATAATAAAAAGTATGTAAAATATATATATAATATGTAATAAATAGTGAAACTTATGTCTAACAGTTTTTATGCAATATTATATAATGGCAACAATCTACAACAAACAATAATAAATAATAAATAATGAATACCAATGTTAATGTCAATATAAATACATAATATAAATATATAATTATAATTTAAGTGTGTAAATATATATGTGAGTCTGTGGTTATGTAAAATTGATATGTATATATATATATATATATATATATATATATATATATATATATATATATATATATATAATAATTGTAGTTAATAAATTTAATTTAATTTAATTTAATTTAATTTTGATGCCAACAACTGAATAAAATTGTTGTGTGTGTATAAGCATAAATAATTAACTTGTCATGTCCAACGTAATGGACTATGAACTCATATTCAAAACTTTTCTTTTGTTGTTGTTTTTTACTTTATTGGCCCTTAACCTTAGGGATGGTAAAATTGACACACAGTCATTCATTCCTGGGGGTGTTCTGGCTTCCAATCGTGATTGCCTTATCAGTTCCCTGTAGGTTAACTGATTTTCCCAATCTCCCCCTCTGTTGTCCCTAGGTAACATTTCCAATACCCAAAATTTTAAATTGGCTTCCTTGCATGACAATGTATGTCTACAAAGTGCATTTGTTTCCTTCTTTCTATTTACATCATACATATGTTCATATATTCTTTTTCTCAAAAGTCTTTCTGACTTTCCTACAAAGTAAGCCCAACAATAAGTACAGTAAACTAAATATACTATCCCTCGGGTATAACAAGTATAATGTTGCTTGCTTTTAAAACATAATGGAATAGTAGGTATAGTTAGTTCACCTGTGTTAGCTATGAATGTACATTGTGAACATCTACCACACCGATAAGTTCCTTTTTTTCTTATTATTTTCATCATTCTCCTGTCCACCTTTCTCAAAAATATTCTTGAGATTAGGACCCTTTCTGAAACTATAACATAAATGTCTGTTGAATATATCTAACTTGTTTGGCATACTCTTGAATATTTTTAAAAACTGGAAACCAGAGAAGTCATTAAATAGATAGAGCTTTATAGGCATATAATATAACTCAACCCTTATAATGGGCTTAAATTTGTATTAGTTTCCTGTATACAACTATTTTCTACAGTTATAAATTTGTGTTACATTTAACTATATTTATATTTTTATATATCCTTTGTACTTTTATAGGTTACTACTAATATAATGTGGATATTTCTTGGGTAGTTAACTATTTTGCACGTTTTTAATATGTTATATAAAATATATATTTTTAATATATCATATAAAATATATATTTTTGGCTTGCCACTATGGACTTTCTATTATAATATGGTTTTATAATATGGATTTATAACATGCATTTGTATATAAAAGATGTTTTGTTGCTTTAAAGCACACTTTTAGATTAATTGCATCTGATTAATTAACTAATTAAGGGATTAATGGATGTTAGTTTTTAAACCCTAGCTGTCAGTGTTGTACTGTTTTGTCTGAAGAAGGCTTGGAATGGTCCGAGCCGAAAGCGCTAACAATAAACAGTCTTATTAATTCTATCGTGCTGCAGACTTCTCTGGTTTCCAGTTTTTAAAAGTTTTCAGTTTTGATACTCTTGAATATATCCCAATTCTTGTTTATAAATCTTCTTATAGCGTGGGTATTGGAACTGAATGTCATGACAAAAAAGGAGTAATTGGTTCCTTACTTCTACTATAAGTTTCATTGTTTTCAGCTTCCAACATATCGTCTGTAGTATTACTTCCCATATTACTACTACCAGTATTCAGTAAAGGTATGTATCTAGTACCCCAGCCCTTAATCACATCGTGCTTAAGGTACATAATGACTGATTCTGGATAACCTCTTTCTAAAAATAATTTGTGCACATAGTCCATCTCTTTTATAAGGTCCTCATACTCTGATGTCATCCTTGCCACCCTAACCATTTGTCTTTTTATAATATTTTTCTTCTGTAATGGTGGGTGGTTACTGCAATAGTGTAGATAAGAATTACTGAAACAAGCTTTTCTAAAAATTCTGGACACATATTTTTTATTTCTGTCATCTTTTTGAATAGTGACATCCAAGTAATGTGTCTCCTCCGTGTTGAATTCATGTGTAAATTTAAGGAACTGAGTGGAGTTATTTAAGTATTCCATAAAATTGGATATTTCCTGTGGTATACCTTTCCATACAATCAATATGTCATCCAAGAAACTATAGTATTTTTCTACATTGTCCATGAATGGAGAATTGAACACAAAATGTAACTCCCAATATAGCATAACTATATTGGCAAATATGGGGGCACAAGCTGCCCGCATAGCAACCCCATCCAACTGTTGAAAAATATCTCCTTGAAAATAAATAAAATTATTTTTTATAATATCTGAGAGGGCTACTGTCCTGGATAGAACATCACTATTTATATCAAAGCAGTCAAAACAATTATGACAGTTTTAAGAAATCAATTTAATGTAGATGTATTGACTTTTTCTTTGGTTAATGCATTGTGCAGGAATTAAGTATGCTATTTGGCAAATGAAGATGTGACTTGTAGACATTTGTTTCATGTTTAATTTTAATTTGGTGGGATTTTTTCCAAATGCATGCAAACATACAGACACAAATACAGATAGCCATGCACACACACAGATATAGATGCACATGCATGCCCATAGCACACACACACACACACACACACACACACACACACACACACACACACACACACACACACACACACACACGCAAAAACACACCAGGCAAAACACATAAATATGGACAATTTAGAATACTGTCAGCTCAGGTATGGCACACTTTGGGATGTGGGATAGAATGGGTGCACCCAGTGAAAATCCACATGGACACAGTGAGGAGACAAAGACAGCCCAGGGAAAGCACTCAAGATAGAATCCAAACAGAAGCACTAACTGCTCCACCCCTGTGGCCCCCATTCATGATGTACACCCCAGCTCCTGACTTGTACTGCAACACAATCTGAAGGCAGTTTGTGGAAGTTAAATAAGCAGTGCAAGGCCACTAGTAAAAGCCACTGAAAAAATATAGTAAAAACATGTAATAAGACTTCCTTAGATGAAAAAGAAGTGGAATGTTATAGTTAAATATGATAAATTAATCTATAAACCCTTAGCCAGAGATATTCCTTAAAAGAAGAAGTACACAAGATCAAGAGGTGGGGGCACCATTTGAACCAAAAAAAAGACATACTTTGTGAAAAAAAAATAGACTGGATGACACATGCAAGCATTCTCCCTAAAGATTTAGGTACCAAGTCTGGAAACAGTAGGAGGTGATTAACACTTCTTTGGTGGGAATGTAAAATATTGAATGATTGTAAAATATAACTTTGAATCTGGTGGGAAACATGCAGCCTGTGTAGAGCAAGCAGCATTATCTAATTTGGAGTCTTTGCTTCTGTGCTTGTATTGCAGTTTTAAAATCAAAGTTATGCTAAATTTGCTCTGAAGTCACAGAAAAGTTGCAATGCCAGATTATTACTGCCTGCAAATGATAAATAGTAATGCTGTATCGACATGGCTGTCACCCTCTTTTATAGATAAAATATATTTTTCACTTATGCATGCATATAGTGCAGAGTGCAAAAGTAGGATTATTTCTGAACTCACGTTAAGATTGTCATTAATGCACAGAGACTGTAACTGAACTGTTAGAATAAAAAGAATCCTGATGCTGGATGCCTCCCATTACCAGTAGATGGCAGTCTTTGATAGCTGTACTCTGCCTTTATGCTTCCAGGCTACCTACACAAACAAAATCAATCACGCTGAAGGATAGTATGGAGAATGAGTAATCTGTAGATTTTACAGTGTTTAACAACAGCCTTTATTCTACTGCATATTATGTGTTTTATAGAATCCTTCTAAATTATTAGCTAGGATTACAGATATGCAATATTATAAAGCTGCTTTTTTGGTTGCAGTAAAGCCTTGTTTTTCACAGAGTAAAGTAATTTACTGCAGGATGGTAAATCACTGGAGCAATAAAAGCAATAGACTTCTTAAATATTTGTTGAAATGGTTTAACTTCCTCTTTCTGTGCATCACTGTCTAGGCAATCTCCATTAAAAACATTGGCCAAGATACAGTGGAAAGGTATTATACTGTTCTGCCATAAGTTTTCATTCCTTCTATAATTATAGAGTGCTTGTTTTACTTTCATTTTCCAAAAAGCCATATAGAACAGGTTCTGAGGAATGTAGCGGACTACATTACATGCATCGATAGAGCTAATAAAATTAAAAGGAAAGTTTCTTACATTGTGATGATACCTAATTGCAACATTAAATAAATAAAAGCTTAAACTTTACACTTGTAAACTATCATGTTTGCCATTCTAAGTTTTTAATATCTAAGATCATACTTGGGTATTTTTAACCTTCCTGATCAGCAGCAGTTTCTGATGTTCTGATATCTCTTGACATGCTATAATTACCTATAATTGCCTAATCCTCCCATTTCAAGATTTATTTTCATGTCTGTTTATTGCAGCCATTATGGAATATCTAATTGTGTAGCAGTTTATCCAGCAGAAAATGTTGGCTTGGTAGTACCCTTTCTGCAAAAAAATGTCATCTAAATTCCTTTTTGAATATGTCCCTTTAAAGCAAAACTGAAAACTATACCTCTCAATGTTATTTTTTCTATCCCATAAGAAAGCCCCATGAACAAATGCAAATATTCCTTAAGGTTAGTAAATCTGTCAATAGCCATCATACTATCTTCCCGACCCCAACAATAATTTTTGTAACTAAGAGGAAAGCTTTAGCTGACTTCTGTAACTTAGACATTACATTTTTAGCATCATTGCTACAGCTCTATGGCAGGTTACTATTTCCTTACTGAACAAAATGCCCAGTGTGTGTGTGTGTGTGTGTGTGTGTGTGTGTGTGTGTGTGTGTGTGTGTGTGTGTGTGTGTGTGTGTGTGTGTGTGTGTGTGTGTGTGGTGTGTTTATATATGGAAACATTCCCTAGAGTTGAATGTTTATAACATCAAACATCTTTAATTTTGACAGAAATGACCGAATAATCATATGATTGCATTTGCCTGCATTACTTTGTGGGAGGTTGTAATCCCGCGGTAGTGGTGCTGCGGTAGCGTTGTTGCCTCACAGCAAGACATTGTCCCGTTTGATTCTCAGCTAGATCGTCTTCTGTGTGGAGGCATGCATGAATAGGCATGCCTTCGTTGAAGGTTGTGCGTCAGGGCTGGTAACTCGGCACGTAAAAATCCACTACTAAACATTAGTGGACCGGAGTTCCGCTGTGGCAACCCCTAACCGGGATAAGCCGAAAGACACAACAACTTTGTGGGAGGTTGTAGAACAGCAGGGAGTAGGAATTTGCCCCACCCCCTGTGTGCTATGATCTTGAAGTTGGTATATATAATAAGCAAGTGGTGTGAGGATGCAGCCTGTGACCTGTGTTCAGCTCCCTGAAAAAATCTGAATTGCTTTTTTGTTCTTTTGAGTTGTGATCCTTTGCGATCAGTGTTTTGCTGCTCAGCTTTGGCATATCAGTATTAAAGTGCATCATATACACACAAACACACCTTTGTTTATATATATATATATATATATATATATATAAAAGACAAAAGTAGGAGGCCTCCCACTGAAGAACTGTGTAACACAAAATATCCAAGCAACAGAATAATTTGCCACAGTCATCAAGGCCCACTTAACAAAGTATGAAACACCAGTAAAATGGAAGATTTTCTTTACAGGATTTAAGAGAGGACATAGGGGAAACTGTATTTATATAGGGAGAATCATATGGAAGAGTTTTCACACAGAGAGGATGGTAAGGATTTCAGAATGATGCTTACATACTCTAGTGACATTAAGAGGATTTGTAATGTGATTAGGAACAACTGCAATATTCTGATGTCACATGAGGAAATGAAAGTGATTGTAGGGGAGGTATCCTGCTTTGCCCTTTGAAACAACTGTAATCTTAAGCAGTTTCTATGTGATAAAAATGTGAACTGTCACTCTGTAGTTTCACAAAGAAAAGGCACCCACCCATTTCGCAGATGTACTTGTTGTAAATTTATTTATAAAGGAAATGTATTTTTACATACACAACAGAAGAAAGAATATTATTTTGATGGGTATGCAGATTGTACCAGTAGGAACATAGTGTATATGGCTACTTGTGGCCTCTGTGACTCCTTTTATGTAGGTAAAACCATGAGAAAGCTAAAGAATAGGGTGTCCAAACATTTGAGTGACATTAGGCAGCAAGATGTTAAAAAAAAACTTTTTAAGCATATTAAAGAGAATGAAGGACATTCTTTTTTTTAGGGTAATACAGAGTATAGGTAACAACAAGAGAGGGGAAGATGTTAACAATTTACTAAAGAAATCAGAAATGTGCTGGATAGGCAGGCTGAAGATATACAAATCTCTAGGTCTCAATGCCTACCTACCAATTAAACCTGCTCTGAAAGGGAGAAGGCTTAGGAGGCGTGTGTGAAATTTTGATAGAGAGGGTGTGTCATTGATTTGATTAGATATGTTTCAGTATTTAAAAGTTTTTTAACTGACTTGTTTTATATGGATCTGATGAAGGATCAGGAGATCTGAAAGCACTTATCCCAGTAAAGAAAATCTTCCATTTTACTGGTGTTGTATACTTCCTTACCCTGGCCATGGTGACTGTGGTAATTATTCTGTTGCTACATATCTCTCTCTCTCTATATATATATATATATATATATATATATATATATATATATATATATATATTATATATATATTTTTTTTGGCAATGTACACTTTATCAAACTGTCATTTGTTCCACTATGTAGAATTTTGGACAGGTGCATTTATTATTAGGTGAGGAAGATATGTTTTGAATCTACTAAAAATTTAGGCCTTAAAAACGGGAGTGCAGCTACGAGCATTTGTGGTTTAGGTTTAGAGTAAGCATTATCCCATGTCCCTCCTTTTCTTTGCATTAAAGACATTAAGATTTATCAATCATTCTTAACAACTCATTCCCCTAGTTGTTTTACCATTCTGTTTATCTTCTCCTGTCTTTTTCTCTTTTAAACACCTTTATTCAATTATCATTTAAGACACAGGTCCCTCTTCTTCCTTAGCATTATTCTGCATGTATTGTTAACACAAAATTCCATTCATCTGTATATACTTTGCTCCTCCTTTCCTTTTCTAAAGATCCCTCTTTCAGTTCCTGTATCTCTCTTTCACAAAATCCAGTACATCAAATACATTGGGCCGGATTCACAATGGCTTGCACGGAGTCTAAGAGTAGAGTAAGACTCCATGCAGCCATCATGTCCAACCAGCGATCCAGGAACAGCCTGTAGGAGTGTGCAAGAGAGCTCCTAAAAAGGCTCTTACACGGACAGGGCCGGGACATGCAAATTACCTCAATTGCAGCCGAAAGGCATGCAAATGAGGTAGATTTGCGATTCAGGAAACCCAAAATTGTCCGAGTAGGAGTAGTGTTATCTGCAGAAATGTTCTCAGTTGACAACTGAGTACTGTTCTGCAAATAGCAAAATGGAGCTGTGACAGCTCCAAATAAAAGTTGCATCCAGTAGAGGAAGCATGCCAATGGCCAAATATACGGCCATTGGCAATGTTTCCCGATGCAAAATGAAAAAAAAAATTTTTTGTCCAATTTTCCATGTTTAAGTGTAGCGCAGCGCCGCACAAACGGGCTGCGCTCTAAAAACCAGAAAAATAAAAATTAAAACCTACAAATGTGGATTTTATGGGTATCTGTAATGTACAATGCAAGGCAATGGCAGACTGAAAACAACATGGCTACCAAGTAGGGGTTGCTAAGGGGGGAACCCAGTCTAAGAGATGTAACCATGTATTAGTAGGCAATCCTATGCAAATGAGGGTAAGGATAGTGAATCCCAAGTCTACATAGCAAATGAGCACAGTCAGTGGAGTGCAAGACTAGGATAAGGGGAGTAACAGAGTAGGATATAGGTGACATCATGAAGGGGGGGGTATGTATGACAGTAGCTAATCTCATTGGAGCAGAGTGCCATGTGTTAGCTGTCAGTTGCTCATCACTGGAAGAGATGTGTCAGTAGATATCCTAGCTAAAGTCAAGAAATAGAAGGTGCACACTGTGAGTATCACCAAAGTTTCTTGTAAAAATGCTTGCAACGTGTATGCGCACTTGTGGGCACCTATAAACCCGAGTAAGACAGTGTGCATGCGTGTAAGCAGAAGTTAGCATGTGTAATGTTGTCTAAATCTGTGTTAGCACATTTGTGCTTGTGTGCGAGCGTTTCAGCATGTGTAGGGCAGTTTAAAGTCTTGTAAGTGCTTTGCACTCATGTGCATGCTTTTAGGCAGGAATTAGCTAGTGTAACTCCATCTAAGCCTGTGTGCGAGCATGCCCCCCTGAGGAAATGGAAAGGGAAAAGGAAGCACAACAAACAGTAGAAAGTTAATCAGGGAAAGTCAGCAGAGCTAGCAGGTGGAAATAATCAGAATCAGGCAATTACACAGGCAGTAAACCAGCCCAGCCCAGCACTTAAAACTCTGCAAACAACTTTTCACCATGTATTCCTCAGAGACACTGCAGGACTGCAGTAAGCTAAGAGAAGTGAATACTGAAAAGGCTTAACTTAGACAAAGAAATGTTAGGGGCTGCCATTGCTGTCATAAACTGACATATGCAACATGCTGAGGGTGGTGACAATGGGAATGCTGCCAACCAACCCCCAGTGAGGAGAAGGAGAAGAGTGTACAGGCCCAGGGTAACCTACCAGGGGCTACATGACCTAGAGATAGTGGAGCGCTATAAAGTGGACAGAGACCTCATGCTGCAAATTGTTGAGCTGTGCAGGCCACGCTTCACACACAGAACCAACATAGGGGAACCCATTCCAGTGGAAACCAAGGTATGTGTTGGCCTACGAATACTAGCAACAGGTACCTTCCAGAGACCAACTGGTGATATGATGGGGATATCACAGTCATCAGCATCCAGGGTACTGCACCAGTTCCTGGATGCCATGTCAGCACATGTCGGTGATCATGTATATTTCCCCAATTCCCATGAGGTATTGGCCAGCAATATGTGTCTCTTCCAGCAAATAGCAGAATAGCCTGAGGTAGTGGGTGCAATAGACTGCATGCACATATGCATCAAAGCACCAGCTGGTGAGCGGGGTAGGGCCTACATTAACCGCAAGAGCTTCCCCTCCATCAACTGCCAGGTCGTGTGTGATGCCCAGGGCATAATACTGAATGTGTGTGCTGGCTGCCCTGGAAGCTACCATGATTCCCATATCTGGCATCTGACGCAGCTGTACCAGACATTTGCCAATGGGGACATCCCACATGGTCACCTAGTGGGGGATGCTGTCTATGCACTGGAGCCGTGGCTGATGACACCCATCAGAAATGCACAATCACCTGAACAGGAACGCCATAATGAGGCACATGCACAAACACGAAATGTAATCGAGCATGTGTTTGGGCTGCTCAAGTCACAGTTCCGGTGCCTGGACACATCTGGTGGAGCCTTGTAGTACTCACCAACTACATGTACCCAAATTGTCATGGTATGTGCTATGCTACATAATATGATCCTATGAAAACAGCTGCAGCAGGACCAGCATAGGCCTGGGCCAAACAGCCCCCCACCATTGCCAAGGTCATCACAGGCAGAGCGTGACTCAGAGGAGGAACAACCTGAGCCTGCCCCAGTAGGCAGAAGGAGGCATGCCCAGTATGCTTTGGCCTTGGCAAAGAGGCAATGCATAGCACATACACTGGCTCAGTAGGAACCCTGGAAATGATACCTCTCTCTGACCCGCACATATAGTAAAAGGGATGCCTAAGTTGACACTACCTTCTTCAAACATGTACAGGGAGTGTAGTATGTGCATCTGACATAGGCAGCCCTGCAGCACCACCTGAGGCATGATTTCCATATGTCAAGCAATTTAAGGTAGTGCTAAACAGCATTTACCACCATGTAGTATATGCAAACAGAATCACACACACCAACTAGTACAACTGTGGTCATTGTCAGGTAATATTGGGCAATGTCCAGCAAAGTTGGTGAATATACAGCAATGTCGGACAAGCCTGGTCTAAGTAGGGCATAGCAGAACAAAAGCCAACATGCTTATATTTGCTTAACTGGCCCTTAAGCCGTCTGGTCTGCTCAGTATGGAAATATAAAGCAGTGATGGGCCTCGAACCCAGGATACTGTGCACCATAGTTAAAGTACTGAACCACTAAACCATGACTGCATTGCACTGTTCAGCCAGTACAAAGGAATGTTGATAAGTCTATGCAAAGTATCTCATGGAAACCCTGCAGGCACAGCATAATCCCTGTTGAGTTATGACACAAAGGTGAGTCCTGCAGTAAGAACAGAACTTGACTTCCAACACACACAGTATAAATGTTAATACTAGTCATGTTCACACACATCCACAAATGTAGTGGACTTCAGATCGCAACATACTGAAAGGTCACACTGGGCATGCTCACACATTTGAATGAATGAGACATATGTCAGGCAACAAACATGGAAAGCCTGAAATGGATATGCTCACACACTTAGGCCATGTCTGACTACAGCAGTGGGCCACACATATCTGGCAGTTGCATGTGTTAACCCAGGAACCTCTCACTATTCAGCAATCTGCCCTGTGCACACAGTTATATGACAACAGACACTTATATAATATAGTGGAACCCTGTCATGATCAAACATGTTCCGCAGATACCTAAGTTGTTCATAGAAACTGGGAAAGCAAAGACGATAAAGACCTGCAAACAGTATCAGCAGTAAATATTGTGCATCCCGAGCAGAAGCATAGGTTCAGAGGTCGATAGTAGGCTATCTGCCCTAGGGTATGTACAAGCCTAGCCAGAGTGTGTTTGGCTTTTGCAGCCCTGTCAGAGTACTACACTGTGCCAGTGAATAGTAGGTCACACAAGATAGTACATGTACGTTTAGGCTAGTGTGCCTCTACCTAGCAGGGACACAGAAGATATCCCATGGGTAAACATACGATCACCCATACAGCCATCAAGATGTCCCCTGTAGGTGGTTATTGGGTGGCTCTGCCTATGTGAAACTGTGATCACAATCTGGAGTGAGTGGAGGCCCTGGGATAAGAATCTGTCCCTCCAGCATGTCATATTAACATCTGTGCTGAGGTATATGTCCCTGGAGTGTGTAGCTACAAGGGAGTTGGATATCCTGAGGTGGAGCATGTCCATTAATTCTGGGTTGGGTATTACTGCAAACAACAGGCACACATCATATCCAAGTAGGTGGTAAGCGACTGAGTAGAGCTGGAGTTACTGCATCTGAACTGTGCAGGTCATCCTTTTGAGTCCCTACATCTGCTTGGTGTGGAACTTATAGGTTCATAGGTTCATAGGTAGATACTAGGCTATCTGCCCTAGGGCATTTATAAGCCTAGCCAGAGTGTATTTGGCTTCCATCTATCTATTAGATTAGTCTACTGTGCCTCTGTAAATTAGGTCACAGAAGGTACCCTTTAAGATTAGTTTGCTGTGTCTCTGTAGCAGGTACACAGAAGAGATCCCAGGGGTGAATTTGCGATTTTCCATCCACATGTCCAGATTTGGTTTGAAGAGGGTCAACGAGGGACTATGTCTAATATAAATTGGGATTCTATTCCAGGGTGAGGGGAGCCTCTGGGAAATGAATCTGTCCCTCCAGCATGTCCTTTTTATTCTTGTGCTGAGGTTTAAGTCCCTGGAGTGTGTATCTCAAAGGGACTTGGATTTTTGAGGTGGAGCATGTCCATTAATTCTGGGTTTGACATGGCTTTGTGTGTCAGGCATAGATCGCCTCTGAGTAGGTGGTAAGCAACTGAGTAGAGCTGGAGTTTCTTTAGTTGAGCTGCATACGGCATCTGTTTGTAGCCCATGATCCTCTTGGAGAGGTACTTTTGGGTCTCTCCAGTTGCTGCAGGTGTCGGGTAAGGTACATCCCAAAAGGGCCATTGTATTCAAGTATGGGGCTGATGAGTGATGATTAGAGGGGCACAATGACCTCTCTTGATCTAGATACGAACCCTTTCGTGATAAGGTGGCATATATAGAAGGTCTTTGTAACCACTTTGGCAATGTGATTATCAAAGGAGAGATTACTATCTACATTGGTCCCCAAATCTCAAATTACTACTTCTGTACTTAATGGATTACCACCTATGTGGTAATTTGTGTGCACCTTGTTTTTCCCAAAGGGGATGACTATGCACTTTTTAGCATGTAGCTCGAGCCCGTGGCTCTGGCACCAAACATCCATCTCTGTGAGACCCTTCTGGAGGATGCTTGTGTCAGCTGGAGAGTCGATTATGGCCCCCAGTTTGCAGTCATCTGTGAACTTTGTCAGCCATAATCCCCCCGTGTTTGCCTGAACCTCAGAGAAGTATATACTGAACAAGAGAGGTCCCAGAACTGAGCTCTGTGGGACACCACTTGTAAATGGTTTGGATTCGGACATGGCACCTACAATACTGACCATGTGGGTTCTATCCCTGAGCCAGTTTGCAACCCATCTTGTGATATAGGGGTTGATATTTAAGCTGGTAAGCTTATTTATGATGCTTGAGTGGGTTATTGTGTCGAAGGCTTTTGCGAGGTCCAGGTAGGCTGTGTGGACTACCTTGCCCTCATCTATAGCTTTGGTAACTGTTTCAAAATAATCAACTAGGTTTAAGAGGCAAGATCTGCCCTTAACAAAGCTGTATTGGGTAGGGTCCAGTGTCTGGAGGCTCCCAATGTCTTTGTTTATGAGTTCCATGATAATACGCTCCATAGCTGTACAGACCAGACCAGTCAGGCTTATGGGGCGATAGTTCCCAGGGTCCGTTGTGGCACCACCTTTGTGGAGTGGAACCACTGTAGCTGTATGCCATTATTTGGGTACATATCCTGTAGTAAGGCTAAGTTTGAACAGTGACAATGTGAGGGTTCAGTTCTTCTTGGAGCTTGTGTAAGACACAGCCTGGGACACCATTTGGTCCCATACCTGCTGTGTTTTTCACTTTGGAGAGGGCAGCTTTCATCTGTGCATCTGTGATGTCAGGGAGGTTACATTCAGTTGGGATAGGCATTTGTTCCTTTGGGGGTGAAGGGGGGAGAGGTTTGTGCTGAATCTGTCTGCCAGGATGTTGGCTATGTCTGTAGGTTCGGTATATTTTGTACCATTATGCAACAATTCACAGCATATCTGGGAGTTTCCACCCATATTATGGACATAACTAAAGAAGGGCTTGTGATTATCTTTAGTGTCTAGGGCAATTTCCCTTTCAAAACTGGCCTTTGATGATTTTATGAGGTATCGAAGTTTCTTGCTAATACTGATCAGAGATGCCTTCCATTTTTGGGATTTTGCTCTGTCATGTAGTAGCTTCCTCCTTCTGTTGTATAGCTTATTTATGGCCGGGGTCCACCAAACAGGTCTCCTGTTTTTGGAGGAGTGAGTCTTCATTTTATTTGGGATAGCACGATCCATGCATTCCTGCAGGTGCTCATAGAATGCATTTGTAAAGGATTCTGCGGATTGGCCTGTATTATCCTCTGGCCCGTGGGCTTTGAAGGATTCCACCTCAGTCTTGAGAAGTGCAAAGTTGGCTTTTGAGAAATTCTTTACAGTGATTTCCTTGGCTGGGGGTGGGGACGGGATATGGATGTCCATGGAAATTTGTTAATGGTCTGATCTTACCAATGAGGGGTTTACCTCTGGTGTGGAACATAGAGTCCCCATGTTGGTGATGACCAGGTCCAATATGTTGTTCCCTCTTGTGGGAGTGGGGACCAGTTGTTACATCGCATTACAGCTTATAACTTCAAGGAACCGTTGGGCGAGTGTGTTTCAACATGAGTAGTTGTTGCAGTCAATGTTTGGGTAGTTGAAGTCACCCAATAACATAGTTTTAGAAGAGACCTTGATATTCTCCAGTGTTCTCAGGAATGCCAAGTGGGGTTCCTGTAATAGGGAGGGTGTTCTGTAGCAGGCTACAGACTGAAAGGCAGTTTGGCTCACTGTTAGTTGCACATTGATGGTTTCTGATGCTTCGTGCAGTTCCACTAACCTGGAGGTGTAGGTATCTTTGATGAATATAGATACTACCCCTCCTTTTGTGCTTCAGTCCGAGTTTTGTGTCTGAAACGCATGGTATGAGTTATAACCTGGTAGTGCTGGAGTGCTCTCAGGAGCCTTGAACCAGGTTTCTGTTACTGCACAGACATTGATATTCTCCATACTGAGGAGAGCCTCGAGTGCGTGCATCTTGAGGTTTAGACTTCTGGCATTGAGTAGCATTACCTTTAGATTTTGTATCCTTGGGTTGTCTATGGAGGTGGGTTTGTCCTTTGAGCCTCACCTAAAAAATGCACTATGGGGGTGGCAAGAGGCATGGCCAGTATACGAAAGCCTAAGCGTGACAGGTGCAAGCCTTCCCTAGCGAAGCAACGTGACTTGTCGGGCATGTCATCCCAGGCTGACAGACACTGGATCCCCATTGAATGACACCAATACTTTAGACAATTGTTGAAACTGATCATTTTGTCTTTATACTCTGGCATCATTCTTGGTGAGGGCAAGATGCTACTCAAGGTCAGGGTCATACCAGCCTGGGCTACATGATCAGAAAGCTCCTCTCTGTCTCTTTTCTTGTAGTCCAGGGAGGTACGTCTCATGTCATTCACATCTGCATGGACAATGACGGAGTCATACTTGTACTTGCTTTGCAGTGACCTGAGTGCTTGTGTTATGTGGTGGATCCTGGCACCTGACAGGCAACTTACAGTGACCTTCTCCTTGTTCAGTCAGTTGAGCGGGACATCAGTGTGCTGGACAATAGAGTCCCCTATAGCAAGTGTATTTGGTGTGTTGTTTGGCCTTAAGGGCTGTGACCATGAGGCACACTGATTTTGTGAGATATGTAATTCGTGGGTATTGTTGAAGGGTGGCTGTTGCTTGGGTATCTGTGGCCAGTACAGTTGCTGCAGGTGTTGGGTAAGGTACACCCCAAAGGTGGCATTGTAACCAAGCACGGTTGTTATTAGTATAGGGGCACAATGACATCACTCGATCTAGATGTGAAACCATATGGGATAAGGTTGCTTATATAGAAGGTCTGTCCAACCACTGTGGCAACGTGAATGTCAAAGGTGACAGTACAAACAAGTCATGTCCCCAATCACCTAACAACACCTACCGTATGTAATGGAGTACTACCTATGTGCTAATGTGTGGGCATGTTGTTATTCCCAAAGGGGATGACTATGCAACTAATGGCATTTAGCTGTAGGCCATGGCTCAGGCACCAGTCATCCATCTCTGTGAGACCCTGTTGGAGTATGCATGTGGCAGCTGGAGAGGTGATTATGGCACCCAGTTTGCAGTCAAGTGCGAACAAGGTCAGCCATATTCCCCCTGTGGTAGCCTGTATGTCAGACAAATATATACTGAACAAGAGAGGTCCCAGGACCGAGCCATGTGGGATGCCACGTGTAACTGGTGTATAGTCAGACATGGCACCTGCAATTCTGACCATGTGGGTGCTATCCCTGATCCAGGTAGCAATCCATCATGTGAGATATGTGTTCATATCGATGCTGGTGAGCCTATGCATAATGGCCCAGTGGGTTATTGTGTGGAAGGGTTTAGCAAGCTTCAGGTAGGCTGCGTGTACAACTGTCCCTATCTCAATGGACCTGTTAACCGTCTAAAGAATACAAACATGTTCAAGAGGCAAGATCTGCCCACAACAATGCTGAAATGTGTAGGACACAGTGTCTGTAGGTTCCTGATGTCTATGTTTAAGTGTCCCATGACAATACACTCCATAGCTTTGCATAACAGGATAGTTAGGCTTATAGGGCAATATTGTCTGTGGTCCATTCTGGCACCAACTATGTGGTGTGGGGCCACTGTTGCTGTACGCCATTCCGTGGGTGCATATCCTGTAGTAACTCCGATATTGCACAGTGATGTAATGTGAGGGTTACATCTGTCATGAAGCTCGTGTAAGATGCAGGCTGGGACACCAACTGGTCCCATTGATGCTGTAATGTATGCTTTAGGGAGGGCAGCACTCACCTGTTACTGTGTGTTGTCAGGGAGGTTACACTCTGTTGGGATGGATAGTTGCTCCCTGGGGGGGGGGAGACATCTGCACTGAACCTGTTTGCCAGGATGTTGGCTATGCCAATGGGTTCAGGGTAAGTGTAGTCAGTATGCAGTAACTCACAGCATATCAGTGAGTGTCCACCCAGGTTCCTGACATAACTGATGAAGGCCTTGTGATAGTCCTACATGTCTGGTGCAATTGTCCGTGAGAAGAAGACCTTAGATAAGTACATGAGTGATCATAGCTGTCTGCTAGTACAGATCACAGATGCTTTCCCCATCTGGGATTGTGCTCTATCATGTAGTAGCTTCCTCCTAACATTGTACAGCTTATTAATGGCTGTTGTCTACCAGACAGGTCCCCTGCCATTGCAGGAGTGATTCTTGTTGGTATTTGGGGTAGCACAATCCATGCAGTCCACTAGGAGTCCATAGAATGTGTATGTAAAGGATTCAGCAGTCGGAGCTGTGTTTGACACTGTCTCAGGATCTCTGAAGAATACCACCTTGCTTTGGTGAAGTGAGACGTTGGCTCATCAGAAGTTCACCAAGATTACCCAGGATGGGTGTGTGGAGTGTATATGTATGTCCAGTGAGATAGATGTATGTTCCGACCTTACCAATGAGGGGTGCATTGCTGGTGTGGAACATAGAGTGCCCATGCTGGTGATGATCAGGTCCAATATGTATTCCCCCTTGTGGCTGTGGTGACTGGTTGTGCTATAGCATATGTATTTACAAATTGTAGCGACTGTAGGGTGAGGTTGTTGCGGCTTGAGTAATATCCCCAGTCAATATTCATGTATCTGATGTCACCCAATATAATGGTGTTTGTGGAGACCATCATATCCTCCACTGTTCCCAGGAAAGCCGAGTGTGGTTCCTGAGTATGGGAGGGTGGTCTGTAGTAGGCAACAAACTGAAAGGCAGCTTAGCACAATGGTAGTTGTATATGTATGGTCTGTGATACTTAGTGCAGTGCCACTAACCCGGAGGTGTGTGTATCTGTGATGTATATGGATACACCCCCTAGTTGTGTTGTCCGTTCCAAGTCCTGTGGTCAGAAAGCATGGTATGAAACATAACCTGGTAGTGCTGGTGTGCATATGTGACCCTGAACTAGGCATCTGTTAGTGCACATATATTGCTATCCCCCATACTGAGGGGAGCCCTGAGTGGCCGCAATATAAGGGTAACACATCTGGTGTTGAGCAGCATTACCCTTAGTGTTATTTAACCTGTAATGTCTATGTAGGTGGGTTTGCCTTTTGAGCCCTGCTCAACAAATGCACTATGGTGGTAGCAAGAGCCTTAGCCAGCATTCAAAGGTCCAAGGGTGACAGGTGCAAGCTGTCCATAGTGAAGCTACATGGCATGTTGAGCATGTCACCACAGGCTTTCAGACACTGTATCCCCTATGAATGACACCAATCTGTTAGCCAAGTGTTAAACATGATATGTTTGTCTGTATACTGTGACATCATACTTGGTGGGTGTAAGATGCTAGACAAGGTCAGGGTCATACTGGCCTGGGCTACATGATGACACTGTTCCTCCATGTACCATGTCATGTGGTCCAGGGAGTAACATCTGAGGTTTTATGCACCAGCATGGACAATGATGGTGCCAGTCCTGTACTTGCTTTGTAGTGACCTGACTGCATGTGTTATGTGGCAGATCCTGGCACACGACAGACAGCACAAAGGGACTATTCCCTTGTATGGGCTGGTGAGTGGTACATCAGTGTGTCTGACAATAAGTGTCACCTATCACAAGTGTATTATGTGTGTTGTTTAGCCCAAAGGCAAGTGACTGTGTGGCACACTGACATTGTGAACTATGTGAGATGTGGGTATTGTAGTGGGGTAGCAGTTGTGTGTGTGCCTGCTGTGGAGGTCTCTGCTGCTTAGGCAGAGTTCATTTACAGCATCCGAGTATGTGTATGTGTGATAATGTGGTTTGAGTGCTGTCGCCAGAGGATATGTGAGACTGATATGTGGTGTGTGTGGTTATCTTCACCACCTGATAGACTATGCCAGTCATGGGTTGAGAGAGTTCAGCACCCTGTATGTCTCTATAGGTGCATCTCACACATATATCTGGGTTTGTTTTGAGGAGGAGAGTGCTGTCTGTATACATGAGGCAGATGTGACGTTGTGTCTACATCACAATATTCACCAGCTGGATTGGAGAGTGCACACAAAGCCGACCCCGGGACATGCCGGGATATCATCATGACATACTCTGTAGCCAGATGACAAAGGATCAGTAGGGTGTTAAGTGTGTAAAGGAGTATAACAGGGATTAGTGCTCAGGTTTGTTGGTGTTCTGTAGAGTAGCTGAGAAGGAGTCCAGACTGAATCATGACACCTCCTACAGCTATGTCATATATAGCAATGTACACACATATATGTCATGAGTCAGGGCCAACTGTACCTGACTGACAATGCCAACATCCTGACAGACAGGCCCATATATACATACACACCTCCCACTGACGATAGTCCATATCATCATACCAGGAGATATCACATATAGAATGGATGAACAGCTACTCCCAATGCTAAAAGCATGGCATCAAGTGGACTACATTGATTCCCAATATGTGTCATGCATAAACTACAGAACAAACAGATCCTGCACCTGAATAGTCAGCTGAACCTCCCCCCCCTACACAGGATGTGGAACCATTGAATGTGTTACAGCAACATATAGCACTCCACACAAGTGTTGGTGCACAACACACCATGGGAAGTACAGTCCAGTATGCCTATGAAGTATGATCTGCAAGGCCATGGAGTTCATCATGGTTGAAGTCATAAACAGAGCTATTGGAAGCTGACATACACACAACCCTACTAACTGTGGTATGTTCATGTGCGGATCATGGTTCCCAAACATGCTAGACTGTTTGCAAGGCAGCCACACAGGACATACATCACTGAACACAGCTACACATGTCTCACATACACTTTGAATAGCCCTTTATCAACATCCACGACACATGTAATACCCACAAAACCAACAAGCTGTGCATAAATATGTGTTGACATATGAAGGAATGTCGATGTGTCCACAGATAGATCACACAAGGTAAGGATTATGAGTTCCTGTTCCAGCTGTTGACACCTGATGACCCACATGGACCATTCCTGGAATGGCATAAAACAAAGTGTACACACATTACCATGTCCAGTCTGATGATGTCACCACCCTAGAAATACAGACAGAGAAGAAAAACCACCCAGTAAAGCAAGTAGCGTGCTGCACTAATGCATCTCTCTCTAGTATCATAACCTAGTGAGGTAGAGGTTTGAATCTTGCAAACGGTGTCTGTGTGGAGGGGGTGTGTATATGTGTGTGCAATTCTCCTTGAAAGGAGTGGCCTTTTTGAAGACTGGGAAAACACACTAAAGATGTACATTCCTCTTTGAAAAGACTGATGATATCACCACCCTAGAAATACAGACAGAGAAGGGCAACCACCTAGTGAAGCAAATAGCGTGCTGTGCTAATGTGTCTCTCTGTGGTATCATAATCTAGTTAGGTAGGGGCTAGAATTCTGCAAGTGCTGTGTGTGGGGGTGTATGTGTATGCAATTCTCCTTGAAAGGAGTGGCCTTTTTGAAGACTGGGAAAACACACTAAAGATGTACATTCCTCTTTGGAAAGACTGATGATGTCACCACCCTAGAAATACAGACAGAGAAGCAAAACCACCCAGTAAAGCAAATAGCGCTGCGCTAATGCTTCTCTTTTTAATATCGTAACATAGTTAGGTAGGGGTTTGAATCCTGCAAGTGCTGAGTGTGTGTCACTCTTGGTCAATGCGGTGGGGTTTTTGCTTTTACTATGTTATGGCATATTATGATTACAACAGTAAGTGCATTGCACACATCAGGTATATGCGTTGCAAATATATATGTGTACATGTTCCCTTAATCAGTACATAGGTGTGAAGCCTGCATACTACATGAATACATTTGTTGCCATTGACAGGTTGTGCTGCAGCTTCTCAGATCGTAGGTCACATATGTATGTATGTGACAGGCCCATCCACTGTCGTGATCCGTGGCCAAGGTCATCTGTGCCACACACACCCATGACAGTTACTTTACAGTAGTGTGAGTGAGGGTATATGCCTGGGGTATATGTCAGGCATGTTCATACACAACAACGACTGCCAATAATGGACAGTCTTTATAGGTGTACAACCGCCTTGTGGATATGCATCCAGGCCTCCAATGTCTCATGTGACACACCTTGGGACTCCACAATACCTATGGATATGTGGATACCAAGGGACACATGACATAACATGAGGCTGTATGTACACATTGGTACCCAACATACATGTTGAGGGCTACCACCTATGTGGTACTGACGGGATAGTAAGTATAGTACATGTGGATGACTATGCCATAGTCGGCTTACTGCTATACAGCATGTATCACATGACAGGCATCTGTCTGTATGATACCCTTGTGTAGGATATGTGTCCCATCCAGGGAATGGATTGTAGGCCACTGCATGCATTACCAGATGTGGATGGACACATCCCTAGTGTGTTTGCATGTACCTAAGGGGGCTATATGCCAAACAGGTGTGGACACAGGAATGGGTGGTGGCAATTACCACTGGTTAGTGTTATAGTATAGCACTGGAAGGATACAACTGTTACTGAGTTCCCTACGACTGCGTGTCATTTGTCAGGACATCATCCAATGATTGCTTATAATCATGCTGTTGAGGTTATGTATACTACCAGACCGCAAATCATCGACAGATACTAACAGTATCACCCACAGCATGGTGTCTACCCATGTCATACACACATGTCTACCCATGTTAGTACATAACTGTAGTAGAATGCATACTGGCCATTGAAAGATACTATGACATGTTAACAATGTGTACAACAGGGTATGCCACATGTCCCATGTGTCCACTATGCACGTACATACAGACAGTGCGCACCCACCATGTTCACAGATGTACACTTGCTAATCTGTACTGCACACATCACACACATACTGTCCACTCACTAACACATGCTGGCAACACATTACACTTCAGCCAAGTGGCACATGGGTGGACAATACATAGTCAGACCTAACAGTGGTGTAAACAATGCTACATTGACAATCAGAGCTTTGATGAATAATGTCTGCTGAGATATACCTACAAGGATGTCATTACACTTTCCTGTTGACAACTTGCTAATATTGCTACACTGCTATAGTGTCACCCTGTGCATCAGCACCATGTTAGCCTGTTCCTCCATCAATGTTACAGATGACAGGAGGTGACACAGGTATCATCATATGCACAGGGCATTTTGTTGTTTGCCAGAGCCTGACATTGACCCATCCAATCGACATGTCTGTGTGTGTGTGTGTGTGTGTGTGTGTGTGTGTGTGTGTGTGTGTGTGTGTGTGTGTGTGTGTGTGAGGGACAACAGTACAGCATGGGCCAATGTTGATGTAATGTGTGTGTGTATGTGTGAGCCCTAGTTGTTTGGTTAATGTGTGTGTGTCTGCATGCACACAGCTCCACCATGTGGCTGCCATATACAGTAGTTTGTGGGACAGCCACAGACTGTACCTGCTAGGCTGTACAGATCACTGTCTCTGGCCATGGACACAGTACCTGTGCCTGGCAGGGGTGCTATGGACAGTATCGGGTACCAACCCTGACTGGGTACTGTCCTCAGAGGCAGAGGTGGGATGACTGGACCCATGTCCCTGCTGGGAATGGCCAGAGCCACGTGCACGTGGTCTACTGGGATGGTCAATGGACAGGCCAGCCCCAGCATTGCTGGGGCTGGTACTGCCACTACAGGAGCAGCTGTGAACCGGGGACCATCCGCAATCATTGCCAGCTGTTGCTGTTGCTGGCATGTGTCTGCGTTGATGTCGCAACCGTCCTACACGGTCCTGGCTCATGGATGACATATTGTGGAGGGCATCTAATGTATCCCCCCAACATCTATCAATGACCTCGGTGTAAGTCCGGATGGCACCGGCAAGGTCAAGGATGCTGTCATTGATAGCAGTGTAATGTGCCATCTGCACCTTAAGTCCCTCCCTGGTGTACCGTTCCATACGTGCCTGAGCCTGTATTACAGCCCAGAACATATTGGACGTCATAAGACCAGTGAGGGCATGCCTGCCAGGGGCAGTATGACCAGCGGTGCTCCCCTGAGAACCCATGGACCTCCACCTATGTGGTACCGTTCTAGGATTATGGCTATGGCTGCTGTGAGGGGATGCAAGTGCCATGGGTACCATACTCTCCTGGTCAGTGCCAACTGTATGCTGTCACTCGCCTATGGCCATTGGTGGTGAGTGATGTATTGGCAGTATGAGTGTGCGCATAGATGGGGTTGAACGCTGTGTACTGTCGATTTGTGGACCAACGACAGACCCTGTCAAACCTTCCTGTGTCAAAATACATGTCTCATCATCAGCACTATTCATGGCAGTGGCTTCAGGTTCCCTGCTGCATTTGGCCAGCCCTAACTTAGCACCTATGAGAAGACGACAGGAACACACTTTACGGTCTGCACATGAACACATGCACACATGCACACATACACACATGCACACATGCACATATGAACACATGCAAACATGCACACATGCACACATGCACACATGAACACATGCACACATGAACACATGCACACATGAACAGTAATACACTCCTCACTACAGCACATACACACACACCAGCAATCCAACACATACTCTATAGTGGGTGAAGGTGGGTGTCAGTATCACAAGGTAATCAGTCACCACACACGTGTCAGCATGCAGAATATGTGTTGCACAAGACCATACAGTGCAAGTGTAGATGCCCCAAAGTAATGGCAGTATACATGGCTTTGTTGAACTGTGTCATTGTTCAGTGATTGGCTACACCCTGGAACACAATTTGTATATGGACACAACATTGCTGTGCAGGTATTATCAGTTCTGCAATGCCCTGTGGACAATCACTCATAAGTATGCATGCCATGGCTGCATGTGTTATCTGTGTGACACATAGATATCCATGTCTGAGTACAGTGTATGTGTCCAAAGCAGATAATAGTGGGCATGGGTGTAGCACATGCATGCTATGTACACACACAGGATGATTGCTGCATGTTGACGTGAAGGTATCCCAATGCTCTACATGGCCAGTGTACAGTGGTTATGGTGAGTGTGGGACATATTGCAGATATGTCGGTGCCACACATGTCATGGCATGCTACATGACTGCAACATTAAACACCACACATACCCAATGTGTGTAAAGTGACCTATACACCCACTAGCATTCCAAGACATATATGTGACACTTTGTTTGTATGGTGACTGCTGTGCATATTGTGTATACTGGCATATGTAAGCACACACAAAACATGCTATGCATATTATGTATAGGGGCATATGTTTGCACACACACAACATTGAGGTGCAAAGCAATGACTGCTATGAGTAGTACTGTGGCCACTGTAACTGGATGGGATGCAGTACCCTGTGCCATCATCAACATGCATGCTGTGGTCACTCACAACTACTAATGTGTGCAAGACCACTGGCCAGCATGCTGTACCTGAACTGCAGTGCCATGGCAACGTTCACAATTACACAGACACCTTGTACATGGGTGTGTGAGGTGACCAATAGGGAGCATTGCCTAACATGACTGTGTTATGTGTTGCAGAGTGTTGCACACACCCATGATAGGACTCTACCCCTGATGTACAGCATGTGTGTGTGCAAGACATGTGGGATACTGATGTGTGACCTTACAGTGGGTGTGATGGGAAATGTAGCATGTTTTCTTGTACTGCATATGATAAATGTGTTCTGGTGTGTACAGCTGTAGCAACTATGCATATCTAAGGTGCAGTACAGTGTTGCCACACTTGTGTCTGCTGCACTGTGCAGTGTATGTGATTGAGGCAGCTACTGACTTTACTGAGATGATTAATGTCTCACAGCAAACATGGACAGCATGAATTATGCGTAGGTGTGTTATGTGTACATGGCCTACACCTCACCTATGACATGCACATTTCATTACCAATATTAAAGTGTTAACACAGTCACCAACATGTACCATCTGCCATGCTGTCACACCAGAGGGACCTACAAGAATATGACACAGTTTATCAGTGGCCACAACTGTGGCATTGCTACTGTGAGTGCGCTAATCTACAGTGGAACAACAGTCAACAGTCACAGGTGTGGAGATACTATTCCGAATATTGGTATTGCACACGAGAGGCAGCACAACTGCTAAACACACAGTACAGATCTCACATAAGCATATTCTAACAATACAGGTAACGGTAGTCTACAGCTAGGGCATATTACCTGCACACTCCATGTCGTCCTGCTGGGTAGCTCTGGCCTCCATTATGACACATGTATGATGCTGTTGCTGCTGTAGGCCAGGAGCCACCATGCTTAGGAGCAGCTCCTCCACTCTGGTGAGGTGGGGATGTATGGGCGCCCCACCACCTGTGGCAAGCTGTTGCCTATGGATATCAGACGCACGCCACCGGACATGTCTAATTAAATCACTACAGTGATGGCATACATGTTCATATGTCTGGTTATGCAAGCCTATGTCATTTACCCGGCGAACAAGATCATGCCACAGTGCAGTACTCTCATGCTGGTACTGGCTGGCTCTGGAAAAAAGCAGGGCATAGTGCTGATACAGGCTGGCCTGTATTACCTCCTCCTCTGCAGCTGTATATGCAGGATTGCATTGATGAGCCATAACCCTGGAAGACAATTAAACAATATGTGTGAGCAAGTCATGTGGCACACTTAACATGATGAAGTACAGATATCACTTAACTGCCAGATATAGCATCTGTCTGTCTATCAGAGGATACACACATTCAATACCACATATCAGTGCTTAGCCCACAACTGCCTGACAGTGGCTGCCACACTCCATACAACAAACCAGTATACACCAGTACTCGGCACACTGTATGGGATACAATGCACAACCTCACACTAGGGGTATATATCAAGCTAATGCATGACGAATATTGTCATCCAATGCAATGAATGTAATGTACAGTTACAGTATTAACAGTAATCCACCCTAGTCTTTGATGCCATACCCCTACCTAACACATGTGCACGGTTGTCAATATAGCTGGCATACTGCTGTAACATAGTATACATGTTGCTAGGTACACACACATACCCTGTAACACACATGTGATTGCGGCCAGGGTACAGGCATCATTACACACACATTAGACATACATACAACACACAAATGTATGCCAACACAGATGAGCATTACCTGTGTACCTTATAGTACTGTGTGCCCCTACTTACAGATACCTATGCCTGAGGTATGTAATCTGTGCAGACTACAGGAAACACACAAGACAGTGATACCAGGGAATGTGAACATACACCATACTGTGGTGTTTAGGCCTACAGCTTCAGGTAGTACAACAGGTCATATGTGACCTGGATTCACCAGCAGTACCACTTACTGAGCATACATGTATTGCTTCAGCCTACAATGGGACACCACAGTCGTACACAAGGTACTGCATCACAACATATGCCATCCTACTATGTCTGCATCCCAATAACTGACACATCTTTCTCTGCCCTCACACCTAGGACACAAACTACCATGACAAACACAACCTCATGCTATCACACCTTTACAGACCTTGCACACAGTCAGTGTCACACTCATTCCACCTCACATAGCTGGTATTGCACTGAGTACATGTGTGTGCGCATTGTGTCATAGGTAGGTACTACGCTATTGGCCCAGGGCCTACAGCAGCCTAGCCATATGCTACCCTGCCCTTTGACACACATGTAATGTGATTTCACTTGCTCCTGTCAAACGGATAAACAGAGGTGACTACCAGGGCACATTACCTATCTCCATAACATTCATCAGGGGTATGTATGACATCTACTAATGAGAAGCCTTGTTTATTAATGCTGGGTGGCTTAGTACAGAGTATGGCAAATTTGTTTATAGGAACCTGTACCTCCAACATGTGCTGTTTAGTGCGCTGACAAGGATTAGGGCCCTAGGTCATGTAGCCCGGAGGGATTGTGAGGTGTTGTCATGGTGGTTGGCCGACTGCTATGGGTGTGACATACCTCTGTATGTCCGGCAGTGGTAGCCTCTGTGTAGGACGTATGCAATGCACTCTAGCTATGGTTTTGTGAGTCAGTATGCATAGGGCATGTGTTTGGGGCAGTGTCACTCTTTGTTAGGTATGTTTGTGGCCTTTCCACTTGCTGTGGTTGTCATGTGAGGTACATACCACATGGGGCATTGTGAGGAGTAGGGGGTACACTGACCTATATTTCCCTAGATGACACACCTTTTGTGATGACACGTACCATGTAGAGGGACTACAAGACTACTGTGGAACTGTGAATATCAGATCGGAGGCTACTGTACACCTGTGTCCCATGTTCCCTTCTGACACCTTCAGTGTTAGGCAGGCAACCACCTATCTGGTAGTTAGTGGATAAAGTGTTTTGGAATGGGGTATGGTACTGCAGTATCAACACTGGTGTTCAGTCCATGCGTTTGTCACCAGGCACCTGTTGCAGTACGTCTGGCCCCATGTCTGCCTCTCTCACTCTATATAAATATATATGTATATATATATATATATATATATATATATATATATATATATATATATATATATATATACATATATATATTCAGATATATCCATATATATCTGTATATATCTATATCTCTCTATATATATCTGTATATGTATATATCTATATATCTACATATATCTATATATGTATATATATATATATATATATATATATATATATATATATATATATATATATATATATATATATATATATATATATATATATCCGCATATATCCATATGTGTGTACATAGCTATATATCTCTGTATATATCTATATATGTATATATCTATATATCTACATATATCTATATATCAACATATATCTATATATGTATATATTTATATATCTACATATCTTTATATGTGCATATCTATATATCTGTATATATATATATATATATATATATATATATATATATATATATATATATATATATATATATATATATATATATATATATATATATATATATATATATATATATACATATATACAGGTATATATACACATACTTGTAAACATCCATTGCTGTACATATACATGCACATATAGGCACATATACTGCCCACCTTTCATGTTGGGAATATCAATCATGAAACAGTTGTGAGACATACAATTATGTAATAATATTGCACAGTGTTGTGCGGAATGAATTTTGCTCTCCTCAGGTCGTATAGCTGTAGCAGGCCTCACTGGCTCAGTCCCACAGCATTTAACCACCACAAGATGTATACCTGCACTGCGTGCTGTTTTCAATGCCACACTCTACAACCTACATAGATATGTGCACATAGCAACCTTCAACTGCAAATATATGTCTAGCCTTCACTAACAGTTGCAGTATGTCCCTTGCCCTATGCACATCTGCATTTACATATAGATATGGACTGCACCCACATATGGAGGGTTCACAGTATGTACAGTACCCTTCAGACACATCATTCGGATGCCAGCAAATACATATCTGTTACATACCTTACCTTTGTGTTTCTTACCTCTGTCTGCTGTACCTGTTGACGTTTATTTTTCTTTTTAAATATATATATTTTTTGGTGTCTCCAAACACCTCTGTTTGTCCGTTTGTTTGTATGTCTGTCTGTCTGTCTCTCTCTCTCTCTCTCTCTCTCTCTCTCTCTCTCTCTCTCTCCATATGCTGCAATGATATTATTGCATGTGTGGACAGCAAGTACAGGCTGCTTTTGTAGGTATCTGCACATGTGCATGTGATGGCCTCTGCACCAATTGGTGCCCACCATTTAGTAATTGCATGCAGTCTGCTGTATGCTAATTGCAGTTCTCACTGTGATTTCAGGACACTGCTATAAAATGATAGGTTAGGTAGGCATAGGCCTTTCAGTTTTGCAAGTTGGGGACCATGCTTGTTTGCTGTGGACACTGTTGTGTGAGTCAGAAGGTTGGTATATGTCTCATATCTAAAGCTGGGTTGTAGCCAGTGATATGCATGTTGTACTGAAACCTGACTGTTGCTTCTTCCAGTACACTCTTCTCAGTGTGTCAGTTTACTCATACCTCCTAATGCTAACACTGGATACATGGGAGTATGTACTTTCTTTTGGAATTAGGGAATCAACTAGCATACAACAGTGGTTATTGCAATGTATTGCTCTGGCTTTCCTATTTTCCCTTTACATTCACTCCTTGTAATGCGTTTTACATTTCTTTCTTGCAATGTAATGGTCTGGCTTTCCTATTTCCCCTTTACATTCACTCCTTGTAATGCATGTTATATTTCTGTCTTGAAATGTATTGCTCTGGCTTTCCTATTTCCCTTTACATTCACTCCTTGTAATGCATGTTATATTTCTGTCTTGAAATGTATTGCTCTGGCTTTCCTATTTTCCCTTTACATTCACTCCTTTTAATGCATGTTATATTTTTTTCTTGAAATGTATTGCTCTGGCTTTCCTATTTTCCCTTTACATTCACTCCTTGTAATGCATGTTATACGTCTGTCTTGAAATGTATTGCTCTGGCTTTCCTATTTTCCCTTTACATCCACTCCTTTTAATGCATGTTACATTTCTTTCTTGAAATGCATTGCTCTGGCTTTCCTATTTTCCCCTTACACTCACTCCTTGTAATGCATGTTATATGTCTGTCTTGAAATGTATTGCTCTGACTTTCCTATTTTCCCTTTACATTCACTCCTTTTAATGCATGTTACTAAACTGGAGTGAAGGAAAGTGTAAAGGGTAGTACACAGGTCAAAAATGGAATGAGCCGAACAGTACATAATTTACACCCGCATACACACTTGCCAGTGTTGGGATTAGAACTCTTGCCTACTTAGGTATTCCAACTATAGAGCTACGCAGTTATGAGACACACCACAGAGTTCATACCTATCCAGCTCTACCAAAGGTAATTCAGAGGTGGATGACATCAACAAGTCTACTAAATTGAACTGAAGGGAAGTGTAAAGGGTAGTACATAGGTCAAAAATTGTATGAGCCAGATAGTATATGATTCACACACACACACACACACACACACACACACACACACACACACACACACACACACACACACACACACACACACACACACACACCTGCCAGTATTCAGATTACGACTCCTGCCTATCTAGGTATGTTTACTATAGTATTACACAGTTACCGCATGTGCTACAGAGCTTATTGAACTTTTACATGGCCAAAGCTCCTGATAACTGCACAGCTGTGGTAAAGTATTACAGGTGGCAAACAGTGCTTTCTGTTCCACCCGTACATCATGCTAGTTTTTTCTGTCTTGCACTTCCACTAGAATTATGGCTTGTCACTTCACCAGGTTATTATATCATGAAGTGTGGCACACCTGTAAGCTGTCAGCAGTACTCGTTAATCACAGATTTTTCCCCAGCATTTACTAGTTATGTCCACCCCTCCTGGCATGCTTGAAGGGTGATTATCTGTGCTTTCACCCATTAACCTGGTGCACATGTCCATTCTGGGGCACTGTTGCAACTGATGCATGTACACAGACAACCCTCCCCTCTAAACTCCAAACACTCAGACCTGTGAGGGTTGCCCATATATCACCCAATGTGGACATATGCACTCTCCAGCAAGGACTGGACTAGCAGGTCAAGAGGATAAAATCAACACCTGCACCACACCATGTGGAATATGTAGCTCACCATGGCACCCACTTTGGCAGCCATGACATACAGTAAAAAGCCACACACCCACCTTCCCAGAGGCACTCAATGAACATCTACCCAAACAGCACAGACCAGCAAGGCAGACACCCACTCAGACACCGTGACATGGCACATGCCAAGGGGCACATATTTAACCTACACAATGTGCCCTCAACCTAAGCCCCTAAGGCTAACCACCTTGTACAATACAGTGATCATGAGTAACTCAATACTGAGGCACACACATCCCACTCACTAGATTGAATATGGAGCAGGTAACAGCCAAATATCAATCACATACCAGCATCTAACACATGACACAGCCAGTCATGTCACTCCACAACAACTACACGTATCACTCCATATCTGTGTGGGAGTAATGACTTGGGACAAACCTCCCTGGACTACATGACAGGAGACATGGTTAACTTCTCTGATTATGCAGTCCAGGCAGGTGTGACAGAAGCCCTGGGCAGTGTATCGCTGTCACCCATAATGATGCTGTGGTACTAACAACAGATGGTTGACTGCAACATTGGCTTATCTGTTATGTGTCATTCTCAGGTGATCCAGGACCTCTCTGCTTGGGATGGCATGACTGACAGAACCCAATGACCTGCCATGAATGTCCTACATCTGTCACTGCTGGGTTGCCAGGTACTGGCTATGTGCCACCCCTATGGTGCTTTATTAGACAGTGTTCTTAATGCTATTACCACCATAACAGCTACACATGTATGCAATCTGAGGGTCATGCTACTCAACAGTGGACATCTAACTGTCAGGATGCAGTCACTCATAGCAGTTGTTGAAGTGGAGGACACGTGTCTGCTCTAATGGAGAGGTGTCTCACTGCAGCAGACAACAGCCCTGCAGTATCAGGCTATGATGCATTCCACAGCTGTCAGCCACCAAACATGGGCCACACCACACCTCCACAGGCAGTGTTGTCTCCATATTCATTATGGATAGGAACACCTCCAGACTAGTATCACATCATAATGCACTGGAGATACTTCCAGTACAACTGCCTTGGGGTAATAGTGCATTCCAGACCATAGCCTGCTATAAGTCCACATCTATGTCCCTAGACTGCCATAGGTTCATAGGTTGGTACTAGGCTATCAGCCCTAGGGCCTATATAAGCCTAGCCATAACAATTCCCTGCTTATTTCTTCCCTTAATGCTGTGGAGGTTGATGTAACTATTCAGGATGTTGTGACTGTCATCAGTGTCTCCTGCATCTCTGCTGCCATAGATGCCTGTCAGGGACTCCATGAGGGATCCAACATTGTGTTTGAGGCTAATAAGGAACTTGAAGAATGTAGCCATTCACCAGTACAGTGGCCCAACATTTCTGGGATTCATCATTTCCATTTCCCTAGACCAGCTCTTACTGACCCCTGGTAAGGGATGCAACAGCCTTGACCCGTGTTGACCACTTAAATATGGGACTGTTGCTCATCCCCAGATGGTAATCCCTCTATGGTGAGATTCGCACATGCTGTAATCAACATGAAACTCAACATGTCAGCCACACCTCCCACAAAGATAACCACCTTGCAAAAATGCTCCAAAGCTGACTTTGCAGCCAGGAAAACAGGGCTGGATGTCTTCACTGCATCCATGACAATGGGATGTAGCTACATGACTGTGGAATCATACACATAGGCACGGTACAAACAGGTACATGAATGCATGGTACTAGCCTGAGCCAACAGAATCCAGACACTGTCCTCCAAACACCAGGAGACAATGTGATGGTCCCCTGTCATTACTAAAGTGTACATCAGATGGAGAACACCGTTGCAAGGAAAGGTGGTGTCCCATGACTGTTGAAATCCCTTATTAGCCTCAAACACAACTTTGGATCCCTCGTGGAGTCCTTGACAGGCATCTATGGCAGGAGAGATGCAGGAGACACTGAAGACAGTCACAACAGCCTTGATTGTTACATCAACAACCTCCACATCATGAAACACAAGTGCTGTGAGTTATTGCACAAAGCTATTACCTATCCTAAGACAACAGATATTCACCAGTCTTGGCACCACAGACAGTGCCAGCTTTACCCCTCTCTCCCCACAAGTGAAGTGCTGAGTGAATGTGTTCTTACATGCTTCATCCTATTTCCCTTCTAGGCATCTGTGTGTCACCAGGATGTGGCCCTGCAGCAAGGCCGCAGGGTATGGCAGTGTGGTGACACATCCACTTTGTCATAAGCAGGGTAAAGTATGTGAAAGGTAATTCCCGGTCTGTAACACAGTGATTGCATATGCCTCACAGATTATAGGGCTGAGTGTTGTACATAGGTACATGTTGATGTACAACATCTGTTGTAGAATGGAGAATTGTACATGTTCTGATTTGGATACAACTCCAATTGCTAATAACCACAGCCACAGGGGATATTCATCAACCAAACACACCGGGATTACTATTCACACATACACACACACACACACACACACACACACACACACACACACACACACACACACACACACACACACACACACACACACACACACACACACACACACACACACACACACACACACACACACACATTGCCAGTACTGAGATCCTTAGGTTAATTGCTTCATAGGTGTGTAGTAGGAGAATGGGCCTGAAGACTCTACAAGGCTAGCCCAAGGGAATACCTTGGCAAGAGGCCGCATGACAATAGTCCCCACTGTGGCTCAGGAGTATAGTCACTGGAGTGGTCCTGAGGGGTGGGTATTGTATTTCCCATCCACTCATCCAGGTTTCTATTGTGGGTGGCCAGTGATGTGCACTGCTTCCAATGTAAGTGATCTATATTCTATAACACGGACAATGTCTGGGTTGTGCACATGTCCCACATGCATGTTCTTTGATGTGTGGATGTATGCTCGAAGCCTCTGGGGCATGTGGTGTGGACAGATTGGTATCATCTGTTGTAGCATTCCTGACCTCATTTGGTGAGACCTGGCTATCTAAATGAGGTAGTGATTGCACTTACATTGACAGTATGATACGGGTATTCAGTGGAGTTATTGGCATCTGTCCATACAGGGCATGTGTATTCCTTTTGTGGGGTACATTTGCAGACTCTACAGTTGTTACAGGCGTCCAGTGGAAACATGGCAAAAGGGCCACTGTACACATTGACTGAGGAGATGGAACAGGGTGCCAAGTCCTTTTACTTGCCGGATAACACAAAGTCAGGATATGTAACACATCAATGTACTTTCTGATGTCAGTGGCACTGTTGTGATCAACAAGCATGTAGTCCACTGCAATCACACTGTGGGTGCTATCTGTGAGGCAGTATTCAGGGGAACTGCCAATATAGTGGTTGTTGCCTAGCTAAGTGTGTTTGTGTATGATACGTGGGTGGAGAGGGGTCTCTAAATAATAGAAGGGTTGTCTATATTGTTCACTAATCCATACTGTCACATTTAGGGCTGTGGATTATCTACACCAACCTCTATGGTGTTTGACAACAGTTGGCCTTGTAATGTGGACATTGTGACATATACTAGGTCCTCAGCATAACAATTTAGCAAAACCCACTCCTCCATGGATCCTTACACAGTCACACTGACACCCACACACACTTGCCATTGCTGAGTTTCAACCCCCTACTTAGCTATGTATTGCTGCTACAGTGTACCACATTTATGGCATCTGCCCTGGAGCTTTTAGGATGGATGTTGTTCCCAAGGTACTTCTAAGGTGAGGAACATCACCAGCCCTTGTAAATACTGGCACTGGGTGATGTAGTGGGTGAGAGATTGCAAAAAATACTTTACCCTACACACACATTTACATTTGTCAGGGGTGAGGTTCAAACCTCTAACTATCTTTTCAGACCATTATGTTACTTATTTACCACATGCACCACTGAACTTACATGGTTTAGGGTTGCCGAACAGGTACTTCTAATGTGGATGATATCTGCAGGATTGCTAATGTCAGGCACTGAGATGTGCGTTGGGTGTAAATGGGGCCAACATCTTTGAGCTACGCACATACACACAAACAGCTGCCAGGGATGAGAGTCAAATCCAAACCTATGTAGTTATTGCTACTACAGTGTGTCACATTTATCGCATGCACCACAGAGATTATAGGATGGATGTTGTCCCAAGGTATTTCTAAGGTGAAGAACATCCCCAGCCTTTGTAAATACTGACATTGGGTGATGTAGTGGTTGAGAGATTCCAAAAAATGTTTTACCCCAGACACACATTTACATTTGCCAGGGCTGAGTTTCAAACCTCTATCTAACTCTCTTTTCAGAGCATTATGTTTAGGCATTTACCACATGCACCACTGACCTTACATGGCTTAGGGTTGCCAACAGCTACTTCTAAGGTGGATGATATCTGCAGGACTGCTAAAGTCAAGCACTGAGATGTGTACTGGGTGTAAATAGGGCTAAATCTTTGAGGTAAATACATATATATGCAGATATATGTACACACACACACACACACACACACACACACACACACACACACACACACACACACACACACACACACACACAAACACTTGCCAGGGATGAGATTCAAACCCATGCCTATGTAGTTATTATCACATGGTACTGCATTTTTCACATGTGTCATGGATCTTGCATGCCAGATATTTGTGCAAAGATATATTTGAAGGTGAGTGACATCAGCAGCAGTGCTAAAGGAGGGGTAAGTGAAGTGTGAATGACCACAAAATCAGGTCTCTACAAGGATACACATACTCTCTCACATGGACATTTATACAGTTGCCAAGATCAAGAGTGGAACTCCTACTTAACAAGTTTGCTATACTATAGTATTATGCAGCTATCACAAGCACCACAGAGTTTATATTTTAGATAGCTGTCCAACGGTATCTTTGAAGGTAAGTGACATCAGCAGCAGTGCCAAAGGAGGGGTAAGGAAAGTGTGAATGACCACAAAATCAGGTATCTACAAGGATATAAACACTCTCTCACATTTATACAGTTGCCAGGATCAGGATTAGAACTCCTACCTATCTAGTTTTCTACACTATAGCATTACTCAGTTATTACAAGTGAAATGAAAATATTATGCTGGGGAGTTGTCTAAAGGTATCTTTGAAGGTGAGTGACAGAGGGTGTAGGAGATTTAGTGAGAGTGATTGGCCTCAACCACATTCATCTAGAAACACACACACATGACTTTACCTTTGAGAGGACAGAGATTAGAACTGCTATATGGATAGCTGTGTGTACTGTAGTGTTGCACAGTTATCACAAGCACTACTGACACTATGGGCTGAGGGCTAACCAAAGGTATTTCTACAGTGAATGACATCAGCACATCATGTGATATTGGCCAATGGGATGTGTAGTGGGTGAGACAGGCCTCATAATGGGATTCTCTCTGTCGCTGTCTGTCTTTCTCCTCCCCACATCTGTGTGTGTGTGTATGTTTGAGATATTATATACTGTCTGTTTATTTTAACTGTGCAGCTTTTCTCCCTGGGCCTCGGCTGAAAATGTACCTACATCCAGTCAGACACTCCCGGTCAACAAATGTAAATAAACAAATAAATAAATAAATAAATAAATAAATAAATAAATATATTATGTTGGCCTTTGATATGCGTGTGTATTCCTATCCAATGTGTGTTTGTGTGTGAGGTATCAATAGTGTACAATTTGGTGTGTGTACACAGACAGCTGTGAATAACCAATATCTGTAGTCCACTGAGTTGTGAGACATGGGCTTCATTTCTCTAAGTGTAGGAGTATGCCCAGTATGACCTTCTATATTGAGTGTGTGCATCCATTCCAGGGAGGGCTGGATTCCAGTTCAGGGTTTTGTGTGCTACAGCTACACCTAGCAAACTGTTTCTGCAGGATATCTGTAGATAGGTTGCCAATATGGAGACACAATGGGCTTAACATACAGGGGATACTGTAACTATTGCTGTCTGTGCTGCTTGTATGACATGTTTGCTTGTAACATAGATATTCTGACATATCTACTGTTTTACACTGTGATGTGTTCATGTTATCAACTACTGACAGGTATCATTCTTTGCTCACAGTTATTTACCAGGAAATACAAGATGAATGAAGCTGACACCAATATTCTGTGGCATATAGACTACACATTCTGGCACACACCTGCCATTGTGGAGGGGTACCTACAGACAATAGACTGCTTGTTCTGTGTAAATGGTGGAGCACCTTGTTAGTATTCTGGCTGGGGTTCCCCTCCTTGTGCTTTTCTCAACTTCATAGAATGGCTGTATCCTGCTGGGGCCATACTTCTCAGCTGTACAGATACACCCAGGTTATCCAGAGGCAGGACTCATATATCTGGTCAGTTTACCTTCACATTGTGGTTTACAAGTGGTTTTGTGGCTATTCATTCATGAGTTTGCAGTCAGAAATAGTATGGTCGGACATTAGGGTTTCAGACTTCACACATTCCATGACATCCATGCTTTTACACTCCCCCCCCCCGTTATTCTCTCTTCCACCTAACATTATGTAAGAAATATCTCAGTGGTATCCCTATAGTTAGGCCTTTATCCCAGTAGTATTTATGGCCTGATCCACAGTCCTTGCAGTAGAACATGGGGAGGCATGCTACTGGCATTTGTCAACATGGCCGTGCATTTGTTTTCTGTTTACTGTTAGATTGTTAGTTGGGACCCCCTGACATTCCATACATTGGCACTATGGGTGAGGCATGGGCCTTTGCCAGAGGACTGTAGGCCATTTGAGAGTGCTGCAGGCCATCTGTTACTGCATTTCTACATGGGATTGTGGTGGGGGGGGTGCACCCCTGCAGACTTTAACATTTGATTTGACTGTACTGGTATTTTGGTTACTCTTTTGGCTTCCATTTTATATTGTATTGTGACCTATCATGCAGACAGGAGGCATATCAGTAGAGTACACTTGTTAGATCTTAATGGCATATATTTCAGTTTCAGACTTCTTACCCTTCAGAACTGGAATGCACCTGCCAGACCTGTTGTAGTATGTCTGTGTAGGTCTGGTGGGGGATTGTTCACCACTGCCATCATTTGGGAGCCGTAGTCCAGCCTTTCTTCATGGTCATCTACACCTGTCCTGCTGGGTGAGGCTGGTGGTGGATATGTGACCCTCATTGACATCCATGTGTGTGACTTATTGACAACCACAGTTCTTTGGGCCATCACATGTACTGCAGTGAGGTTTGTCACCTTGTGTAGTGCTGCCTAGTATGTTGACACCAGTATTTGTTATGAATTTCCTGCTGTCCCATATAGCTGTCTGTTGCTATCCCATTCAGCCACCAAATTCCCTTGCATGCTTGCATCCATATCAAACATACAACTATGAGAACATACTACTCCATTCAGTAATTGATGGCAAGAGTGACTTACCTTGTTTCTGGCCCAGTATTAAGGGCAGTGCTGGAGGGCTGACTGTGTTGGATGCACATAGTACACTCCCTGTACATGGTAAGGCTCAGGTAGTGTCATGTTTAGCATCCCTTTTACTGTATGCTCGAGTCAGAGAGAGGTATCAGTCCCTGGGTCCTTACAGTGTCAGTGTGTGTGCTTTGCATTGCCTCTTTGCCAAGACCTGGGCATACTGTGCATGCCTCCTTCTGCCTACAGGGGCAGGCTCAGGATGTTCCTCCTCCGAGTTCCTCTGTGCCTATGCTGGCCTTGGCAATTATGGGGGTCTGTGTGGCCCTGCCCCGTGCTGTTCCTGCTGCAGCTTTTCCCGCAGGATCATATTGTGTAGTATGGCACATACTATGAACATTTGTGTACATGTTGCTGGAGAGTACTGCAAGGCTCCACTGGATATGTCAAGGCAGTGGAACCATGACTTAAGCATCCGAAACACATGCTCTGCAATGATCCTTGTTTGTGAGTGTGCCTCATTATGGTGTTCTTGTTCGACTGTGTGTGCATTTCTGATGGGTGTCATAGCCAGCATCCCCATTAGATAGCCATATGGGATGTCCACCCTGGCAAACGCCTGATACAGCTGTGAGCAATGCCAGATGTGGGAGTTGTGATAGCTTCTAGGCTGCCAGCACACACATTCATAATAATGGCCTGGGCATCACACATGACCTGGCAGTTGATGGAGGGTAAGCCCTTGCAGTTTATGTAGACCCTACCCCACTCACCAGGTGCTGCTTTATGCATGTGTGTGCAGTCTTTAGCACCAACTTCCTTGGAGTATTCTGCTATACGGACACATGAGTGTGGTCAGTACTTCATGGGCAGTGGAGAAATATATGTGCTCATTGGCATGTTGTGTCATGGCATCCAGGAACTGGTGGAGTATCCTGGATGCTGATACCTGTGAGACCTCCATGATATCCCCAGTTGATCTTTGGATGGTACCTGTGGCTAGTATTCTTAAGCCTAGACATATCTTGGTATCCACTGGGATGGGTTCCTCTCTATTAGTTGATGGAGTAAAGCAGCAGCAGCCTCCAACATATTTAGGTATTTGTGCCAGGTAAAACCTCCCATCTGTGTGCACTGGTGGTGTAGTTTGTGGGACAAAACAGTCTATAGGATGTTTGCATAGTTTATATTAGTGTGCTGGGCTGCTGCATGTGTAATTGGCTGATTCTGATACATTCCAGCTGCCATCTATGCTAATTCTCCTTGATTGCCTTCCTACTGCTGTTTCCCCTTCCCACTTCCTCCCTATTTAAGCCCCAAGGAACACTGTGCATACCCGTTGTGCAAATGTAAACAGTTCTGCCATTTCCTTTTTTTTTTAGGCCCGCTTAGCTAATGTAAAGTTCTTTTAAGCAGAAATGGCCCTTTGCATTTCATGGAATAAGACAATACAGCCTCAGACACAACCCCTTCCTTAGCTGTGCTTAGCTAAGGGCAAACACAAGCCACAGAGCTCCAATGAGCTTAAAGCAAGCAGGACACACCCCCTTATGAAGTCATTCAGCTCTTATACTTGCACTGTTGTATTGCTGCACCTACACGGTTAGGTACAAGCTGACACTTTGAGGAAATCTGTGATTCAGTATAACTCCCCACATTTACATACCCCAATGTGTAAGACCTTGGTTACTGCACTTAGACGGACCCTTTCCCCTTAACAACCAGTGCTCCCTAGTATTGTTTACATTCTGCATGCCATTAACTATAATGGAAAAATGCAGAATTATCTTAAAATTGACTTTTCTCATTTTTTTTTATTTTTGGCACAGTCCCATTTGCGCGCCACTGCCATATGCTTGAATGGCCATGTTTGGCCAAAAATAAAGTTTAATTTTATAAAAAAGTAAACTATTATTAATGCCAATGGCCTTATATTTGGCCATTGGCATGTGTGTTTGACTGTAATACATGCTTTCCATGAGCTGTTCTGCCCCCATTTGCTCAGATGTAGAAATGTACTCAGTTACTTACTGAATACATTTCTGCTCTGACACTGTTCCTGCATGGAGTCTAGCCAGCTTCATGGATTGCAAAATCACCTCATTTGCATGTTTTTTACCAGCAAATGAGGTGATTTGTATCCTGTACAGCTTTCCATGCAGGAACAGTGTAGGGTCACTCGTGCACATGACAACAGCACTTTCCTGGATTGCTCAGTGGCCATTTTCCATGCAGGAGCTCCTATACTATTCCTGCATGGAGAATATCCATTTGTGAATCCGGGTGTAAGTGATATGACATCTGAAATTAGCTTTGTATTATTATACAGTGAAGATGTAAACAAAAAGCTGGCAGTGTTTTTTTTTTTCTAAGTTTCAGATGCTTTGAAGTAGACCAGTGTAGTCTTTGAACAGTCTCTATTTTGTATACAGTAAGTCGACATACAGTAAATTATACCTCTGGCCATAAACACTTATGTCTCATGTTTTGGGCAAAAATGCGATAGACTATGGCCAGGATTCACTAACCCTCCATGTAAGACTAACTAAGTCTCTCACGGAAACTGCAGTCTAAGACTATGATGTCAGCGCATCATGCATATTCATGAGGGCACTCTGACTCAACTCTAAGGCTTACACGGAGCATGCACGAGTGCAGGGGGCATGTCAGACTGCCGAGCAATCCAAATATCCATGCCCCTGCAAGTGCCTAAACTGCAAATGTCAACTGAAATGAGTGAGTCCGCTCAAATGTCCACATACCCAACACTACACTCCCCCATATTCTAAATCCCTGTACAAGTTTAAAATGTAAAGCTTTCCTTTTTTTATTATTCCCGATATAGCTGCCCGTATTTGCACGTGTATGCGTGGGTATGCCCATTGCTTAGCTACAGCTAACAGTGTAGACATCGAAGAGGATAATAAACTATTTATATGCAAATTAAGCCAAATAGCAGTAGCATAGTGGTAGAGCCCTCGCACAAAGAGGAGGCATTCCCGGTTTGAGTCCCGCCACTCCACTACCTATTTTCTGTAGGAAATGTGTGCATAAAAAAGAATTCCTGATATTTACCTTTTAAGTTTCAGTAAAATGCATTAAAATGGCCTATGTGGTAGTGAACGATATTTTATATATATATAAGAAGGTGGAATGGTCATGCATACTGATAAATGCATAAGTAACATATCTTAAGCAATGTGAAGCACTACTAAGCAAAGTTTACTAGTATTAAGCACAGTTAAGTACAATTGCTCATAGCTTAGCACTGCTTTAACTAGCACAATAGTTTTGTGCGGAGCTGTGCATCGCGCCAACTAGCACAACTGAAACATGTTCGCACGGAGCTGCGCACTGCGTTAACTAGCGCAAAGTTGGGCAATGTCGGGTAACGTCGAGCAACGTCTGGCAGTGTAGAGCAATGTCAAGCAACGTTGGACAAAGTTGAGCAAAGTCAGCTAAACACAGCCACACCTCCTAGCTGGTCTGGCCAATGGTAAAATAAAAAGCAATGACAGGCCCCGAACCCAGGATACTCCGCACTATAATCACAGTACTAAACCACTAAGCCATGACAGCTTTAATGATGGATGCATTTCCAACACACTCATATATAATCAATGGAAGTCTACCCATTGCTAAGCAGGTATGCTTTTAGCTGAGATTTTTCAAAACCGATCAATCACAAATAAGTGTGGGTAATGAGGCATATTTAAGCTCCATAGGTTGGAATAATTGCCATAACTGGTTGTAGCTTCCACCTGCAGACAGTATGGCTGGTGTTGGAGAGAGCTCTCGTTTTCGAGCACAATGGTGGGGTAATGGTCTGGCTCCTCATCCATCATCATGATGCAAGACTCCTACAGGGCCAGTTTCAGGGCACTGAGTACAAAGCGGAAACCTGGAACCATCTAGCACATGATCTCACCAGTGCCACAGGCATGCCTCGGACTGGTGAGCAGGTCAGACACCACTTCTCAGACCTGAAGAGATGCAAGGAGGACCGACTAAACCAGTGGATACAGGAGGCCCATGAAATGGAAAATGCCCCACTACTGAGTATGTAGCCATGGAATGAAGTATGTAAGAATTGCTATTGTAGTCCATGTTATGGATAGGTATGTCTCAATATCCTTTCATTTACTTCACAGCTGCAAGTGTCCGTGCTGCGAATCAGCAAGCCTATGCAGATAGGCTGCTAAGGCTGTGCCACCAGGCAGGTTAGTAATTATTCTGCATGTGTTGTCATATAAAAGAAGTGATCGAGCCTGAAACAGAGTGTTGTAATCCATTAATAAAGGTATAATGAGTGTTGAATAACTTCTCTGCATGTACTGTTATATAAAATAAGTGAGACAGTGTGAAAAGGTGTTGTAACCCATTAATAAAGGTATAATATGTCTTGAATAAAAGACCTCTGCATGCACTGATATATCAAATGAGAGAGCCACTAGAAAAGTGTGTAATGTAATTAATAAAGGTATAATTCCTGGAGTGTGTCCATGTCACTTTCTTCGATATGTTGTTGTACCCTTGCATTATAGAAATAGTACTGTTGTATTAAGCGCAGTCAACCCACACATGGGTAGGCCCATACAAAGTGGATGAAGGGAGTGCCAGTAGCTGTTAAGCATATATGCAGTCCTCAACTGTCAGTTCATGGCCGGCATGTACAGGTTAATCTGGCACATGAGTAGCTTGTTATTGTGTTCCTCAGAAATGTCAGTGTGCTGCTAGAAATGTAGGGGGCTGTCAACATATACCTGATAATGTCACCTGAACACATACAGATATGTAGATATATAAATATAAATGAAATATATAAATATGTAGCAGTAATATCTGCATCCAGGACAGTTTGTATGTCAGATACAGGTCAGGTATATCAAGAACTAGCAAAACCCATTTTACAATTTAACGGATATTGCCCAGTGTAATAATACATGTAGGGAATATATAACTGCAGTCAACAGGAATGTAGTGTAAACTATAAGTATATATAAGTTGTTAATGGAGGTATCTTTTTACACCCTACTGTATGTGCATAAACAATGCAATTCCACACCTCAATGGGTATGTCTAATCTCATAACATTTGTTGGGGCACATGTCCTATTGGTTTATAAATATCTGCATTTACTTTGATGCACGTGCCCTGTTCACATACCACAATCTTGGTGGCCTGTTGCCACCAATCAATCCTGCATGCTGTTGGAATGTCCACTGTTGTTTTATATATGCATGTGTTATGCTTGCTGTTCAACTGTTGGAACTCTAGTGTGTTGGGTTAATGGAAATACTACTGTATGCTGTTACAACTAAATTGGAATGCTGTTGGCTATTACTAACCCATATTGTCATTAAATCCTCCTAAACACAGAACATATGGGAAGCCCAGTCCCAGCGGACCCACCTGTCCCACCTCAGCTGGCGATGGCACATGGCACCAGCAGGTCCAGTGCCCAGCCCGGGACCTCCTCCTCCTTTAGTCCTGTGCCACCTTTGGGTGGAAGCACTGCAGTGGATGGAGCTCGTTCCCCCCCTTGCAAGCATGGCCAGAGGAGGGCCACCTATCACCCTCCGAACGGTCCAGGCTGTGGTGCATAGGGAGATTGAGTGTTCAGTCGCTGATCCTCTACGCCAGCTCGGGGCAAGAGTGGCGCAACTCACAGGTGAGCCTGCACCTCCTACGCAGCCCCCAGCACAGCCACCCTTTGGGCTGTGAAGGTGCAGTGGTGACTGCCCATGGGTGGGGATCTTATTTCCATTGTTGCCATCTGTGGGCTCATGGGCTTGCGATTTCCAAACACCCTTCCCCGTCAATGGTATTCACCCACCCCATGTGTCATATTCCACCCCTGTGTGCATCTTGTTTGTCTTGTCTGTTTACCTCCCCAACCTACCTCCCAAAATATACCTACTTCCCCTAACCCACATTCCACTTTCACCTGAAAAAAAAAATGGGCAATCTGCTTCCACAACAAAATTACGCCCCATACATAGCTGCCCATTTTGTGCACACGTCTGCTGGACACATAAACTGAAATTTAATTGGCAGTACAACATACTTCGTTGTCCTCACCCCTCTCTCAGGGGTGGAAGGTTTCAAATTTCCCTCCAAATTACAAGTATATGCACAGCTGTTGCTGTTAAAGAAATGGGCAGCTATGGACCTTCCCTACACCCATCCTGCACATCCCAAGCTGTTTTCCCTACTGTCTTTCCCTCTCTGTGCCCTTTTTTCACCACTTTCCTATCTCCCCATTTTCTTTTCTTTCAAAGAAATGAGCACTGGGTTTAGCTGAAGTAAGCACTGTTAAGCAGTAGTTAGCGGGTTCGCGTGAGTGTGCGCCTGTGTGTGCTTAGCTAAGTATTGCTAAGCATCACGCAAACCAGCGCAAACCCACTTACAACTGCTTAAAAGTGCCTTAGTCACCCTGCATGTGAGGGGCCTTGTTCTGCTTAGCAGCAAAATAAAATACCAATTTCAGTCTCGAACCCCGGACCTTGGACACACTAGACTGCATGAAGTACCACTAAGCCAAAGTAGATATACAGCAGGTTATTGCTGAAATATATATATCATGCATCAGAAGGAGTGAATGTAAAGGTAAGATAGGAATGCCATAACACAAAACCTGTTCTGTGGAACTTTACCAGCAGTTGTTGTGGAATAGCATTACACAACTGTGATAACAGAACCAGCCATTTTAGCAGTAAATAATGTTACATCAGCACTTTACAACCCCCACACAGTATCATAGCAGGACAATACCCACCCAAATGTACAAAATACCTGTGTGCTCAAGGTCCAGCAAGGATGTAGGTAGGCATACTCAGTACTGAAATTGTCCAGTTTTCATGGGCATCCTTTGCTAATGTCAACAAAATAAAACACAAACTGTGCAGAAGTGAGTGCATTAATATCCACAGTACAGCAGTTCACAAACAGTTAATGTGCCAAATGAAAACATCTCAATAACTACGTATGTATGGCAGCTAATTGTATAAGTAGAAAAGAAACTACATACTCCCATGTATCTTGTGTTAGCATTTGTAGGGGTGAGTACAAATCTACACTTTTAACTGTGTACTGGAAGTGGCAACATTCAGGTCTGAGTACAACATTCAAATCACTGGCTACACCCCTAGCATCATTTATAAGAAATATACCAACCTTCTGACTTACACAACGGTGTCCACAGCAAACAAGCATGGTCCCCACTTCGGAAAGCAGAAAGGGCTACGCCTACCTGACTTAGCAATTTATAGCATTGGGTTGCTATGACAATGAGTACTGCAAGTACCACACTGCAGGCTGCATGCAATTGCTAAATGGTGCCCACCAATTGGTGCAGAGGCCATCACATGCACATGTGCAGATACCCATAAAAGCAGGCTGTACTTGCTGTCCACACATGCAATCATTTCATTGCAGCTACGGAGGGAGAGAGAGAGAGAGAGAGAGAGACACGGATGCAGATGCAGACAACAGCTGCAGAAAAAAAAGAAAAAAAAAAATATATATATATATATATATATATATATATATATTGAAAGAAAAAGTTATGTATTGAAAGAAAAAAATAAAAAATAAAAGAATATATTGAAAAAATATATAGACAAAAACAAATATATTGAAAAAAATATATTGGAAAAAAATAATATATTAAAAAAATATATATTGAAAAAAATATATTTGAAAAAAAATATTGAAAAAATATATTGTAAAAAAATGAATATATTGAAATATAAATAATATATTGAAAAAAATTATATTGAAAAAAGATTAATATATCTCAAAAAATAAATGAGATATAATAAATACATCTATTACAAAACACACAGAAATGACAAATACGAACACATACAAAGGAAAGGTATGTAACAGCTATGTATTTAATGGCATGTAGTCGATGTTTATGAAGAGTACTCTACATAGTTTGAATCATCCATATGTGGCAGCAGTATGTATCTATGCACAGATGCCCTGCATAACTACTGGCATGGAGAAATCAGTGTGTAGCTGTGTGCAGTGGGATATGACTGTGACATATCTAGTTCAGCATTAAATGTCAAACATCTGATCCATGTTATCTGTTTTCTGTACAGTAGTGTGTAAAATATCTGTTTGGGGGAGTAGCGCATGCGGTTATATAAACATGGATGTGACAGAGTAACAAATGCATGATAGTCATATTAATGTGTAGCTTAGCATTGGCAACCACTGTACCAGGCTAGTATGCTAATCTAGCATTTGCAGCTATATATACACACCCTTAAATATTACTGTGTGCTCACATGTGACACCTGTTCATGTTGCAGTAAGGCCCAAAAGGTCAGCCGTGAGGTACATGAACTTACAACAGTGTGGACCTTGTGTGTGTATGGCACACACATATGGAGAGATCTGTCTGTGTCAGATATATTAGCATCTGTACATGTGCATAGAGCAAGGGACATACTGCAACTGTTTGTGAAGGGTGGACATATATATGTTGTTGAAGGCTGTTATGTGCATATTTCTGTGTAGGTTGTAGTGTGTGGCAAACAAGACAGCATACAGTGCTGGTATATGATATGCAGTGGTTAAACACTGTGGGTATGATTCATCAGGTTTGCAGTGTTGCAGTCAGTGAGGCCTGCTAAAGCTACATGGGCTGAGAACACCTTCAATGCATTCCGCACAACACTGTGCATTATTATGACATAACAGTATACCTTACAACCTTCACATAAGTGATATCCCCACCATGAAAGGTGGACTGTATATGTGCCTATATGTATATCTATATGTACACCAATGGATGTTTATATGTATGTGTGTGTGTGTGTATATATATATATATATATATATATATATAAATAGAGAGAGGGAGAGAGACATGGACATATTTACTGCAACATATGCCTGGTGACAAAGCCATGGACTCAAGCTCAATGTTGACACTGCATTGGCATCTCTTCTTGCTAAAACTCTGTACCCATTAAATAATACATAGGTGGTAGTCTACTAAACACTGAAGGTGTGATAAGAGACCATGGGACACAGGTGGACAGTAGTCTCCCCTCTGATAATCACAGTGCCACACTAGTCATGTCATCTGTCTATGTGGCACACATCATAACAAAAGGTGTGTCATCCAGGGAAATATAGGTCAGTGTTCCCCTCTACTCATCACACATGAAGCCCATTATAGACTACAATGCCCCATGTGGTATGTACCTCACAAGACATCTACAGCACTGGAAACGACACAGACATACCTCACAAAGAGTAATACTGGCCTCAAACAGATGCCCTATGCAGACCGTCTCACAATCCCACAGCTACACTGTGTCACATATCGCCTACCCAGAGGTGACCTCTGCCTAACATACTAAGCTATGTCAAACCCACAGCTGTTGGACATGCTCCACGTAAACAGATCACAATCCCTATGAGCTACACGCTCTAGGGACCTAAACCTTGTGACCTCAATAAACAGCACATGCTGGAGGGATAGATTCCTATCTCAGAGGCATCCCATTCTCTGAAACAAACCACCTATCAATAGCAAACAAAGCTCCTAATTAGCAGTCGTCATAAATAATCCTGATGATTGTATGGGAGATTAATTGGCATTGGAGAAGATTTCATTGGTTAATTAATTATTTTGAACTGGTGCAGCTGATATATAAGGCTTTATTTGAACAAAGATCTGTGTTTTGATTTCTGAAGAAGACGTGTATGTACTGAGTCGAAAACATACGCATTGCTGTGGCGTTATTTTGTGCTTGGGACTACATCAGCTGTTACTATTTTTTACTCGCTTTGAATAAAGGAGTATTTTTTCAATATTTTGGCTTCACCCTTCATTTGGATTTCCAGGGCAGGCAAATCTTTTTGGTTTTGGTCTTTGTCAAGCTTGCTCATCATCGCTACTTGGTTTTTGTGGTTGTTCGATGGCAGGGAATCCAGAGGGTGAAACCGAACTTGGATCACCCCAACATCAAGGGACGGGAGAATTACGCAAAGTGATAGGTTAACTATCACAGCTTGTCGAGTTACTGACTCTGGCTTGTTCTTCTATCATCCAATTGGCTTCCAGCATAGGCAGAGGCAGACCTGGTTGTTCCTCTGATGGTTTAGCTAGCAGCAAACAGACGAGACAAAGTTCTATACGTGACACCTTGAACGACTGTTTAGATATGGATTCACCTAATACAGGAACTAATTTTGACCATTTTCCACCTTTACTGCGGTCAAATTTTCAACCTGCCAGCGGCCACTCTACTAATGGATGTGCTGGGGGCCCAACGGAAACTCGTACAGCAAACCAAGGTGACTTTTCTTCCGTTTCTTCTCCTCAACGCTTTAAAGCGTTTTTGGACAAAGATTTTATTGTAAACAATGTGAATAGAGTCCCCAAACCAAAGGGGCAAGTAGTTAAATCCTATAGGGAAAATTGTGATAAATTATACTATCTTCTAGAGAAATACAAGCGCTTGGGATGTGACTGCTCGTTTCTCAGGACTTGTCTTGTGAAACAAATTGTACCAAAGGGGCTTCGTATTTTAAAGTTTCCTACCAATGTAATTCATGGTTCAGAATTTTATTTTAATTTAACCAAAATCTTTGATAAGTGTGGTTTAGACGTGGTGGCAGCTATTATTAAGGAAAACGAACATATTAGGACCTCTCTTTTGGAAAAGATAGAAAGTATTAATAAGAATATCACTAATGATTTAATTTTTGCTATTGAAACTGAAAATAAATTTTACTTTTATATTTTTTCTGATATTGAAACCAAGTGTATTAACAACATAAGAAGGAAAGAAAGTAAACTTGAGAGGGATTTAAAAGAATATAGGGAAAACAATGCATATCCACTATCAAAACCTTTTCATTCTTCTGGACGTCTAAACAATAGAGGTCCAGAGAAAAGTTATGTGTATGCTTTTAATGATATAGACGAAGACAGACACCATGATCTTGAAGGATAAGATATCCATTCCCCACTAATACAAACACCCCCTTTAAGGAGGTCGGACAGGATTCACAACCAGAATCCTGTCCGTTACCATCCTTACAATCGCAGATGGAACCAGAGATGAATGTTAACCATGATTCATGTATTGTCCAACACGGACACACTTTTCATTGTAAGGGTTACAACATTTTCAATTACACTAACTTGGAACTGACTGCTACACATTTTGAATTGTTTTCAAAGGGGTTCAAATTCATCCCTTTACGTAAAGCTTACTTACCCAAAGTTATTGTTGATATAAAAATGTTTTTAAGGAAAATGAATTTGGCACTAATTTTTCAAGAAAATAAACAGGGCCTTTTAGATAGCAACCCCCTAAAGATAAAAAATATCTTTAATCCACCACTGCACCCACAGTTGAAAAATCTTGAATGTGATATGGAAAGAGAAGTTAGAAACCCTATAAATCAACATAAGATTTTTTCCAACCTATTGTGTGAAGAGAGGAAAGTGTTTAACGAATTGAGGAACAACAATAACATTAGGATTATGCACCCAGACAAGGGTGGTGGGACTGTGTTGATGGACCACATTATTTATGAGTCTAAAATGAAAGATTTGTTACAAGATAGCAATAAATATTCTAGGGCCTCGATCAACGAAGTTAATATATCCAACTCAAAAATTAGTTTATTGTTGAATGATCTACTTTTGGAAGGTTCCATTGATCAGGCGAGTTTTAATTTTTTGCTCAACAAGCACCCTAGAGTTCCTTCAGTATTTGGTATACCAAAGGTACATAAAGATCAGAGTGACCAACCCCTAAGAGTTATTGTTTCTTCTGAAGGTTCTGTCACTACATCCCTTGCAAAATATGTAGATGAAAAACTTAAATATCTTTCTAATCAGGGTGTTACTTCATTGAAAGACTCTTGGGATTTTCTTCGAAGTGTTGAGCACAATTTATACTCTCCCGAACTAGTGTTTGTCACATTGGATGTGGTAGACCTATTCGGTTGTATTCCACACGATATAGGCCTTCAATGGTTGGAAGATAGTATGAGGGACAGTAGGCTTTTTTCTCAAGATGTTTTTAACAACTGTTTACTGTTCATGGAAACCATACTTAACAACAACTACATGTTCTTTGAGGGGGAATTTTTTAGACAAATTAGGGGAGTTGCCATGGGTGCCAAATGTGCACCGACCTATGCGAACATTATTTTATCTAGGTGGGAACAACTGTATGTTCTTGAAAGCCCTTTTGCACAATATTGGTGTTTATACAAAAGGTTCCTGGACGATATAGTTATTTTTTGGAAAGGAACCTTTGAAAACATTAAGGAATTTTTGGAGTATATTAAAAGTACCACTACATTTCTGGACTTTACCTATGATTATAATCCCAGTCAGTTAACATATTTGGATGTTACTCTTATTAAATTTAACACTGGTTTCTCATCAAAAAATTTTCGTAAGGCAACCTTTTCCAATTCATATTTTCATTTTAAAAGTGCTCACCCCATTCTTTCAAAAGAAAAATTTAGTTAAAGGACAGTTAGTCCGTATTAGTAGAATGACATCTAGTGACAATGATTTTTTGGAAGAAAGCAATTTTGTTTTAGGTATGTTTAGGGAAAGAGGATATCCTGAAAGCTTATTACAACAGATGCTAAATGTAGTTGTTGAACACAGGTGTGACCAATTTTTTCCTATTTTAGGACAAACTGTGACCTATTGTACTCAGTCAGGTTCGTCTGACAACATTACCAATAACTTTAATGAAGCATTTGTTTTCGATTATTCTGGCGATGCAGGTGTTATTAGGGAGGTTGTCACAAGGGAATGGAACAAGTTTATTGAATTCTCCGATTTGGAGATTTTTAAGAAGAAAAAACCATTAAAATTTATTTTTAGGAAATATAATAATTTCAAACAATTATTTGAGTTTAATGGACCTAACAAAACAAATGGTTCATTAAAAAGGTTTGGAACTTTTAAATGTGGATTTTGTGCACAATGTCCCCATGTCGCTAACCAAACACATATTGTTATCCCCTCAAGAGACAAAAACCTTGGTAGCAACACCTTTTCTAATTGCAACACCCATGGTGTTGTTTATATTGCTACTTGTAATGTTTGTGGTGCATTTTATGTTGGAAAGACCGAAAGGAAGTTGAGAAATCGTATTTACGAACATACATACGAAATAATTAGACAAAATAATAAAAATGCACTATACAGGCATTCTTTAAAATGCACACAAGCTACTTTTAGTTTTTTTGTCCTGGAAACTGTCCCGAAAGAAATCAGGGGCGGTATGTGGGAGGCAAAATTACAATACAAAGAATTATCGTGGCAAATAATTTTGGATTCCACTAAATTTCCAGAATTTAATGATATGCTTTCTATTTCCTCTGTGTTGAAACTTAGAGCTGCCAAGCTTTGAAATTTTGTAAATTTTGCAAACATACCACAAGAGGGCACTATTGGACAACATTCAACACATACATATTCTTCAGTATGAACTAAAACATGTTTTAATTAAAGTACAAATGGTATTTAAATTATATTTTATAGTATTTTATTGTATACATTCACACATTTTAATATAAACATTTTTTTTATATTGTTATTTATCATAAATAAGTTAAATAAATATATGAATTGTGTTGGTTTACTAAGGAATGCATTTTTCACTGTTTAATTAGATTAATTGGCATTGGAGAAGATTTCATTGGTTAATTAATTATTTTGAACTGGTGCAGCTGATATATAAGGCTTTATTTGAACAAAGATCTGTGTTTTGATTTCTGAAGAAGACTTGTATGTACTGAGTCGAAAACGTACGCATTGCTGTGGCGTTATTTTGTGCTTGGGACTACATCAGCTGTTACTATTTTTTACTCGCTTTGAATAAAGGAGTATTTTTTCAATATTTTAGCTTCACCCTTCATTTGGATTTCCAGGGCAGGCAAATCTTTTTGGTTTTGGTCTTTGTCAAGCTTGCTCATCATCACTACTTGGTTTGTATGGGAGATAGGAATGGGAATCAACTCTGTGGCTCTGCTTGTCAGGGTCACTTGAAACATAATTACCGGTGTGTCAAAGGCCAGAGTAGCGTATGGCTAGACCTCTAGAGGCCCTAGGGCCAATAGCCTATTACCTACCTATGAAGCGATACACACCCACATGTACTTGTTGCAATAACTGCTATGTGAGGTTGACTGAGTGTGATGGTGAATGTGTTGGTGAATGTGTCAGTGTTCTGTATATGTGTGATAGCTTAGTGGGAAACTGTTTCTGTCATGATATTATGTGTCCTAGCTGTGATCCCAGCAAAAGATGTGTATGCTATTGCTAGGCAAAAAAAGCAGTACACCATACGGTCTGTCGTAGTCCCTTGGTGTCGACTGGGGTGTCCCATTGTAGGCTAAAAAAGTACATGTATGTTTATTGAGTGTTACTGCTGGTGAATACATCTCCTGTATGAACTGTAGTACTACCTGAAGCTGTATGCCTAAACAGCACAGTATGGTGTATGTCCACATTTCTTGGAACCACTGTTTTGTGTGTTCCCTGTAGTCCTCACAGATTACATACCACAGGCATACGTTTTCGTAACTACTGACACACAGTACTGTATGGTACACAGGTAAAGGTCATCTGGGTTGCCATACCTTTGTGTCTGGTATGTATGTCTGATGTGTGTGTGGGTATGCCTGTACCATGGCCTCGGTCATATGTGTGTTACAGGATATAGGTGCGTATCTAGCAACATGTATAGTGTAGTACAGCAGTATGCCCCCTATATTAATGAATGTACACGTTTGTTAGGCAGGTGTTTGACATCAACGACTAGTGTGGCATACTGGTAATACTGCAACCGGACTTTACAATCATTGCAATGGATTACATATTTCTTGATGCATTAGCTTCATATATACCTCCTGTGGCTAGGTGGTGCATTGTGTCACATACAGTGTGCCATGTACTGTTTATAGTCTTACATACTGGTTTATCTTTGTTGCTGTGCAAAACATGGTTTGATATATAGTGTGTGCCAGGCACTGTCAGGCAGTTGTGGGCCGAGCACTGATATGTGGTGTTGAAAGTGTGTATCCTCTGACAGCCAATAGGTTGCTATATATGGCAGTTTATTGATATCTGTACTTTAGAATGTTAAGTGTGCCATATGACTTGCTCACACATATTGTTTCATTGTATTTCAGGGTCATGTCCCACTATCGTAACCCCAGCTATAGCCCGGCAGAGGAGGAACTGATAATAACAAGCCTGGTGCAACACTATGCCCTGCTGTTCTCCAGAACCAACCAGGACCAGCATGAGCGGACTGCACTGTGGCAAGATCTTGTCTGTAGGGTAAATGACATAGGCATGCATAACCGGACATATGAGCAGGTACGCCATCACTGCAGTGATTTAATTAGACATGTCCGGCAGTGTGCATCTGATATCCATAGACAACAGCGTGCCACAGGTGGTGGGGTAGCCATCCATCCCCCCTCACCAGAGTGGAGAAGCTGCTCCTGAGCAAGGTGACTCCTGGCCAACAACAACAACAACAAGTAACATGTATCATCATGGAGGCCGGAGCCACACAGCAAATTGACACGGAGCATGCAGGTAACATGGCATAGCTGTAGACTACTGTTACCTCTATTGGTAGAGCATGCTTATGTGAGATGTGTACTGTGTAGTTAGAAGATATGGTGCCTAGTGTTGTGCAATAATAATAATTAGAAATATAATCTGTAGGCCTGTGACAGTCAACCGTTATACTACTGTAACATTGCAAACACACAGTAGCAATGCCACAGTTGTTGCCATTGACAAACTGTCTCATATCCTTGTAGGTCCCTCTGGTGTGACAGCAAGGCAGCAGACCCATGCTGGTGAGTGTGTTCTACATTTAAAATTGCTAATTATATGTGCATGTCATAGGTGAGGTGTAGGCCATGTACACGTATCACACCTACGCATAATGCATGCTGGGCATGTTTGCTGTGAGACTACACACATCCCAGTAACGTGGGTAGCTGCCTAAAACACATACAATACACAGAGCATCCCACACAATTGTGGCAACACTGTAGTGGACATTGGATAGGCAGAGTCGATACACATGCACACAACATACACAACTTTGTCATATGCAGTACACATTAACATGCTACACATGGCGTATTCAGACACCCACTGTAAGGTCACATTTCAGTATGCCAAATGTCATCCACACAGCACACATAATATACCTGAGGGTTAGATGCCTCTCATGTGGCTGTGCGACAGTCTTCAACACATAACACATTCATGTTAGGCAATTCCCCCTACTGGGCCCCATACAAACCCATGTAACAACTGGCTGTGAAATGGTGAATGTAACCATGGTACTGCAGTTCTGGTACAGCATGGTATGTGCCAGTCTGGCACACATTAGTAGCCTTGAGTTACCACATGATGCTGCATGATGATGGCTCATGGTACTACAACCCATCCAGTTACAGTGACCACAGTTCCACACATAGCATTAACCGCTATGCACCTCAATGTTGTGTGTGTGCAAACATATGCACCGATACACAATATGTAAAGCAATCACCATTTGTACAAAGTGACACATATATGTCTTGTACTGCTATTGAGTGTATAGGTCACATGACACACACTGTGCATGTGTGATGTTTAACGTTGCAGTTGTGTTGTAGCATGCCATGTCATGGCTGGCACTGGCATGTCCACAATATGTCCTACACTCATCATAATCACTGTACAATGGCTATGTTGAGGAATGGTTTTCCTTCAGGTATACATGCACCATTCATCCTGTGTGTATACATAGCATGCATGTGCTAAACCTATGTCCAAAATCATCTGCTAAAGACACAGACACTCTAATCAGAAATGGATATCTATGTGACACACAGATACACATCCAGCCATGGTATGTATACCTGTGAGTGATGGTGCACAGGACATTGCAGAGCTTTTAATACTTGCACAGTAATGTTGTGTCCATGTACACATTGTGTTGCAGGGTGAGGCCGATCACAGAATGACAACACACATGCATCAAAGCTATGTATACTGTTATTAGCAAGGGCTGTCTACACCCGCACTGCATGCTGTTGAGCAACACATGTCCTGCATGCTGACACGTGTGATATAACTGTTTGCCTTGTGATACTGTACTCCACCATCACCCACCATTGAGTATGTTCTGGATTGCTGGTGGTGTGTGTGTGTGTGTGTGTGTGTGTGTGTGTGTGTGTGTGTGTGTGTGTGTGTGTGTGTGTGTGTTTGTGTAGGAGTGCATTTGTGTGCATGTGTGCATGTGTTTATGTGTTCATGTATTCATGTGTGCATGTGTGCATGTGTTCATGTGTGCATGTGTTCATGTGTGCCGACATCATGTACAGGTCGTAAAGTGTGTTTCCCGTCTTCCTCTCACAGGTGCTGACTTTGGGCTGGTTCACTGCAGCGGGGAAACCAATGTCACTGAGCAAAATAGTGATGATGATGATAGGTGTGTTGAGGCACAGGCATGTTTGCCAAGGTCTGTCATTGGGCCACCAATCGACAGTACACAAGTGCCCACCCCATCTATGCACACAGTCATACTGCCAATACATCCATCACCAATGCCCTTAGCTGAGGGACAGTGTACAGTCAGCATTGGCCAGGACAGTGTGGTATGCATGGCACATACATCCCAACACAGCAACCATACCTAGATGTCTGGAAGGGTACCACATAGACAGATGTCCAGGGGTTCTCATCGGAGCACTGCTCGTCATCATGCCACTGGCAGATGTGCCGCAGGTCTGACAATGTCACACCTGTTCCAGACTGTCATGGAGGCACAGGCACGTTTGGAACGGTACACCAGACAGGACTAAGGGCACAGAGGGCACATAACACTGCCATAATTGACAGTATCCGTGACTTAGCAGGTGCCATCCATCATTACACTGAAGTCACTGATAGACATTGGGGAGAGACATTAGATGTCCTCCGCAATGTCATGTCCATGTGTCAGGACAGTGCGGGATGGTTGAGTCGTCGACGTGGACATATGCCAGCAACATCAGCAGCTGGCAGTCGCCACGGACGTCCCTAAAGTCACAGCCACTCTTGTAGTGCCAGTACCAGCCCCAGCAATGTTGGGGGTGGGCTGTCCATAGAACGTCCTTGAAGACCACGTGCACGTAGCTCTGGACAGTCCCAGCAGGGACCTGGGTCCAGTGTACATCCATCTACCTCTGGGGATAGTACCCAGTCTTGCTTAGTTCCTGATAGTGTCAGTAGCACCCCTGCCAGGCACAGGTACTGTATCCATGGCCAGAGACAGTGATTTGTAAAGCCTGGCAGGTACAGTCTGCGGCTGTCTCATAAATAACCGTATATGGCAGCCACATGGTGGAACTGTGTGCATGCAGACACACACACACACACACACATGAACCAGAGCCCTAGGCTAACACATACCCACACACATTACATCAACATTGGCCCATAGCAGTACTCTTGCCCCTCACACACACACACACACACACACACACACACACACACACACACACACACACACACACACACACACACACACACATACACACACACACACACACACACAAACACATACATGTCGATTGGATGGCTAACTGTAGGCCTCTGGCAAACCAACACACCCTGTGCATATAATGAAAACTGTGCCACCTCCTGTCATCTGTAACATTGATGCAGGAACAGGCTACCATGGTGCTGATACACAGAGTGACTTTATAGCAGTATAGCAATGTTACCATGTTGTCAGCAGTAGAGTGTAATGATATGCATGAAGGTGTAGCTGAGCAAGCATGATGCATTAAAGCTATGATTGTCATTGTTGTATTGTTTACACCAGTGTTAGTTAAAATAGTGTATTGTCTGCCCATGTGTCACTTGGCTGATGTGTGTAGTATTGGCAGCATGTGTTAGAGAGTTGACAGTATTTGTGGGATGTGTTTAGCACAGATTTGTAGGTGTACATCTGTGAACATGGTGGAGGTGCACTGTCTGCATGTACGTGCATAGTGGACACATGGGCAGGGTCACATGCCCTGTATTACACAGTAACACTACATAGTTTCTATTGGTGGCCAGTATGCATTGTACTACACACATTTCGGAACCTGACTACTCATGTGTGTATGACTTGGGTTGACACTGTGCTGTGGGTGATACTGTTACTATCTGTCATTGGTTTGCATTCTGGTAGTATACATAACTTCAACAGCCTGACCATAACCAATCATTAGATTATGTCTTCAAAACTGATACACAGCTGTAGGACACACAACAACATTTGGATCCCTCATGTACTATACTATGCCAGTAACCAGTGGTATTCACCTGCACCCATTACTGAGACCACTCCTGTTTGGCATATAGACTTCTTAGGTACAAGCAATCACAGTAGGGATATGTCTGTCCACGTCTGGTAATGCATACTGTGGCCTATAATGCATTCTCCAGATGACACACACATCCTCCACAAGGGTATCATACAGAGAGATAACTGTTGTCAAACCCATGCTGTAAAGATATTAGCCAAACTAAGCATAGTCATCCACCTTTACAGAACATAGTATCCCCATAGTACCACATAGGTAGTAGCCACCAACATGATGAACAGGTACCGATGTGTACATGCAACCAAGTGTTATGTCATCTCTCCTTTGATAATCACATTTCCTAAGGTATTTTGAAATGCCTCGGTGAATCACATAAGCAATAAGGGGTCTGCATGCATATCCACAAAGATTGTTGTACACCTATAATGAGTAGTCATCACTGGCAGACTTTGCTGCGTTAGAACAGGTCTAACATATACCTCGGCCATAAACCCTCACTCACACAATTCAGTAGAAACCGTAATGAGTGCATGTGACACGGATGACCTAGGCCAGGTATCACTGCAGTGGCTGGCCTTGTCACAAGCATACAGATGTGACCTAAGGTCTGGGAAGCAGCAGCACAGTCTGACAAAGATGACAGTTGGGTTCTTGGAGAAAGCAGGGTTTACACACATGTAATAATTGAGGTAACATGTACATATATGTATTTGCCACACAGCTACCTCACATGTGCAATGCATATTGATATGTCATACAGTAGTACAAGCAAAACTCACTACACATTGACCAACAGTGCCACACACATAGAGCACACACACTCATTGAGTGCAGGATTCAAACCCCTTTCTAGCTACTTCATGATACTAATGCAGTAAGCATTAACACGGCGTGGTATACACATTACTGGGATGTCTTTTTTACACAGGTATATTTGTAAGATGGTGACATCATCAGACTTGACAAAGATAAGTATACCACTTGTAAGGTGTTCTACTACTCTACAAAAAGGTTGCTCTTCTCCAAGGTTATTACACACAAACACACACAGGTGTCAAGTACAGGATTCAAACCCTGACCTACCTGGTGTATGACACTACAGAAATACACATTTACATGATGCGCTGTACACATTACTCTGTGTGGCTTTTTCCACAGGAATATTTGTAGGATGATGACATCATCAGACCTGACAAAGATTAGTATACCACTTTTGAGGTGTTTGAGTACTCTTCAAAAAGATTGCTCCTTTCCAAGGAGATCACACACAAACACTTGTCAAGTGCAGGATTCAAACCACTACATAACTGGTTTATGATACTGAAGGAGTATGCATTTACATGGCGCACTATATACATTACTGAGAGCTCTTGTTTCCACAGGTATATTTGTTGTATGGTGACATCATCAGACCTGACTAAGATTAGTATACCATTTTTAAGGTGTATGATTACTCTCCAAAAAGATTGCTCCTCTTCAAGTGGATCCCACACAAACAGATACACACACTTGGCAAGTGCAGGATTCAAACCCTTACCTATCTGGTTTATGATATCACAGGTGTAGGCATTTACACAATGCACTATACACATTACTGTGAGCTCTGTTTTCCACAGGTATATTTGTAGGTTGGTGACATCATCAGACTAGACAAAGTGAGTTACATTAGGTGACATTGGGTGGGCTACATAGAAGGAATGTCTAAACACTTTGGCCATGTGATCATCAAAGAAGAGTGTACTATCTAATTGTGTCCCCAGGGCCTTCATGACTTTCCCCATACATACTGGAGTACCACCTATGTGGTAATTTGTTTGCACTTTGTTTTAGCCAAAGGGGATGACTATGCATTCTTTGCCATTCTTCTTGGGGCATTGTTTTGACATCAGATATCTGTCTCTGTAAGCCCATTCTGGAGGATGTGTGTGTCAGCCATAGAGTCAATTATGGACCACAGTTAGCAGTCATCTGCAAACCTGTTCAGCCATACTCCTCCCATGCTTGCCTGTACCTCTGAGTAGTGTCTACTGAACGGGTGGGGTCCCAGGGCCAAGACCTGTGGGATGCCATTTGTGACTGTCTTAGAGTCAGACATGGCACCCACAACTCTGAACATGTGTGTTTGATCTGTGAGCCACTTGTCCACACATCCTGTGACATAGCTGTTGATGTTCAGGCTGGTAAGCATGCCCATGATGACAGAGTGGGGAATGGTGTAGAAAGTCCTTAGTGAGGTCCAGGTGGGCTGTGTGGACTACTTTCACCTCCATCTATGTCCTTGGTAACTGTTTGAAGTAAGTCAACTATGTTTAGGAGGCAGGATCTGCCTTTAACAAGGTGGGGTTGTGTAGAGTCCAGTGTCTGGAGGTCCCCAATGTCACTGTTTATGGGTTCCATGACAATTTGCTCAATAGCTTTGTACACCAGGCTGAGTAGACATATAGGGCAATGGTTTCCAGGTTCTGTTGTGGCACCCCCTTTGTGGGGCTGGATGACTGTTAGTGTATGCCATTCTTTGGGTACATACCCTGTGGTACGATTGTGTCTGGGCAGTGAATGTAGGTGAGGGTGTAGTTTGTTTTGGGCCTAGTGTAAGATGCAGCCTGGGACACCATCCAGTCCCAATGATGCTGTGTTCTTGGCTTTGGAGAGGGCTGTCTTTACCTGCATGTCCATGACGTCTGGGGCTCTGCATCCATCGGTGATGGACACAGGCCCTTTTGGGGTGATGGGGGGAAGTTTGCACTGAACTTGTCCCCCATGATGTGGGCAATGAAAGTTGGTTCAGTGTATTCCTTGCCATTTGTCAGTAGCTGACAGCATATTTGGAAGTTGACACCTACATGTCTGGTATAGCTACCGCAGGTTTTGTGATTGTCATTCTTACAGTCCTTGGCAATTTGCCTTTTGAAAGTGTCCTTGAATTATTTTATGAGCAGTCATTGCTTCTTCCTAATAATGATCAGTGATGCCTTTCCTTTAGTGAAGTTGGCTCAGGTGTTAGTTTCCTCCTTCTGTTATCTAGCTTATTTATGGGCAATGACCACCAGATTGTTTTCTTATTTTTAGAGGAGTGCATCTTGGTTTTATTTGTGATGTCTCGATCCATGCATCCCTGTAGATGCTCATAGAATTCACTTGTAACTGATTCGGCAGATTGTATAGCATTATCCTACAGCAAGAGGTCTTTGGAACTTTCCACTTTTGTGTTGGGACGTGTGCAGTTTGCTTTTGAAAATGTCTTCACGGTGGTTTCATTGACTGGGTGGGGGGCGGGATGTGGATGTCCAGTGTGATTACTTTATGATCTGATATTACCAGCGAGGGCTTTATCTCTGTTGTGGAACACTGGTACCCCATTTTGGTGATGATCATGTCCAGTATGGTGTCACCTCTAGTGGGCATGGTGACCAGCTGTTCCAAGGTGTTATAGCTTTTAAACTCTAGGGAACATTGGGCAAAGGACGTTGTACACAAGTAATTCTCCCACTCAATATTTGGGTAGTTGTAATCACCTCATATAATGATGTTTGATAGGACCTCTGTATTTTCCACGGTTTGTAGGAATACTGAGTGAGGTTCCTGTGACAAGGTAGGTGATCTGTAGCAGGCTACAATCTGATGAGCAGCTTTGCCAAATGTTAGTTGCACTTGCATTGTCTCCAAGGCCTCATACTGTGCCACTAACCTGAAGGTGTGGGTATCCATAAGGTAAATGGGTACACCCCTTCCTTTTGTATTTCACTCGTGGTTTTGGGTCTGAAGGTCAGAGGGATTGTGAGTGTTTTACTTGGAGCATGTCCAACAGCTCTGCATTTGACATAGCTTTGTATGTTAGGCAGTGAACACATCTGAGTAGGCGATATGCAAGGGAGTACAGATGGAGCATTTTGAGATGGTCTGTGTATGGCATGTATTTCTGCCACTAATGCTCTTTGTGAGGTATTGCTGCAGGCTTTACAGTTGTTGTAGTTGTCTTATGAGGTACATAGCAAAAGTGGTGTTGTACTCTATTATAGTTCTAGTGAGTGATGAGTAGTGGAGAACAATGTCCTCTTCTATTCTGTGATGAAGTGTGCCACATAGCAGGGTTTCCTGACTACTGTGGGGATGTGATTATCACACTTGTGTCCAGTGTACACCTGTGACCCAAGGTCTATTGTCACATTTTCAGTGTTAAGTATACTACCGCCTATGTTGTAATTCTTGGCTACAGAGGTTTTACAAAGGGGATGACAATGCACCTTTTGGCATTGAGCTAGAGCCCATGGATTTGACAACAGCCATCTGTCTCAGTTAGGCGCTTTTGTAGGATGTCCACATCTTTAGTGTTTACAATTATGGCTCCTAGTTTGCAGTCCTCTGGTACCTTCTGTAGCCACAGACCTTCTATGTTAAAGTTTACTTCAGAGAAGTAGATACTAAAAAGGACAAGACACAGGACTGGACCTTGTGGTACTGCATTCATCACTGGTCCAAAGTCATACTTGCAGTCTGCTACTTTCACAGTGTGTGTTCTGTTAGTAAGCCTGTTGACAACCCATCTTGTGACATAGCAATTTATACCTAGTTTAGTGGGTTTATCTATATTTCCAGAGTGTGGGGTGGTGTTGTAAGCCATGGCAGGATCAACATAGGCTGTGTGAACCACCTTACCCTTGTCTACAGTTCTGTTGACTGCTTCAGTGTCATCTATCAGGTTTAGGTGACATGATTTGCATTTTACAAACCCAACATGCTTGTGGTCCAGTGTTTGGGGATTACAAATGTAATTGTTTATATGTTGTATGATGATACTTTCCATGGCATTGAAGAACGGGCTCGTCAGGCTAATGGGGCTCTAGTTCCTGGGGTTCGTGGTGTCTCCACCCTTGTATAGTGGGATAACCGTCACTGTGCACCATTCGACAGGCACAAAGCATGAGGTGAGGCTATGACGGCACATGGTACGTCAGTGTGGTGCCTGTTCATTCTGCGGTTTGTGTGGAAGACAGCCTGTGAAGTTATCTGGTCCCATGGCTGCTGTGATACTGGCTTTGGAGAGTGTTTTTTACCTGTGCAGCCGTGATGACAGCAACTTTGCAGTCTTCCATTATAGAGATGTGCTCTTTCATGGGTGAGAGGGGGGTACAGTTAACACTGATCCTATCTGCCATGATATTGGCAATATCAGTTGGGTCTGTATATTTAGTGCCATTGAGCTGTAACTCAGTACAGGTCTCAGTGTAGCCATGACATGGACCTGTCTGTTGGGCAGAGATCTCCTGAGTAGACAGTATGCAACAGAGTACAGATTGGGTTACATTCAGTCTTGTTGCATGGGGCAACTTTTTGAGGCCAGTAATCCTCTTGTTAGGGTACTTCAGTGGTTTTTCTGGCTGCAGAACATGCCTAGTCAGATTCATTGCAAGTGTGTTGTGGTACTCTCTGATGGGTCTGATGACTGATGAGTACTGGGAACTTCCTTTGACCTACATGCACAGACCTTGGCAGTTTGTGTGAACACATAGCATGATTTTCTGACAACTTTGTGAATGTGTTTCTGGAAGTAGACATGTCTATCCACATTTGTCCATAGATCCCTTATTATCACCTCCGTATTTGGCATGTGTGTGAGCATGCTCAAGTATGACCTTTCAGTATGTTGTTGCCTGACATTTGCTTCATTTTTTAAGTGTGTGAGCATGCCCAGTATGATCTTTCAGTGTGATGCCGAATGAAATTCACTACATTTGTTGGAATGTGTGAGCACACCCAGTATAGACATTTATACTATATGTGTATGGAAAATCAAGTTGTATTTTTACAGCAGGGCTCACCTTTGTGTCATAGATCAACATGGATCATGCTGTGCCTGCAGGGCTTCCATGAGACACATTGCATAGACTTATCACCATTTCTACATACAGGGGGGGACAGCTATTCTTTGTACATTTCTACCCAGGGACACACTTGATTGTTACTGTGGGTATACATAGGATGAGGGTTTCACCTGACACTTATACACATTTGCTATGCCTGCACTGCTATGTACAGTACACCATTTCAGTCTGTACTGTTGTCTATCGTACTGGCTTGAGGCATACTACTGTGCTACAGATCCTAGCGTCCAATGTCACGTATATTAGATTGCGACTTCATAGCCTACACAACCCACATCACACCGCCTGGCCTGATGTTCTCTGTCTGCATAGGCCTGGGGGGAGGTTATCCATATGCCTCTTTAGGGACATGATACAGCATTTCTTTGTGTTTGCATTCCTGCACAATTGTCCTGCTGTGTCTGTGCTACTGAAATGCTGTCATGGCTTAGTGATTCAGTACTGTGACTATAATGTACAGTATCCTGGGTTCAAGCCCTGTCACTGCTTTTTATTTTCATGCTGGGCAGACCAGACTGCTTAAGGAACAGTAAAGCAAATATGAGCATGTTTATCTGACTTTTTTCAACTTTGCACAACTTTGCCCGACCTTGTCCAACATTGCTCAACGTTGCCCAACATTGCACTAGTTAGCACGGGCAATTTTGTTTACATTTACTAAATATTGGTAAATGCTTCTTAGCACTGCTTTATATTGCTTAAAACTTGGCAATCATGCCTCCAGTGGTGCTGCAGGGCTGCCTATGTCAGATGCACATACTACACTCCCTATACATGTTTGGAAACAGGTAGTGTCAAGTTAGGCATCCCTTTTATTTTATGTGCGAGTCAGAGAGAGGTATCATTTCCTGGGTTCCTACTGAGCCAGTGTATGTGCTATGCATTGCCTCTTTGCCAAGGCCAAGGCATACTGGGCACGCCTCCTTCTGCCTACTGGGGCAGGCTCAGGTTGTTCCTCCTCCGAGTCACGCTGTGCCTGTGCAGGCCTTGGAAATGGTGGGGGGCTGTTTGGCCCTGCCCCATGCTGTTCCTGCTGCAGCTGTTTTCACAGGATCATATTGTGTAGCATGGCACATACCATGACAATTTGGGTACATGTAGTTGGTGAGTACTGCAAGGCTCCACCGGATGTGTCCAGGCACCGGAAACCATGATTTGAGCATCCCAAACACACGCTCAATTACATTTTGTGTTTGTGCGTGTGCCTCATTATGGAGTTCTTGTTCAGGTGTGTGTGCATTTCTGATGGGTGTCATCAGCCACGGCTCCAGTGCGTATCCAGCATCCCCCACTAGGTGACCGTCAGGGATGTCCCCATTGACAAATGTCTGGTACAGCTGCATCAGATGCCAGATATGGGAATCGTGGTAGTTTCCAGGGCAGCCAGCACACACATTCAGTATTATGCCCTGGGCATCGCACATGACCTGGCAGTTGATGGAGTGGAAGTCCTTGCGGTTGATGTCGGCCCTACCCCGCTCACCAGCTGGTGCTTTGATGTGTATGTGCGTGCAGTCAATTGCACCCACTACCTCAGGGTATTCTGCTATTTGCTGGAAGAGATGCATATTGCTGGCCAATACCTCACGGGAACTGGGGAAATATACATGATTACCAACATGTGCTGATATGGCGTTCAGGAATTGGTGCAGTACCCTGGATGCTGATGCCTGTGAAATCCCCATCATATCGCCAGTTGGTCTCTGGAAGGTACCTGTTGCTAGTATTCTTAGGCCAACACATACCTTGGTTTCCACTGGGATGGGTTCCCCTCTGTTGGTTCTGTGTGTGAGGCGTGGCCTGCACAGCTCAACAATTTGCTGCAGGAGCTCTCTGCCCACTCTATAGCGCTCCACTATCTCCAGCTTATGTAGCCCCTGGTAGGTTACCCTGGGTCTGTACACTCTTCTCCGTCTCCTCCCTGTGGGTTTCTCAGCAACATCCGCAATGGCGCCACCCTCAGCATCTTGCACTTGTTGCCTTATAATAGCAATGGCAGTCCCTAACATTTTTTTTTCTCAGGTAAGCTTTTTAAGTTTTCACTTCTCTTTGTATACTGCAGTGTTGCAGTGTTTCTGAGTAAAACATGGGGGAATGTTGTTTGCAGAGTTTCAAGTGCTGGGCTGGGCTGGGCTAGTGTACTGCCTGTGTAATTGGCTGATTCTGATTGATTTCACCTGGCAGCTCTGCTAGTTCTCCTTGGTTAACTTCCTACTACTACTTTTCCTTTCTTTTCCCTTTCTGTTTCCACAGGGGGCAGCGCCGCTCAAACAGGCGCAAACACGTGCACATGAGCGCACACGCGCACACACAGCCTTACACAGGCTTAGGCGGGTGCACATCCACGCACACAGGCTTAGACAGCCTTACACAGTCTTACATGGGTGCATACATGCACACACAGGCTTACGTGCGCACACAGTGTAAGCATCTTTGCAAGAAACTTTGGTGGTAGCCACAGCATATGCCTTCGGTTTCTGGGTTTCAGTTCAGACAACTGTAGACACACCTCTTCCAGTCCTGAGTAACTCACAGCAAACACATGCCACACTGCTCCAATAAGCTTACAGTCTTTGATACATACCCCCCTCATGATGTCACCTATCTTCTACTCTGTTACTCCCCTAATCCTACTCTTACACTCTAGGGGCATGGTTCACATGGCAGGGAAATTGGATTCACTATCCTTATACTCATTTACATAGGATTGCCTACTAATGCTTGGTTACATCTCTCACACTGAGCTTCCCCCCTTAGCAACCACTACTCTGTAGCCATGTTGTCTTCAGCCTGCCATATACTTGCATGGCAGATGGATATTTTTAATAAAATGCCTATTTTTGGCTTTTATTTTTTTTTTTATGGTTTTTAGAGCTCAGCACGTTTGCGTGGCACTGCGCTATGCTTAAACATCGGAGATCAGGGGAAAAAAATACATTTTTTTTTTATTATTTTTCAACACATATAAATGCCAATGGCCTTATATTTGGTCATTGGCATGCTTCCTCAATCGGATGCATCCTTTATTTGGAGCTGTCATTTCTCCATTTTGCTATTTGCAGAACGGTACTCAGTTACAAACCGAGTACATTTCTGCAAATAACACTACTCTTACTCGGACAGGTTAGTGTTTCCTGGATCGCAAATTTACCTCATTTGCATAGCTTTCAGTAGCAAATGAGGTAATTTGCATAACCTAACACTGTCCGTGCAAGAGTCGTTTTAGGAGCTCTCATGCACGCCCCTGCCGGCTGTTCCTGGATCGCTCGCCAGACATATTGGCTGTCTGGAGTCTTGCACTACTCTTAGACTCCATGCAAGCCTTCGTAAATCTGGCCCTATATGTACACTGGCTTTAATGCAGTAAAGAAGAAAACATGACATTGTATGTTTAATTTAGAACAAAGTGAGTCACTAGTGTTACTTCTAGTGATCTGCCATTTTTGTCTGCCAGATCTACTGTGATCCTTGGCAAAGAAATGCAAAACTAAAAACAGATTTGCCTTGTTGTAGATCTTTCTGCTCTTCCAGTTATCTTCTAAAATACATGTCTACCTGTATGTCTGTATATGTGTAGGTTTATGTCTGTGAAACAGAGACCTTCCATTTGTATGAACGTCTGCCAGTGTTTGAGTGTCAGCAGGCATTATATATGGCAGAACTCCATTTTTCTCTTGCAAACTGTATTTGAATACTGATGATTAAGCAAATTATGTTATCTGACCAACACCTTAGATTACCTTTAAAGAAAAAAAAATAATAGATGTGTTTATTTTCTTTTCTTTTATTTATTTGTAAACAGGTAAGACCACTAGGCACAAGTAGACTTTTCTGTATTGAACTGTGAGTGGTAGTTTAAGATCACAGTGTCATACAGTTTTTAAGAAAAGATAAAGCAAATCAAAAATAGGATTACAATAATAAACTTAGAATCTCACAACTTTATTCTTCTGAAGTGAACTACCAGATTAGTAAGTATCACCTGCTTATCACATGTCTTGGCTCATCACACAGAGCATTGGTTGAAGTGGGAAAGGTAAGAAACTTAGCTGAGAGTGGGTAGAGTTCAGGGGCTGGGAGAATGCCAACCAAGATTTCAGATCAGTCTCAAAGAAAAAGGAAAATAATGCTACATATATACTTTTTCTTATCAATTTCATCCATGCCGAACTTTGACGTACCATAGCTTTTAACAAATCATACAATTTTAAAATAATTTGTGCCCTCGTTCTTCTCACGTAGGTTGCCACCTTTCTTCATGGCTAAAACTGGAGTAAAGCCACACCCCTTGCATCACCAGTAATCCCACCCATCCCACCCCCTCTCCCATCCATGTTCTGCCAATTTTGTGACATCACAGTGCCATCACCCAGCAGGGAACGCCCTCTTTTTTTCCGTTCCTGCTGCCAGCTTTCAGCTGATTTACTATGCTTTTCTGTAAAAAAGCATAGTAAATCAGCCGATTTACAAACTCCGATAGTCTGTTTCCTTTTTGAGATAGAATACTGGAGTTTGTACAGTGTTTTCTGGACTACTGGAGAATGGAATTAAACTGGCAGGGGCCTAGTCCTGCTTGTTCAGAAAACTACCATGACTCCTCTGGTGAAAACACTTTCATCAACCCTACGACGGAACACCCATTTCAAACTATCTGAGATTAGCTTTTTGTTCTGCCTTAACATCAACATTCAACACTCGCAACACAATAGACAGCTTGAGGTGTTAAAACAATCTTTTAAGCTTCCCAGCAGAACAACAACATTCCCAAACTACTTCTACTTCCCAATCAAACAACCTACTTCCTCTTCCATAGGCAGATCAGATTAGGGAATTTAATACCCCTGACTCCTTGCACAACATCCGCAACCTCCCGGCATTTAGCCAAGTCTCGGTGATGTCTCCTCTACTCATTTCTGCACATCACGTTATCAAATGCTGTCAACTGCAGAAAAAATAAACAGCTGCAAAAGGTGATCTCTGACATTCAGCAGCATTCCTGTGTTGCTGAAACATGGATCAGCCACAAAAACTGCAGGAATTCATTACTGATCAAGTAACATTGTTATTGAACAACAAGATAACTTGCTAGTTGTTAAATTACACTAAAGTATGTCGGCACTCAGCACATTTTACTAAAAAAATAAACATTTGAACTTGCAACTTTCAAACCCCTCCACAGGAGAATCTACAACATAATCAAATGTTATCATCATACACTTCATTACACACAGCGTCTCTCTTACAATAACCACTCAATGCATCCTGGGACTGAGACATAAAGAGGAAGGAAAAGGTGGTGTGGGAGCTGGGAATGGGAGGGAGTATTTTAGGCCACAAATCCTCAAAGGGATGGATGGGCAGGAAGACCCTTGCAGCCCCAGCTTGTTCCTACCTGAACAAAATAGATTCTGCACAACAGTCCACAGAAAACATTGATAATATCGTATCTCAACTTGTAAATTCATCACTTACCGTAAAGTCGTGGAAAAGTTATCTTCTCCATTATGATCCCTAATTTTCATAGCCTGAACATGATTATTAAATTTCCTCAGGATTTCCACTTGGTCCATTCTCGCTATCTGTCTCCTTCCCTTTTTCTAGGTTATCCAACAATCCGCAAGTGTCCCAAGAATTCAAAACAGCCGCTGCAGCAGAATAACTTTCACCCATCCATTCTCATGGTCCTACTCGACACCCTCAAATCCGGTTTGGTGTCAGAGCTGTCATTCAATCCCACCAAACCTGCCCCTACTTTTGTATGTAACTAGTTTTGGGCCATTCTCTCTTTGCAGGGCTGAAGTATCTTTAAGATAGGATGACAGCTACGCCATTTAAATTGTTTAGAAGGAGGACTGTTCCTGCGTCGTTTGTGTGGTTATCCTTTGTTGTCTCACAGGTAGGATGGTTTGAACAAATCGGATTCAGCACCACCTTTTTTTTTCCCTTGTGCTATTATTATGGTTTTGTGAGATATGCAGTGTGGTTTTAAAAACAGATGTACTGCAGTAGTTTTGCAACAATTCTATTTTAAGATAAAACGTAGTCTAGAAATGGGATATAAATATTTAAAGAAAGTATTATAGCAGGTTGGTTTGTATTTTTGTTCATCTTTGTATACGTGTCAATCATTATGCTCACCAAGTCTGTCAAAAACCCAGACTTCACGTGTCCGGTTTTGAATGAAATTTGTAACCAGACAAATTTGTCAGAAAACCGGACAGTCCAGTCAAAAACCAGACAGCTGGCAACCCTATTATCTCACGCAGAGCTTCATGTGAACACTTGACAAATATGTCTCTTTTAAACACAGAATACCTGGCCTACAATTTGTCTTTTGACCATATATCATTCAGTACCAGTATACACTATCTTAAAGATATTCTTGCAATGAATCATTCCCCAGCCTGAGAAGGCCAAAGCCTACAAAAGATTCTTGGCACATTGTTTTCTTTTCTTCCTCCATTACATTCTGAAACCAGACTCCTTTAAACATGGTAACATCCTTTAACTCCTTCAGCACTTACTTTACTTTCAGTTATCTGTCAGTACACTTATAATTTAATACTAAAAAGAATGCAGTTGCAAGACGCTTGAAATGCAAAGCTACAGCTTATGTGAAACTGTATTTTGCATAATCATAAATCTGTATTACATTATATTTTCAATGTAAACATATTATAAACATTTTATTTAACTAATTTGTAAAGAAACTACAAGTTTATATGCATTTTGTGAAGAATAATCATGAGACAATATATTTTTCCGTGACAATAATAACACCCGATTTACAGTTCTCTTAAACTTAGATAACCATAGGGCGGGAATGTTGACCTAAAGATCTGGGAAATAGATGCCAAATAGGAGAGGTTCTAAAACTGGGCCTTGTGATACACCATAGGTAACCTGTTGTGCTTTCAGAAGTTGCATCTGCAACTCTAACTATATGATTTCTGTTAGAAAATCAGTAAGCTATCCACCACATAATATAATGATTTATATTCAGATTTACAAATCTGTCAATAAGAATTGTGCCAAATTCCTTGGTCAGATCCAAATATGTTGTATGTGCTGCATAACCATTAACTATTGTTCCTGATACTTTGAAAGTAATAAGGTTAAAAACACTGGAGCTTCCTTTGACATGGCAGAATTGGTGAGGATCTGTGGTTAAGCAATTTTCAATGTTCTGCTTAATGAGGTCTGAGATAATATGCTTCATAGCTTTACACATGAGGCCTTTGAGCCTAATAGCTTTATAGTTACCATGGCCTATGGCTGGGCCACCCCTGTGTAACGGCATTACAATGGCTGTTTTCCAGGCTTCAGAAATGTAACTAGTGGAGAGACTGAAATTAAAGAGGTTAAGTTGGGGTTCAAGTAGGTCTTATTTGGCACTGATAATCAGACAGCCTAATGTATTATCAGGACCCATAGATGATTCCAAAAACAAATGGTTCTGCCACCAATTCCACTTAAAAACTTTAATAAAATATACGATGATAAGATAAGTTACTAAATGCATCTAAGTGAGTGAACACTAGGAAATGAAGGTATTTTAGAAGAAGTTTCGCTGGCAAACATTTAGGATTTCAAAAAGGTATTATACCAAAAGCACTTATCAGGTTTATGAGCCAGTGTGTTTATTTTATTTTATCTTATCATCATATATTACATTAAAGTTTTCAAGTTTTAAGTGTTTTAAGTGGAATTGGTGGCAGGACCATTTGTTTTTGGAGTTTTATATTTTGATGCGCTCTGCCTTTGGTGACACTACTTCTTTTTTTTGCCGACCCATAGATGACATGGTTTTTGAGAGGGCTGAGAAAACTTGTTCGTTAGTAATTAAAGAGGTGGCTGGAATTGTGGAACCTGTGGAATAGCTATAACTGTGGGAGGAGTAAAATTTGCACTAAATTTGTCAGTTATGATATTAGCTATTTCCTGTGGACCCGACTGTCCAATATTGTTTTGGACTGGCTTTGAACATCATTGTATTAGTTTTTAACTTCCTCAAATAGTTAGATAAAAATAGGATCATAGGTGTTTACTAGGCTAATGACCAGAAGGGAATTTTTAAGCCTAGCCATGCATCCCAAATCTCTGACAAGTTCTGGTACCCTTGATAAATGCAAGCAGGGGCTTGGGAGGTGAAACATTTGCAAGCAAATGTCCAGAAGATAAACACATTTCAGGCTGCCTGTGTCCATTAGAGACATAGGTGCCAAACCAGGGTGAATTTCCTGTTCCCCATCCAATTGCCCAAGTTACACTTATATTGGGTTAGGGGGAACTCAGCTTCACATGGATGGGGTGCCTGTTCCAGAGAAGGGATAGTCTTTGGGATACATATCTCTCTCTCCAGTGTGTTCTATTTATATCACAGGCAGGGTTTAAGTCCTTAGAACAGGCAAATCTGATGCTGTTTGTTTTGCAAGATATGCAAAGGTGCATCAGAGTGGGGTCTGACAATGTGTTGTATGCCAGGCATAGATGTCCCCTCAACATCCTGTAGGAGACAGAATACAGTGATAGGACCTTGAGGCAGTCTATACAGGACATGCTACTTATGCCCTGTATTTTTTTCATGAGGAACCTCTGTGGATGTTCCAATTCTTGGATATGCCTGGTTAGGTATATACCGAAGGGGGCATTGTACTCAATGATAGGTCTGATAAATGCTAATTACAGTTGCACAACATAGAATGGTTTCCTCACTACTGTAGACAAATGATGGTCAACAGCTAGATTACTGTCTGTGTTTATCCCCAAGTCCCTGACTACTGGGTCAACACTTACGAGTGTGTTGTCAGTATGATAGTTACCAGGGGTAGGTGACTTCTCAAAGAATACTATTATGCACTTCTTGGCATTAAGTTTTAATCCATGACTCTGGCACCAGTTGTTTGTCTGTGTCAGCCCTTTCTGGAGAACATTTGTGCTGGTGGGTGATTAAATGACAGCTCCTTATTTGCAATCATTTGCAAATTTAGTCAGCTAGAGGCCATTGACATTTGTCTTGATTTCAGAGAAGTACATTTGTAGTTATTTTAGGGTTTATTGGCCATTTTAAATTCATACTCAGCTTTGAGTATACTAATTGTTCACTTATTGTGTTTCATATATTGCTTGAGTGCTCTTAATTAAAGAGGTAGAATGAGACATCTTAGCATTAAGCAATTTCTTTTGCTTGTTATGTAATTTATTTATACAGGTATTCTATCACAGTTTTTTTTTTAATTTTGCATTATTTTTGCAGCAGTTATTCACTGACTTATCAATACAACTACAGTATTTAAATGTGAGTAGAAATCAGAGATGTAGGCAGTAGCTTCAACAATGGGATCCATCTGAGGAGGATTACAGCAGAAGTTACTTAGGTCATCAAATAACCGAAGGTTTGTTTTTGATAAGTCCCTAAACACAAGGGAATTTACAGGGGAAGTTCCACCAGTTTTAAAGGAAAATATCACTAATTTATGGTCCTAGTTAACAAGGCAGGGTGATACACATGGAGCTGTGCAAGATGTGGCCATATTTGTGAGGACAAGATCAAGGATACTGGGACCTCTACTAGGGTGGTTAATGATTTGTAAAAGAGAGTTAGCATTTATAGTGTCAAGGAAGTGTTGGGACATGCAGACTTCTGGCAGATTTAGTCAGCCAGTTTATTGCTAGATGACTGAAATCCGCTGTTAAGAAGATGTTAAGAATGATGGAGATTTCAGCTATTTTTTAAAATAGCTAAGATACTTTGAAGGGACATACATGATGTTCAATAACTAGCCATGAAGTGGTAATTAGTATTGTTTATGGTGATTTGTACATCTAGGAATCCAAATGAGAAATTAGGCAAGAGGTGATGAAAGCACTGAAAAATACTGATACTCCCCCACATTTGCCAGTAAGTTCGATGACATGACAGGCATTTTACCTAGATCTAGAGGGCACGTTTTCAATACTATGAAACCATTTCTCTGTAACTAGACATACATGAATGTGTTCATGTTGCTGGAAAGCCTTGAGTTTCTTAAGATTCCTGACATTGAGTAGATCCACATTAATGTGTTCCAAATTAGAACCTACTAGGTCAGAATGCCTATCAGATGGTCTCTGCCTAAAAAAGGAACTATGGAGGCAGCAAAGGCTTTAGCCAGAACATGAAACCCTTGGCAAGAGAGGTGCAGACCATCCCTGGCAAAGCTCATCCCAACCTGACATTTGCTGTATCCTGCTAGAGTGACACGACTTACACAGCCAATTATTAAAATCAATTGTCTTGTCTTTAAATTTAAAACTCATTCTGGGTGATGGCAAAATACCACTGAAGCCCAGTGTCTTTCCTGCCATAGGCACATGCATAACCAACTCAATCTTATCCATCTGCAAGTCTCCCCTGCTGAAACGCATAAGGTCATTCACACCCTTATGAACCAGTTTCAGCTCATAACTGTATTTGTCCAGATGGAGAGATTTAAGAGCCCTTGTTAAATTCCAGCTCTCGGCTCTAGAAAGACAGCTGTCACCCTCTAAATATCCATCCTGGTGAGGGTTGGTGTCCATATGTCTAACAAAAGAGTTATCTATCCCTAAAGCAATACCGTGGTCTGATGGAGTTTCTGCAGGCTGTATGAGCTTAAGGTCTTAGAGTTATGTGTTCTGGTTGTGGATGTGTTTGTTGATGTATGAACTAATATCCAAGGTTTCTTAGTTGTGGAATCCTAGAGGTATTTGTACTGGCAGTGGGTGTTAAGGGTGAAGGTGGGTGGGTTGCTGTAAGAACTAATGTCTGAGGTTTCTTAGTCTTTAGCCTAGGAGGCTTAGGCAATAGTCTCTTAACCTCAGTGTAAGTTGGTTTAGTGAAAGTGCTCTGTGCTGTGTGTGTATGTGTGTTTTGCTTACAAAATGAGATTCATGGTGAGAAGGTAGCCTCCAATTTAAGTAAATATTTACATTTTTTGCATATTGAATCATTGCGAGGTAACAATAAAGAGTTTTCTATAAACATGAGATAATTACTACACTGCCTCAAAATACCTTGTGCTATCAGACTGACTACAGAAAGGGACAAAAGCTGACTGGGATTCTTTATTGGTCAGTGCAGATGAAGGGGTATCACAAAACAGGATAAGTTAGTAACTTAGTCTTGCTATAAGACACAGGAGGATAGCTGACTGGAGTAAAAAAGGTGATAATATGAGCTATGATTATAATAGTATTTATCAATGCAAAAAAGAAATTTAAAAGTGACAAAAATATGTAGGATCAAAAAGGTAACCAGTGACAATTGTCAAATTTAAACCAAATAGCTTGACACAATATACTTTTAAGGTCTCTACCTAACTAGTTAAAAGAATAAATGAAGGATTATCTAACCTAATGGATCCAGGGGCAGAAACTGTAAGCAGTAGAAAATCTAAATGAGTTTAAAGTGCAGTAACTTTAAAGCAAAGAGTTTCTGTATAGTATTAGTATATCAATCAGGTAAGTAATGAAATCATATAATATAGGTAAGTCTGTACTCTCCAGTGCCGTACTATAAAGCAGTACATTTAAATAGGTTCATAGATGATTACTAGGCTAATGACAATAGGGGACCTTTTTAAGCCTCACCATGCTTCCCAAATGTATCTGACCCTTGGGTTAGTCTAGTGGGTATATGTAGGTTTGGACAAGGGTGGTCAAGCATTTACAGGCTGCTTCTCTAACAGAGATATAGGTGCCAGACCATGGATAAACTTCTGAGTCTTCATCCAATATTCCAAGTTACACTTGAATTGGGTTAGGTAAGAAATCTGCTTCATACGGATGAGAAGCCTGTTCCAGGGAAGCGTTTGTCTCTGAGACACATACCTGTCCCTCCAACATGTCCTATTTATGTTGCAGGCAAGGTTTAGGTGTCTAGACTGGGTACTTCTGATGATATTTGCTTTGCTACCATGCAAGAAGTCCATCAGAATGAGATCTCAGGGTGTTCTGTCAATCAAGCATAGGTTATGTCACAGCAATCTGTAGGAGACTGAGTACAGGGACAGGGCTTTGAGGCAGTCTGCATGGGGCATGTTGTTTACCCTCTGTACTTTTTGTGAGAAACCTCTGTGGATGCTCCATTTGTTACATATGACTGTTCAGGTACATATTGAAGGGGGAGTTGTTCTTAATGATTGGTCTGATAAGATCCAAGTACAGGGGAGTGATGGCATCCTTGGCCTTAGATGACATACCCTTGCTTATAAGTTGCACAACACAGAATGCTTTCCTTACTACCATAGAAACATGATGGTCATAGTCTAGGTTACTGTCTACATGTGTTACTAAATTTTTGACCACTGCATTTACTCTCAGGAGTGCATTATTAATGTGGTAGCTTCCAGTGGTAGCTGTATTCTCAGATGATACTATTATGCATTTATTGACATTGAGTTTTAGACAATGTCTCTGGCACCAGTTATTGTTCTGTGTTAGGCTTTCTTAGAGGGTAATTGTATCATTTGTGGATTGTATGACTGCGCCAGATTTGCAAGCATCTATACATTACATCAGCTGGATGTCCTTGATACTGACCATGTTTTTGATATAGGTTGAGGTATTTCTATTTTTGTCGCTTCCTGTGCAGTAGCTGGTTGAAATGTGTGGAAGGCATTGTAGCCCCATACTGCCAGGGTGCACTCCATGGGTCTAAACCATGTCTCAGTAACTGCATCAACATCTACTTTCTCCAGGGTGAGGACAGATTTAGATTTTCTTTGGTTGATTTTGCTATGTTAGAAGGTTTATGAGGTTAGCAATGTTTTAAAAAAACTACTATGGGTGAATAAGGTTTTTAGCCAATATTCAAAAGCCTAGACTGGATAGGTGCAGACCATCCCTGGCCAAACAGTGTGGTCTGTCAACCATAACCTCCCAGACTGACAAATATTGTACCCCCTTTGAAGGACACCAAAAATTAAACCAATTGATTAAATCAATAAATTAAACTCAGTTATATTCTATTTGTATTATGGCATCATCCTTGGAGAAGGTAGAATGCTGCTTAAAGATAGGCTCATACCTGCCTTGAATACAGAGTCTGACAGCTCCATCATTTCTCTCTTCATATAGTCCAGAGAGCTAAGTCTCAGGCCATTTATGACTACATAGACTATGACTGAGTCATACTAGTACTTGCATTTCAATGACCTGAGTGCATACATGATCTGGTGTATCATGGCCTCTAAAAGGACTGTCACTTATTCCTTACTCAGTCTGGTGAAGGGGACATCTGTGTGTCTCACAGTAGAGTCTCATATGACCAAAATATTAGATTTTGTGGTGGTTCTCCTTACAGGCTTAGAAGATGAGCATTCCAAACCCTCACTGGAACCCAACCTCAGGAGCTCAGGTTTCCGTCATGTGGAAGCTTCTGATATTACCAAAGCCTGGAGCACTGGAAATCTGGTCCTAGGAAGCTGATGGACTCCATGTAGTATATAGAATCATCAGGAACTTGGAATGATAAGGGTTTTGTAGTTGCCTTCTCCAGTCTTCTTGCCTTTGGAGTCTTCATGTCTGTTTTTTAAGTCTTATTGAAGAGTTTAACAGCTAAAACAAACACGAAAAAAGAAAAGAGGAAAAAAAAGTCTGAACAAAAAATTTAACAGCTTCTCTCTGCACTTCTGTGGTGACACCTCTCAGTGTGGCAGCAATAATTGTTTTCCACTTACTTATCTCTGATTTTGGTAATACATGGAAGCAGGTAAAACTCCATGGACTACAAGAATTATGATCAGATTTCTCCAAAAGATTACTAAATGGAGCAAACACCTCCTAGTATTTACAGTCTGTAAGGTAGCCTGTTATGTGTTCTCAGTATGGATGTCAAGATTCACCTCTCAAGCTTTAATTTCACAATGAATTTCTTGACATCCAGATCTCAAACACATACCAAGCTGGTTACAAATGGAGATCTGATCATAATTCTCTAAGTAAAATGCAGCCTTCTGTATTTTTCAGAGCTTAACACGTTAATAATCCAGACTAGTATACCCACTTAAAAGCTTAACTGTATTCCGAGTATATTTTACTCAGTCACTGTAAGCAAACAGCCAGTGTGCTTAAGCCTCCCAACCTACGGTTGCCACCTGTACTTATAAATACAGGGATGTCCTATTTGGGCAGTTGCAGCCTGTTAGGGGGAAAACATGAAAAACTGAAAATGTCCCAAGATTTTAAGACAAAGCATATTTTGTAATTTCCCTTACTAGTAATATAAAGCAATTACTTTATATCGAAAATATCTTAATATTTTATAAAAAATACTGCATGAAATGACAGAAACAACTCAATTACTACAAGAATGAGCTTTTATTTTGGCAAAAAAAGTGATCCCAACATCATAACATTGATTATGAATATGGTTTTCCATGCAAAATCTTTAATTTATTTAAAAAAAAATCCCCCTGTCTGGATATCTGAAAAGATTGAGTCCTAACCCCACCCATAGAACAAAGCACTCCTTCCATAAAGAAAAGTTCCAGAAGCCATACATATGAGGCATATTAGAATGTGAAATACCTGGGTTTATAACTCAGTCTGCACCTCTTGTTACTGTGACAAGTCAAAAAGTAGGACAAAGTCTGCTTACGACATATACTGCCAAAAAGAGACTTTACCCCCTACTCGATAAAGGAGATCCTCTCTCTTGTCTGCTTCACAATGACTCTCTGGGCTTTGCTGCCTCAGTACTTCCATATAGAGCTGGGTTACTGGGTAGGAAAATTTTCCAGTAATGTCAGAGCTAGTGAACAGCATGCCATTTCCATTGAAACTATATAGGCTTTCATTAGACACTACATACTCTACAGGTCTTCACTGCATGTAGAATAATGAACAACTCACAAAGCAATGTAATGGGACATCTTTCTTTGTATGAAGTGGATGAATGAAAACAGAACATGCCGCCTGGTCAACTAAAGAAAAATAATTTGTTGCCTCGTCAACTAAAGGCTCAAGTAAAAGAACTTTCAGTATCACAGAATGCTGTGAACCGCTACCCTATCCTGGCTGCAGCTTATATTGGTGACACACTTGCCTCCATAATTTTATTTATTTATTAATTTTAAATTTGTTAACCAGTGTAGAACACTGATTCTATTGGACATATTTCACTCTCAGTCCAGGGTAAACACAACAGATACATTTTGTCATTCTCTCTGTATATAATATCATGTAATATATTTACATATATTATATATAAAGTGAACTTTATAGTTGGCTTGAAGGTATAATGGCCATAGATAAATGGCATTATATACAGAATGAGTGACAAAACACAATATATACATATACAGGAAAACGAGCATCGTTCAACCGTCAAACCTCAGACTTCAAACTTTGGACCCCATAACCATTTCCTAACCAGCTGTTATGCAGCTGTTTAGATGCCTTGTGTTTATTAAAACAACACACACATATTTTGTCATATCAGCGTCTTTTGCTCTGTCTCACTGAATTTCAATAGGGAAAGCTTGTCAGTATTATTACAAACAACCAGTGCATTCTTCTGTCTACTTCATGATTATTTTTTCCTGACAACTTAGTGTGAGATACTTTTAACAATGACCCTGAAATAGCATGCTAGCCATAAATGTTGCAACATCCTTGTTTTTTCCTTATTTCAACATCCGCAGTTCAGTTTTGTTTAACTGCACATTTTGCTAATAACCATTTGACATTAAATAGTATATTCTTTAATAAATTACATCATTTTTTTCCATTTGTTGTAAACTTGCATTGCTGGCACAATTGCCATGTAAGTAAGTAAAGTACAATTGTGCAATGTGAATTTACCATAATAGTAGATGATCGAATGATCACTGCTGCAGTAGCCTTAGCTATACGGGTTATATCCTGCCAAGGATGTAAGAGTTGGCCAGCTTCCACATGCCCAGACTGTTAAGTAGATCAAGCTGAGCTGATTAAATGACAAGTTTGGGTGCAAAGCCCTTCAGAGCTTTTCTACCAGCAGGCAGAGGGAGACTGAGACCTGAAAGGATAATGCTAGGTATATCAAATAAAATGTCCACACTCTGGCATAAAAGCACACCAAAAACAAGGGGGATGGAGAGATGGAGCAGCTATTACAGCAGTGATAATTTGAACATCTACTATGATGGCAAGTTCAACTTACACAGCTGTACTATGTTTTTCATACTGATGACTACTGCAGTATCCTTAGCTACATGGATGGATTACTGTCACTTAGAAATTTTGGGAGGTAGAAGGAGAAAAGTCTAGAAGCCTCTGGAGAATGGTCCTAGTAAAGACCTAGAGAAGGAAACAAGCTTATGGTGCTTTGTAACTGTACAGAGGACAAAGTAGCAGCTTCTAAAATACTTCTGGAATCTATCCTTTTTCAAAAAGCCATAGTTTCATAGGTAGGTACTAGGCTATTGGCCCTAGGGCCTATATAAGCCTAGCCAAACAGTACCCTGGCTTTTGCCACCCAAGAAAATTATAGATCATAGATGAAGCCAAGGGCCTGGTAGAGTGGGCCTTGACCCTGCCTGGAATAGATTTGTCAAGATGAGTCTAACATAAGGTAGTAGCCTTAGGCAGCCATTTTTCAATGGTCTATTTTGACACAGATTGCCCCTTCTTACCTTCATAAGAACAGCTGATCCAACGATCTAAAATATTTAGTTAAGTCAAGATAGTACCTGAGTTATCTGTGAACATCCAAGGTTTGAAGCATCCTTTCTCCCTTATTTTTAGGTTCAGGAAAGAAAACAGAGAGATGAATAGTTTGGCTTAAAGTAAACCCAGATACTACTATAGGCATAAAATAATTATTTATTTATTTGTATTTGTTTACCTGGAAAATCAGACTGGGTAATAATCGTTTCAGCGAAGGCCAGGGGAGAAAATCTCCATTTGCTTACATTGCATTATACTAAGTTCCAGTCAAACACAGAGTGGTTACACTTCTATTTACATTTATACACAAACAGTAGTTATATTTATACATTCTAAGATTTTACAGCGGTGGAAGTTACTAAAGAAAAAGCACACGTGCAACTTACTGGATTGTACAGGCAGCAGTTATGCATAAAAATTGTTTTGATTAGTTCTCAAAGAAACCCTAATCCTATGGAAAATGAGGTGTGGTTGACTCACCACAATAGCTTCCAACTCAGATACCCCTCTTGCAGAGGTCAGAAAATCAGTAATACTGTTTTCCTTGTAAAGAACCTCAAGTCAGCCAAATTAGCTGTTCAAATGGAGCAAGTGTTAGCTTCTCTAACACAAAATTAAGATCCCAAGGAAGTAGTTTACTTGGAGCCCCCTTATGCAAAACCCCTTTCAAGAACATTTTGTCATGAGACTACTTTGAAAGAGGAGGATCAATGGGCAGACAAGCTGAAATGGCTGATAAATGAACCTTGACAGAGGAATAAGGAAGGCCATAGGATAGTACTCACACAAGTATTGTAAAAACAGAGAACAACTAGCAGTGAATGGGTCTATGTTCAGCCATCCAATAAAAATTCAATCAAACTGCTAGGTCAACTCTTAGGGATGTTTTATTGATAAAGTAATATTAGTGTGAGTGGACACTTTACCAACAAAAGGGTACTATAATGCATTTCTTTGCATTGAGTTTAAATCAGTGGCTTTCACACCAGTCAGTTGTTTGTGTTAGAACCTCTTGTAGAATGTTGGTATCATAAGGGGAACCTGTAATAGCTCCCAAGTTACACTCATCTGAGATGTTGGACAGCCAGAGGCCTTTGACATTAGCCTTGACTTCCAAAAAGTAGATGCCAAACAGGAATCGATCAAACACAGAGCCCTGGGGTACTCCATTCATGACTGGTCTCTTGTTGGAAGTGGTCTCACCTAGCCTGACTTCTTGGGTCCTATCTGTGAGCAGCTGGCAATCCAGTGAGTTACGTACAGATTTATGCCTAGATATGAGAGCTTGTCAACAATACCTGAGGGGGTATTTCATCGAATGCCTTGGCCAGATCAAGGTAGGCAGGATGTGCTGTTTTCCCCTTATCCATAGCAATGGTGACTCTCTCAAAGAAATCTGCCAAGTTAAGGTGGAAAGACCTACCCTTAACAAAGCCAAACTGGGATGGGTCCAATGTCTGTAGGTTGCCAATGTCCTTCTTGATAATTTCCATGATAATTCATTCCTTGCCTTTGCAAATTAGACTTGGCAGACTGATGGGTCTGTAGTTCATTGGGTCAGTTGATGGTCCACCTGTATGAACAGGGATGACCATTGCAGCCCCCTATTCACCTGGCATGTAACCTGTTTTAGGCTGTAGTTGAAGATTACCTGAAGTTGTCCTGATAAGCCATGTTTTAGGCTATTTAGGAAGCAACTGGCGATACTGTCAGGCCACATTGAAGGAGTGTTTTTGGCCTTAGCGAGCACCTGCAGGTCCCTCTCCTGGTTCATAGTTGGGGGAGACATGCTAGATAGGATTCCACAGGGGGTAGTCAAGGGAGAATGGGGGGTGAAGTTCGAGCTAAATTTATCAACCAGTAGATTTGCTATGTCACCCTGGTCAGTAAATGTTGTGCCATTTACCACCAGTTTTGCATACTGCTGAGTATTACCTTTAAGATTCGTGACATAGCTGAAGAAAGTGTTGTGATTGCCCTTAGCGAGGGAGGTCATCCTGACCTTGTAATTGACCTTGCTGGACTTTACTAGATCTCTAAGTTTCTTGTTTAGTTGAATCAGAGAGCTCTTGTCTCAATGAGAGTTGCTGTTTCTGATTTTATTTGTGACTTTTATTCTTTGGTTATATATCCTTTTAAGGTAAGGACTCCTCCAGTGTGATTTATTTTCTCACATACCAGCATGATGGATATGGGTTTACTTCTAGTAGGTACAGCTGCCTCAATGTAGCCATTTACATATTTGTACAGGGCTACTGTAAATAACTCTGCATAGGTGGCTGTGCTCTAAGGGTATGGGAGAACTGTGAATTTTGACAAGCCATTGCTAAATAGGATGTGGTTTGTTTTAGTATAGTTCCTAGCTATTACAGATTAAGTTCTGTTTTCTGGGTTGAATTTTATTCTGAGAGAGATAGCTTTGAGGTTTGACTTCAACAATGAGGATGTGACACGGGGGGCAGGGGGGGTTCAACGCTCTTCCATACTGGTGAGTACTAGGTCCAATTTGTTTGATCATCTGGTTGGTGAATGCAATATCTGGTCCAGGAAGTTTGTGTTGATGAAGTCCAGGAAATGCTTTGTTTGTGAGTTAGAAGCAGAGTACATTTCCCAGTCTATACAGGAGTAGTTAAAGTCTCCCATGATAGGATATCTGGTTGGATGGTTGGAGCTTCTAGTAGGTCTGGGTAAGAGCTGTGAGCATTGTGGGTCATAGAGGGTGACCCATAGCTGGCCAGTACATGGTAGGGAACTTTGTCTATGGGGATTTTCACATAGACGAGTGCCATGGCATATTTGCTGCTAACATAGACTGAGATACCTCCAGCTTTTGCCCCTGTCTGTGCTGCTGTTGATCCAAATGTGTGGAAGGCAATGTAGCTTTCCACTACCAGAGTACTTTCTGCAGATTTAAACCAAACCATGGTAGCAGCACTGAAGTCTTCATTTTGTAGAGACAGCAGAGCTTGTAGGGTGTGAAGTTTTATTGTTAAGGCTCCTAGCATTAAGTAATAACATCTTAATGTTGCTTTGAGTTTTTTTTTTTTTTTTTTTTTTTTTTGCTATCTTGGTAGTTTTGTTATTTTGATATTGCCTAAAAAGGGCTGTAAGGAGATGAATAGAGTTTCAACCAATATCAAAATGTCCGTGGGGGACAGGGGCAGACCATCTGGAGTGATACCAGAAATTAAGCCAATTACCAGAATCAATCATTTTCTGTTTATACTGTGGTATCATCATCCGCGGTGGTGGTGCTGTGGTAGCGTTGTTGCCTCACAGTAAGATGCTGTCTGGTTCAATTCTCAGCTAGCGCGTCTTCTGCGTGGAGACATGTGTGAATGGGCGTACCTTGGTTGTGGGTCAGGGCTGGTAACTCGGCACGTAAAAATCAACTACCAATCATTAGCGAACTGGAGTTCTACTGTGGCGACCCCTAACCGGGAAAAGCCAGAAGATACTGTGGTATCATCCTTGGTAAAGGTGGAATGCTTCTCATTGCAAGCCACGTACCTGTCTGTGACACACATTCAGAGAGATCCATAATGTCTCTTTATACATAGTCCAGTGAGGTACCCCTCAGGTCATTTACACCAACATGAACTATTATAGAATCATATTGGCACCTGTGGTGCAGTGACCTGAGTGCATGGGTGATATTGCAGATCCTAGCTCCAGATAGGCAACTAAGTATTATCTTCTCCTTGTCCATCCTAGTGAGAGGAGTGTCTCTGTATCATACAATAGAATCCCCTATGACAAAAGTACCAGATAAAGTGTTTGGTTGCCTTTTGGACTTTGTTCTTGGGGGATTATTGTGTGGTATTTGTCATTGCTTTTGGTATGTGCTTTAGTGATTGCTAAGCATAGGTGTTGCAGTTTGACATCTTAGGAAGTCTTTGAGGTTTGGAGAGGTTTCTTTTAAGTGCCTCAGCATAAGAAGATCTATGTGTGTGATGAGCAGTGTGTGTAAAGAATGTAGTGTGTGTTTTTGACAACCTTGTTAGTAAGTGAGATTTTTCCCTCCAAGGAAGTTATGTATGTACATCCTTTGCATACTGTGTCAGTTTCTTTAAGGATTAAAAGATTGTTTGAGTACATGAGACAATTGCTACATTGTCACATGATGCCCATACCTACCAAGATAGTCACAAAGACATTACAACTTGTATTAGGGTTAGGCTGTTATAGTTTTGGGTCTTACAGGGATCATCAGAGTGTTATCTAGAGTAAAGGCTTTATGTTAGTGCAATAATCTTAGTGCTATATGGTACTATGTAGCTGTCGTACGCTTAGCTGCATGAAAAGTCTTTCTGTGTTATAGGTTAAAGTCCTAAGTACTAGCCTTACAGATATGCTACTACACAGGGTACTCCTACCCACCACTGATTGTTGAACAGCTCCATGAAAACATGCTTAATATGTAGCAGACAGAAAAATATGAAAATTAACTCAGTCATAGTTCATGTGGGAGTAAATGACCTGAGACGTACCTCCCTAGACTATATGAAGAGAGACATCCTGGAGCTCTCAGAATATGTGTCTCAGGCTGGTATGAGCCCAGCATTGAGCAGCATTTTACCTTCACCAAAGATGATGCCACAATATGAACAAAATGATGATTGACTTTAATAATTGGCTCAGTTTCTTGTGTCATTCTAAGGGGGTGCAATATTTGTCAGCATGGAAGGAGATAGTCAATAGTCTGCACCTCTATGTTTTTGAATATTAGCTAAAAGATTGTCTTCCCACATAGTGCCCTTTTTTGGCAATGCCAAACTGAAAGTACTTCCAACATAGCAAATGAAAACCAAGAAAATCTAAAGGTATTACTGATCAATGCTAGGAGTCTAAACAAAACCTCCACTCCATAGAATCTCTCTGTACTCTAAAAAATAATGACATCTGTGCAGTCACTGAGACATGGCTTAAAGCAGTGGAGAGCACACCAACAGTGCTAGGTTATAATGCCTTCCACACATTTAGGCCAGCTACTTCACAGGCAGGGACTAAAGGTGGCAGCAAATATATGTATGTATATATATATATATATATATATATATATATATATATATATACATACACATATACTTCAAGGCTGGTCAGACAGGACAATACACTTGAGGTGCTCCATGTTCAAGTCACCATAGGCAAAATCCAATACCACTTCTTTGCAAACTATAGGTCCCTCTCTATTACCCAAGAAACCCACACCATGTATTTAAACTTATTAGAAACACTAACCATCCAACCCAATACCATATTCATGGGTGACTTTAGTTACACCACTATTACCTGAGAATCCTATATGACACCAAACGTACATGCAAAGAGATTCCTGAAGTTAGTAAACAAAACCTCCCTGGACTAGATAGTCAATAAACCATCCAGGGGTGCAAACATACTGGATCTGGTCCTCACTAATATGGGAGAGTGCTGCACATCCCCTTCTGTAATGCCTTCCCTAGTAAGGTCAGACCACAAAATGGTCTCCTTTGAAGTAAAAATAAAACCTGCACCTTCAGCTAAAGCTGGGATATTCAGAAACTATTCTAAGGCTAACCTCCTGCTATTAAGTGAGAACATAGCCCACATAAACCCCGAGAATCCCTGTACAAGCATGTTAATAGCTGCATAGAGGTAGCTATACCCACAAGGAAGAAGTACAGAACTAACTCAAAAACAAGCCACCCTGGTGGAATCACAAAATCAATAGGCTGTATAACTGGAGGAAGAAAATCATGGCAACAATTAGGAGGTGCAACACGCAGCAAGATAAAAGCACTCTCATCAAACTAAACAAACAACTCAAAGGACAAATAAAGTCTACCAATACCAAATTTAAGGTAAGTTTGGCCTTGCAGGCCAAGGACAACCACAAAGCATTCTTTAGCTGTGTCCGCAACCTCAAAGGCAATACACAATTGTTTGCAGAGCTCATTGTAAAAGGAGCCACCTATACTGAGCCAGAAGACATAGCAAACCTCCTGTCTGGCTCCAATTTTACCCCTCTCTCCCCCACAACCTTCCCTAAGGAAATGTCATCAAATATAACTCCCCCTACTATCACTAGGGAACAGGTCCTAAATGCTGTCTCTAAGAACAAGAACACTAAATCAATGGGCCAAGACAATATACCAGGATGCCTTCTAAATAGGATGACCTATCAGGGACTCTGGAATTACTGTTTAGCTGTAGCCTCCAAACAGGTTTCATGCCTCATGAATGGAGAAAGGCAACAGTCATCCCTCTGCATAAAGGAAGGCCATCTACAGACCCTGGAAACTACAGACCCATAAGTCTCATTAGTCTTATATGTAAAGCCATGGAAAGAATTATCATTGCGGTGACCAACAGAGATATAGTAAACCTCCAGACACTGGACCCAACACAGTTTGGTTTTGTCAAGGGAAGATCATGCCTACTCAACCTGGTGGACTTCTTTGATAAGGTCACTAAAGCAATGGATGAGGGCAAATTTTTTCACATTGCCTATCTTGAACTGGCCAAGGCATTTGACACAATACCCCACTTGGGCATTGTTGACAAACTCATGGTGTTAGGTGCAAACCCATATGTCACCCAGTGGATAGCCATCTGACTCACAGACAGGACCCGGGACATTAGAATTGGAGAGTCCACCTCTATAAAGAGGCTGGTCACAAGTGGAGCCCCTCAGGGATCAGTTTTTGGACCTCTCCTTTTTAGCATTTACTTCTCAGAAGTCAAGGCCAATGTCAGTGGTCTCTGGCTGACTAAATTTGCAGATGATTGGAAATTAGCAGCTGTCATTGAATCTCACACTGACACAAATGTTCTCCAAGAGGGGCTGACACAAACAAAAAACTGGTGTCAGAGCCATGGACTAAAACTAAATTCCAAGAAATGCATAATAGTATCCTTTGGGAAGTCATCCATCCCTCGTAACTATTATATTGACAACACACCCCTTAGAGTTGACCCAGTAGTCAGGGACTTAGGGACACACACAGATAGTAAGCAAGCCTTTGACCATCACGTGTCTATAGTGGTGTGGAAATCATTCTATATTGCACAACTTATAAACAAAGGTACGGCATCAAAGTCCAAGGAAGTCATTGTTCCATTGTATTCGGCATTCATCAGACTTATCATTGAGTACAATGCCCCCTTTAGTATTTATCTAACCAGGCACATCTAGCAATTGGAACATCTACAGAGGTTCCTCACTAAAAGAATACAGAGCATAAGTAAAATGTCCTGTGCAGACCATCTCAAGGCCCTATCCCTGTATTCTGTCTCCTACATGCTTTTGAGGGGGATCTATGCCTGACATACAGGGCATTGTCAGACCCCACTCTGATGGACCTCCTGTATATCCACAAAACAAACAGCACCAGAATTACCTGTTCTAAAGACTTAAACCTTGCATGTGATATACGTCCTGCTGGAGATATAGCTATGTATCCCAGAGACTACCACATCGATGGAAAAGGCACCCCATCCATGTGAAGCAGAGTTCCTCCCTAATGCAATTCAAGTGCAACTTGGACAATTGGATGGGAAACAGGAAATGCATCCCTGGGTTGGGACTTATGTCTCTAATGGACACAGGTAACCTGCAAATGGTTCATCTCCCAACCCCCTGCTCACACTTATCAAGGTTATCAGAACTTGTTAGAGATTTTGGATGAATGGCTAGGCTTAAAAAGGCTCTTGTGGTTGTTAGCCTAGTAAACACCTGCAAACCTATGAATCTATGAACTCTTATGCCCTCTGTGCAATAAACGATGATACTTTAAAGCTCCCTGGAGTGTTTCCCAAATCAGAGAGACCAGGTATACACCTTCTGCCACAAAATGGATTATCCTGGAACTTCTTAATGTAAAAGCACAGCTAAAGTAGCTCTCAAGTGTAGATGAACACCCAACTAAGTCCCTAAAAAGCCCTCTGGTTGATGAAACAATCTTACTTTAAGCCTCCCTGTGTGTTTCCTAACTCGGACTGACCAGGCTACTATGCTACAGCCACTAGAATTGCAGTCCCAGCCTTCTTAATGTAAATGAAAAGGTACCAGCTAGCTACAACAAGTAATTGTGATTAAAGCATCCTTGCGTGTTTTCTAACTTGGACTGCCAGGCTAGCTTTCTACTTCCCCCAGAATTGCAATCCCAGCCTTCTTAATGTAAAAATATACCTACGTTAGCCAAAAGTGAAAAGATATCAGAAACAAGTCTAACAAACAGCTATAAGTAAACATCACTTGGAGTGTAGTTGTACAGATCTCATTAAACGTACTTGAATAAGTAATGAAATATAATACACTATACACCAGTTGTAAACCAAGAACAGAACCATCTCATTTCTTCCCACATGATACTGCTTTTTAATATGCTGCTTTTATTTTCCATTTAATTCTGCAATTCAGTGCTGTACTATATTTACTGACACTAACACATTGTTTGCTGCTATTTCTTCTCTTACTGTATGTGCTCCAATTCTTCCTGAGAGCTGGTCTTGGCTTGGCTACTTTTCCTGAGAGTTACAAAGAATCTGCTGCTTCTAAAGCTATCAGCTGCTAAAAGAATGAAAATAAGTACTATTTTGCACTTTTGCAGATTATTTTTACTGTATTACATAAGAGTCCTGTATTATTTGTTAAATTTCTTGCATTTTAGTAGTGTTTCCAAGCTAAACTGCTTCCACTGCTGCAGTAGTACTTAATTACACTGTGTCTGCTAGTTTTACAAGACTGTAGTATCCAGATTGTGTGGTTTACATGTACTTGAGCTCTAAAGCCAGCATTTCTACATTTAGAGGGTTGTCTGACTGCACTCTCATGGCAGAAGTGTGGTTTAGTAAACCTATCTGAGTTGCGGGCTGCTGGCTGAAAGATTATTAGCATGCTTTTCTGATTAGTCTTGATGTTTTAAACTTGTTTTACTGATTATATATATAAGCCTACTGTTTGTCTAAGCTGCTCTCCACACAGCAGCAGTTAGCAGTGCTCTTTATAGATACAAACTCTTTCAAGTAAAAATTTCTCTTAGAATAACTATCTCTGCAACCTTCCCCAGTCCCCCTGCTGCTATTGGAGCATCTGAGTTGCATGCAGAGCATTATCGCCTTGTTGGACAGCTGCTGTTCACACTGAGTATAGCACCCATATTTCATCCATGTGCTATCATTCCAGTGCATTGAAATCTACCCATTCTTCTCCCTGGTTAAACTCACACTAAAAACCTGAAACCATGGAAATGCACTTTCCTGCTATCTCTGTGGCCAGCTTGGTGGAAATGTGCATCCTGAGGCAATGTAGCAATTGTCTCATGTATACTGACAACCACTTAATCCTAAAACAAATAAACACAGTATGTGAGATATGTAGTTACATTATGAAAACTGAGACACAACTATAACATACTGACAAATCAAATGACAAACAGGTTGTCAGCGCACACACATCAGTTCCTTCACTAAATAAGATCTTGACACATAAACCCTCATATACGGAGGTACTCACAAGTAACTTACCAAAATTTCAGAGGCCTTCCATATGCTGCCCTCAGAAACCACATGCAAACAAAACCAAGTCAACACCAACCACTACACACAAAAATACACATCACTGTGTCTCCACAAGCAAGGCCCTAAGGTGAAACATTACTCATTCGAACATCTGAGTCATAGGAGACTCCATCGTCAGATACACGGACACCCCCCCTCACCAGGTTGGATAAAGAAACAGTTACACTCAATTGCCTGTTAGGGGCCAAGATTCACCAGATCATGCAAGCAATCAGGTCACTCAACCAAAAGTACCAGTATGACTCAGACATAGTCCATGTGGGTGTGAATGACCTGAGACATACCTCCCTGGACAATATGAAGACAATGGTTCACTTCAGAATCTCTAAAGCCCAAAATCTTAAATTTCAAAAGACTGAGACCAAAATCTCTAATGCTCAAAATGTTGAAAACTCAAAACACTGAATCTCATAATACTGAAAAAAAACACGGGATACCAACACTTAATATATTCCAGCACAACTACATACAGAAACAGCGAGATCACACTACACAGAACAAAAATGGCAAACATACCATTACGTGATTCATGACTGCCTGTTGTAACCTTAATCATGTTCCCTTCTAACTTGCTATACTACAACATAACTCATCTCAGCCTAGTGAAGTGCGATCTCGGAGTTGATATATTTAAGTAGCAGGGATTGTGGCAGTGCAGCCCCCCACATGGGGGGGTGCAGAGGGGCTTGCCACCCCGCTTATATTTGGAGAAGTGTAACATGGTTTGTCTTTTATTTGTTTGCGTATGTAGTTGTGCTAAAACATAGTAAGTGTTGGTGTCCTGTGTTTTTTTTTTTTTTTTTTTTTTTTTGCTATTATGAGATTCAATGTTTTGAGTTTTCAACATTTTGAACTTTAGAAATTTTGGTCTCAGTCTTTTGAAATTCGAGATTTTGGGCTTTAGAGATTCTGAAGTGAATTGAAAGACAGACATGGTGGACCTCTCTGAATATGTGGCACAGGCAGGTAAGAGCCTTGCAATGAGCAGCATTCTACCCTCACCATGAATAATACCACAATACAAATAAAAATGATTGACTTCAAAAATTGGCATAGCTACAGGTGTCATTCCAAGTGGATCCAGTATTTGTCTGCCTGGGATGACATGATCAATAGACCACAATGCTTTGCCAAAGATTTTCTGCACCTGTTGCTGCTAAGCTTTTAAATATCAGCCAAGGCATTAGCCCCCTCCATAGTGCCTTTTTCAGGGAATGACAAACCAGCAGACCTAGTAACATAACAAATTCTTCTAATACCAAGCTGAGGGTACTAGTGCTCAATCACAAATAAGAAAGCTCAAGCAGGTAAATCTGAGCCTGATACAAGTAGCAGAACTTTATAAGATATAAGTGATTCTGATGATACACATTCCTTTATGGTTGTGGTGTTACAATATATACTCTCTAATTTTAGAGGATGTTATATAACAAACAAAACTGAATGCATGGAATAGCGCTGGATAAATGAACTAATGGCAGATAAAAGTCCTGGATTAAATGTTGTGAACAATGTTAAACCTCTTTTAAAGATGAGACATTTTAGGTAGTTAGCTTTAATTGTGTGTTCGATTGATTAACTGTTTCACAATTATTGCAAGTATTTAAATGAAGAGCTGCTGCAATGATGTTTTGTATAACTTGAAAAAACATTTGTGAAAGCCTGCTGGCTCGTTGTCTTCAATAAAAGTGTTTTGCATGGTTCCTTGAACTATTTTTTTTAATTCTAAATACCACTGTTCAATGCTAGGTGTCTTAACAAGAAACTGAACTCACTGGACGCTCTTCTTGCATGGATAATGCTGATTTCTGTGCAGTTACTGAGACTTGGTTCAAAGCTGCAGAAAACATCCTGGCAGTGCAAAGCTACAATATCTATCACAATTGGACTACCTTTTGCAAAGAAAAAAACAAAAGGAGGTGTTTCCATTTATACAAAAAAGAAAAATCACATCTAAAGATTGGTCAGGCAGGATGACTTGCTTACGCTACTCCATGTCCAGCTGACCATAGGCAAAATCCACTATCACATCACTGCTAGCTACAGGTCCCCAACCATGAACCATGAAAACTACTCCACATGCCAGAAGCTGCTAGAATTACTTGCCATTCAACCCAACCTACTATTCATGAGTGATTTTAGCTACTCCTCCATAAAGTGGGAAATGTACACAACCACTAACATGTTTGCTCAGAGATTCCTGGAATTTGTCAATGCAAATGCTCTGGAACATCTGGTCTTCACTCCCAGGAGAGGCTCAAATATTCTTAACATAGCACTCACAAACATGGAGGAGTACTGCACCCTCCCCCAGCATAATTTTCTCATTGGTAAGATCGGATTATAAATCAGTCTCTTTTGAAATAAATTTAAAGGTAGAACCCCCATCAAAACATGAAACCCTAAATCATTGTTCCAATGCAAATTAACATAAGTAATTTTAAAGCTTCCCCAATCCCAAAAATATGAAGACCTATGCAGAAGTCTACATGAATGATCTGCACAACCACTTAAACAACTGCATAGAAACAGCAGTAATTGAACAAACTAAACCCAGGTCTAAAAAATAAGCTATCCTGGTGGACCCCGGCATAAATAGAGTATGCAACAGAAGGAAAAAAATTATTGTCTAGAAGTAAGAGAGAAGGTCCTCAACAGAGAAAAAAATCACTCATAGTCTATGTGACATTGTGAGGTATTGCCAGCAGTACCAGGAGAATTAAGACAGTGCATGTGTGGCATATGTCAGCATGGCTAGCTGAAGTTTTGTAAATAATCTAATGTCATTTGACTGTCACATTGATTTGTACAAATGCTTGTATTAAAAATGCATTTGTAAAAGTTTCTTATGTTAAAAATGCTGCAAAAGAATCTTAACAGAGCTCTGCATGTGTATTGCGCCAGTCAGGTGACTATAACCAGCTGAAGGATGGAACTCTGGCAGCAGCAGTTTGTTGTTTGTTTTTGTTTCTGTTTTCTTTTGCAACTTGATATAAAAGATCTATGTCAGTTATCACAGTTCAGTTGAGTTAGTTGCTAGTTGTACAGTTTAGTCAGTGTATAGTACCTCATCTTGCCTTGCGGAAGCGAACATTTCAGCAGTACATCTTGCCTTGCAATACTGACAGTTTCTCCATAGTTCAGTTAGGAATAATACAGTGAGATTAGTTTAGTATTATTTGCTTTTTCTGTATCTGTGAGAGTCTATCCAACTGTGTTGTTTTTAAATTTCCTGTGACTGAAAACTCTGTTGTTTATTGCAACTAAATATTAAGTATTCTCCCATTTTCTGTTTTATTATCCATTATTCAATCTTTCTATACTTTTTTATTGTGGCTGGTCTCTTATTGAATAGTTTTAACAACTTGAGAGTACTTGTGCTTATTTTAGTGACACTGTGGCCATTTTGATAAGCCTTACTGCTTCAGTCACACTTTACCATTTATATCAGTATTAATTTCACACAGTATAATTGGTTACCCTATGTAAGAGCATTAGAGTATCTGGCTGGTGACAGCAATCTACCTTGTAGTTTGGAGAAAGGGGACACAGCTGGTGAATCTGTCAGCCTTCCCCAGGTGTGTGTGTGTGTGTGTGTGTGTGTGTGTGTGTGTGTGTGTGTGTGTGTGTGTGTGTGTGTGTGTGTGTGTGTGTGTGTGTGTGTGTGTGTGTGTGTGTCAGATACTTGGAAATGATGAAACACTGTGCTCCAATATGGGTCCAGTCCCAGTGGATCATGTTACATATGTGCTCTTGAGGAGAATTGTGTTTGATGCAGAGAGCTGCATTTGAAATACTGTGTAAATCACTTCCTGTTTTTAGTGACCGCCTCTCACCGGTGTCGTTGGTGAGGACTGGGGCTCTTGATTACTGGCCCGGTGTAAAGAGGGGTCATCACAGTCTCAAACAGAAAATCAGGGAACTAGTCAAGTTTTCAAAACCAAAGTTTAAGACTAAAATATTCTCCCAAGTAAAGGATAACTACAAATAAATGTTTAGTTATGTCTGAAATCAACAATGTGCTGAGTTTGGCTGTAGATGGCACTATCTATACTCAGTCAGAGGAAAGAGCAAACCTGCTAACTGATAAATTCAGCTCAAATTTCACCCTTCAACGCCTCTGATCACTCCCCATGAAATACCCTCTACCATTTCTTTGCTTGTTATCACAAAATAATAGGTCATCACTGTCCTCTCCAAAGGTAGAAACAAGGCATCTATGGACCCTGATGGAATCCCAGGATGCCTATTAGATAGTTTGAAACATGACCTAGCAGACCCACTCAGATCTCCGTTTAACCACAGTCTCCAGACAGGCTTTGTTCAAATTGAGTGGTGGACAGCAACAATCATCCCTCTACACAAAGGGAGAACCATCAATGGACCAAGGAAACTAGTGACTCATAAATCTGACTGGCCTCATATGCAAGGCTATGAAAAGGATAATCATGGACCTGATTAACAACATAGGAAATCTCCAGACTCTAAACCCAACCCAGTCTGGCTTTATCAAGGCAGGTCATGCCTGCTCAATCTGGTGGACTTCATTGAGAAGGTCACCAAGGCCATGGATGAAGGTAAGTCAATGCTTACTGCCTGCCATGACCTGGCCAAGACATTTGTCATAATAACCCACTCTGATAATTTTGATAAGCTCAGAAAACTGGACATAAACCTGTACATAACCAAATGGATAGCCAAATGGCTGAGGAATAGGACACATGTTTTTAGAGTGGGGGAATCCACATTCAGCAAGAGGCCAGTCACTTGTGGAGTACCACAGGTCTCACTGGGTCCCCTCATGTTTGGAATACACTTCTTGGATGTCAATGTAAATGTAGATGGCCTTTGGCTGACCAAGTTTGCTGATGACTGCAGGCTGGAGGCAGAGCTGGTTCAAGGTCAACTGGGGTCCTTGGCAGGGTAATTGATCAGAGCCCTCCCAAATATCCCCCTGGCATTCCCCCCACCAGCTATTCCAGTGTCCCATGACTTGGTTATTTCTCCCCAGTTACCATAAACAGTGTTAGAAACATGTCAGTGTGCATACTATTTTCTTTTGCACTTCTACAATGATTAGAGATATTTAAAACTTTTATTTTAAATTTTAAGTACAAACATTGACAGCCATTTGCTAAACCAAATAATACAGTCTCTTAAAGAAAACAGTAACCTGAACAGTAATCTTCACTGCTCTTGAAACTCACATTAATTTAACAGCATTGAAACCCACATTCAAAGAAAATGTATCTGGCCAGTGGTGGATTAAGCTTACATTTGGGCTGTTTTCAAATCATAGTCCACTTGTACACATTTTTTAGACCCTACATATATGCATGTGTTCTTTGATGCACTGTTCTGATTGTATTAAATTATATTCCTTGTATAATACAGCACCACTTGTTAGGGTGTGTTTTAAATATGTAGGTTTGAACATTTTTCCAGTAAGCAATAAACAAAATGTATGACTCAATAAGGACAAAAACTACTAATTACAGAACATTTCAACCACAAAAGGCCATTCAAACTTCTGTCATTATAATCCATATATCAGTCGATGAACACAATCTATGCATTAGTAAAAGTCATCTGAATAATTCCACATTAAACAGATTATAACTAATGAACAGATTGCTACTGGCAAGCAACTTTACATTTTATTGTTTCATATACAAATTAAGTACCTGTTGCCCTTTAAAAATAAACTGCCCATGCTACATTAAAAAACAATAATAATATGGTAAGTTGATAATATTGCAGTAGAGAATGTCTATCAAACTGACAACAGGTTCATAGTTACTAGGCATTTCATCCAAAGGAGGCCACAGTCAGGACTGCATCACCCCCCATCCCCCCTTAAAGGGGGTAATACAATGTCAGCACTCTATGTATATGGTGTAAGAGTAGAACCCACCACCTTTTGCACCAAAGACAGTATGCCACCTGTTGTGCTACTAACACTACTTCTAAAATTTATAGCACAATCACTGATGATGGCCATTTGCTAAACAAAACAGTTATGCATTGAAAACAGACTTTGCACTAGCAACAGTAAACTTCTCTTCCTTTGAAACTCAATATTCCTTGAAAATACACAGAAGCTTAACATTCTTTTAAAATGCACAGAAGCTCAACATTGTAAATTAACAGAAAATCAGTATACTTTGAAAATGTAGTAAAATTCAACAGCTGTTGTTAATGATACTTTGGCAGTTGGGGTAGAGGATTCAGGCTCTCAGTTTCTGTACCGAAGGTACAGAGTGTGAGCCTAAATGTGTTAACCAACCTACCATTCCTAACTGGGGCATTACAGACACACATACACACACACACACACATGCTTTCCACTAACCTACTATTTCAGGAACAATGGATTTGTGTGGAATGTGAAGAGTATCCATGCTTGTAAATCAAGTACAACATTTCAGTTTAAATGTGCATGCATCATACTAGAGATACATGTACAGACACACTCTACATGCATTCTTAAAGAAGAAATGTAAGTTTTTCTGGCAGCTCCTCCCCTAAGCCAGTGGACCTAGGTGACTGCCCATATTGCCTAGTGCTGGATCTGATTCTGGTTGGGGGCAACTATTGCCTCCCCAAATTAATGTAGATATCCTGCAGAAAGGACTGATGCAGACTAATGATTGATGCCAGGGTAATGTCCTCAAACTAAATGCAAAGAAGTGCATAATAATGCATTTTGGGAAATCAAATACCCTTGCAAATTACAACATTGATAACACCCCCAAGGCGGACCCAATGGTAAGAGATTTGGGTACTCAGATAGACATTTGACCACAATGTGCCCACAGCGGTGAGGAAAACTTCTATATGTCTCAGCTTATAAGTAGGACCTGACATATAGATCTAATGATGCCATAGTATCATTGTACTCAGTCTTCATCAGACTAATAATTGAGTACAATATACCCTTTGTCATGTATTTTGCAGGCCCCTACAACATTTGGAGCATCCTCAGAGGTTTCTCACCAGAAAATGCATGGTATAGCCAATGTTATATGCAGGCTGATTAAAAATCCCTTTACTGAATTCAGTTTCCTACAGTTTACTGATGGGTGATCTATGCCTAACCTACAAGGCAGTCTCTGACCCAGCTCTGATGAAAATGCTGCATATTCAGAAATCTAAATGCATGAGGTTAACCCAGTCCAAGGATCTAAACCTGATCTCTGACATGAATAGCTCATGCATGAGAGACAGATTTGTGTCCCAGAGATTGCCCTCCCCTGGAAAAAGTATCCTATTAGTGTGAAACACAGCTCTTCTATGATCATCTTGCAGCACAATCTGGACCAATGGATGAGAAATCATAGATTCACTCCTAGGGTGGTGCCCATTCCTTATGGATAGAGGCAGTCTGTAAAAATGGTCAAAACCCCACTTGCTGACCCTTATCTTTCCTTTCAGGATAGAAAATTTGTGTAAAATCTGAATAAAACTGGCTAGGCTTTTAAAGGCTCTTGAGCTGTTGGCCTAGTAATCTCTTATGAACCTGTAAAAGGGTCCCAGGCTCAGTGGAATTTCCTGGTCTAGAACTAAAATATCTTTGTATGCATAATGTTAGTAATAGCAAAGTAATGTCAAATAGTATCAGTATGTTAGAGATCAAAGCAAGGTAGGTTCTGGCCATTCTGAGTGAAGATAATGAGTTGGACATTGTGGGAATTAACAAACCTCTGCAGATGAACACTAAGGCAGGAACTTGGATTATGTTTGAAAATATATGCAGTATATTTTGAAGGGGATAGAGGTGAAGTGAGTGAAGATATGAACATGCTTAGAAAAGCTTAGACTGGAGTAAGGGAGCTGGCTATATAGTGGCTTGTAATGGTGGATATGCTATCTAGTTACAAAGAAACACATGATGACATTTTAAAATTGCAAAATAAATGAATGATTTAAGAGAAGTAAGTAATTAGCATTGATAGAGTATTTAAACTAGATATCAGCTAAACTGAGTATTTTAGATAGGGTGAAAAATAAAATGCGATGGTGGATTTGTTACTGATGTGCTGTTTGTACAAAAAGTAGAAGCTACAGTTAGAAAAAAGCAATCTGGTACTTTCATTAGGAGGAAGCTTGCAATGTAAAGGTCATGGAACCAGAAAGCAATTGAGCGGTTTGTAGCAGAAATGTCAAGAAAAAACTGAAGTTTGAGGTTACAGAGAGGTCAACCTCAGTACACTAGAAGTGATGGGATTGTGAGGTGTTGCATAAGGGTTAGGAGGAACTATGGTAAATCAAAATGTTATGTGGTTACTTGTTATTTACTTACACAACAAAGTCACAATTGTGGGAAATCTTAAATTGCATTTTATTTAACAGCAAAGAGAGATGACTGTAAATAAAAACGAAAGCAGCATATAAGAAGATTAAAGAATGTATAAAGAAAAAGGTGGAAGGTTATGAAGCAGCTGATATGATGGTGATAAAACTAATGAAAAGGAAAAACAAGCTGTTGAACAGAGAAGAAAAGACAAGAAAGAGGGTTCAGATTATCAGCAACTCCTCTGATATGTGTATATGTGTGCGTGAGTGTGTGTGTGAATTAAATAAATAAAAAATACACACACACACACACACACACACACACACACACACACACACACACACACACACACGCACATGCACACACACACACACACACACACACACACACACACACACACACACACACACACACACACACACACACATAACTCTGCATTTATACTATATAAATAGACATTCCCCGGGATTCATGAAGCTCGGCGCAAGGCCGGTGTAAGACTTGCGCCAGCAGTGCAGTGTATAGTCGGCGTAGCAGCGCCACATGCATAGTAATGAGTGCGCGCCGCAACCACAGACACGTGCAGAGGGCACGCGTCGCGAGCCCAAGTAGGATGCCGTGGCGTGGCCAAGCCGGCAGGCGATGAGCAACCTAAAGTGCTGACTGTCACAGGCCGCCTGCAATAGTAACCGCACCAGCCAGGGTCCGTGGATAATGAAACATACGCAGTGTATGCAACATAGTACCCATTCACACAAAACGGAGAACCAAACAGTAACCCACGAAGTCCAAATTGTACCAAGGAACAAAGGATACGCGTAATACCATGTCCGTCACGCAATGCACTGTCAGTGGGCATACCCAGTGAAGGTGTACTGCAGCATGTCAGCGCGCTGCACCTACACACAAGTAGCCCCATGGGCATGGTCACCGGCAGTAGTGAGAGTACACAGCCGGGCAGCCATGTCGATATAACAACCAGAAGGAAAACAGATACCCTAAACACAGACAAACATGTGCATAGCAACATGTACTACACCCAGCAACGTGCCCATCGCATACACATAGGACGGCGTATGCCGAAGCGTAATATCCAGAAGCAGAACCCATGCATGCAAATGGAATACACAACAGCCCCTTCATAGCACGTAACCCGCACCCATGTACAACCGTGCACCCAACCCAGCTAGCAGCCTTGCGCAGCTGCACACCTACACACAATGGGTATACCTCAAATGTAGTATGAAGTATTGTCCTAGGCAGTGCCACGTGGGCAAATATGTACCCCACATGTCAACATCCCACCTCAGGTACTGATATCCAAATGGCTGCATGTGAATGTGTCGGCAGAATGTGTACATCCCGCATGTGGTATGGACCTGTCGAAACCCCATAGGCGTTCACACGCCATGGTGTCCATAACTGTACACATCTGGACAAAGCAGTATGTTCAGCCACCATACTGATGATTAGCTATGCAGACATGTCAAACAAAACACATATGGCAGAACATCTGCCCACCAAGCAGGACACCCCAACAGGGTGCCACATGCACAGAAGGTGAAGGTGGGACATCACACGTTGAGAATAGTGGTGCCGGATGGCCAAACACCCACGGCCAATGCAAAGGATGGAATAACATGTATATGCCTGGATGAATGGGTATGTCATAGCATGGGAATAGGCTAAGCTATCCAACATAATAGCCATGCATACCAGATACAAACTGCCAGTAACACGCAGTAGTAATGCAGGAAGGCATACACGACTGTGGGAATATCACAGGACATATGGCATGTGCCAAGTGTTGACGCATGACACAAATGTCCAGGATGGGGCTCCCTGCAAAGAGGAACATGTGCCAACCCCACCCCCCCACAGATGTACCGGCAGTGGAAACACAACCCAAACACACACCAACACCACCGTCCATCCCACGATAGCAACGGAGGCTGGTCAAAGACCACCATGATGCGTGCACAAACAGGGACACGTGTAACCGTTGCCCTGACAACCCCCACAGGCCAACGAATAATAGTATGGACATATGCATGTAATGCTGTGAAGGATGTGTGGTAGTCCTCAGTATCACAGAGGTAGGTACACAGATACACTGTAATCAACCGTGACATATGTGCACTGTACACAGCATACCTGCAGGTAATACATAGTTCAATCATGTGCCACAGAAATATCCACATACGAATGAGGACAGGGGATAGACAAGTGTGAATGGGACAAACTATGAACATAGGTTCATAGGTTCATAGGTACATAGTAGGCTATCCGCCCAAGGGCAGCTATAACCCTAGCCCATAGTTATGTTGCCTTTGCCACCCCTTCAGTTTGAAGAAAACTATGCCTATTATATTGCTGTACCTCTGTCAAGCAGTGACATTGAAGTAATCCCTGGGGTATATCTGCAATCTCCCATCCATTGGTCAAGATTCCCCTCGAACAAGGCCAGCGAGGTGCTCTGCCTCACATGTACTGGGATGTTGTTCCACAGCATAGTGAGTGTCTGGGTGATGAATCTGTCCCTCCAGCACATTCTATTAATGACCGTGTCAAGGTTCACGTCACCTGCCCCTGTGGTTCTGAGGGATGTAGATTCATTAGGTGAAGCATAGTCATCAAATATGGGTTTGACATGGCCTTGTATGTCAGGCACAGGTCACCACTGAGCAAGTGGTATGCGACTGAATGGAGCAGGAGTCCTTTCAGTCGGGCAGCATAACACATATTCCTGAGACCCTGCATCCGTTTGACGATGAACTTATGGGGCCTTCACAGCTGCTGCAGGTGTCGGGTCAGATACCTTCCGAACGGGGCATTGTACTCAATCATAGGTCTAATGAGTGATGAGTACAAGGAGACGATGACCTCCCCTGATCTAGATGTGAATCCCTGCATGATCAGGTGGGCAATGTAGAAGGTCTACCTAACTACGTTAGCAACGTGTGTGTCGAACGAACGGTTACTGACAACCTGGGTCCCCAGATCCCTGGTAACTCCCTCTGTGCTCAGTGGATTGCCACCTATATGGCAGCTAGGGGTAACCTTGTTCTTCCCGAAGGGTATGACTATGCATTTCCCAGCATTTAGCTGTAGGCCATGTCTCTGGCACCAGATATCCATATCTGTGAGGCCCTTCTGAAGGATATCTGTGTCAGATGTGCGTCCGACTATGGCACCCAGTTCGCAGTCATCTGCAAACATTGTCAGCCATAACCCCCCTGTGTTTGCTTGTACTTTGGAAATGTAGATGCTGAAAAAGAGTGGACCCAGGACTGAGCCCCGTGGGACACCGCCTGTGACCGGCTGTGAGTCCGACATGGTGCCAGCAACTATGACCGTGTGGGTTCTGTCACCTAGCCAGTTTGCAACCCATCCTGCGATGTATGGGTTCACATTCAAGCCGATGGGTTTATCAATGATACCTGAGGGGGGTATTGTGTTGAAGGCCTTTGCCAGGTCGAGGTAGGCTGTATGGACTGCCTGACCCTCATCAATGGCCTTGGTGACTGTTCCTAAAAAGTCAACCAAGTTTAAAACGCATGATCTGCCTGTGACCAAGCCAAACTGGGTTGGATGCAAAGTATGCAAGTCCCCTATGTCTTCATCTATGAGTTCCATTATGATCCTTCTCCATGGCTTTGCAGATAAGGCTTGTCAAGCTAATGGGATGGTAATTACCAGGGTCAGTGGAGGCACCGCCCTTGTGAAGTGGGACTACAGTCGCCTTGCGCCACAACTTGGGTACGTTACCTGAGGTGAGGCTAAGATTAAACAGCTGTCCTAACTGTGGGTTTAATTCCTCATTGAGTTTGTGGAGTACACAGCTGGGACACCATCTGGTCCCATGGATGCTGTGTTTACTGCCTTGGAGAGAGCATTACCCACCTGTGCGTTACAGACGTTTCGGGGGCCACAATCCTCTGGTACAGATATCTCTCCACGTGGGGGGGGGGAGATGTTTGCACCGAACCTGTCAGCCAGTATGTTGGCAATGTGTGTAGGTTCAGTAATCTTCACATCATTCTGAACCCAGTCCGAGCATATCTGGGAGTGTCCTCCCAGGTGTCCAACATAGCTAAAGAAGGCCGTATGATTGTCTGTCGAGTCCTTGGTGATTTATCTGTCGGATTTGCCCTGGATGATGTCATGAGAGCTTGTAGTTCTTCACATATAATGAGCAAGGGTGTCATACCTTACAAGGATTCTGCTCTGTCTTGTAGTAGCTACCTCCTGTCATTGTAGAGCTTGTGTATGGCTGGGGTACACCAGACTGGATGCATGGCTTTGGTACAAAGAGTCTCAGTTGTGTAAGGGATTGGCTGATCCATGCAGTCCTGTAGGTGCTGGTAGAAGGCATATGTAAGTGATTCAGCGGCTTGAGTAATGTTTACCACTGGCTCAGGGGCCTTAAAGGAGACCACACTAGTGTTTAGAAGTGTGAAGTCGGCTTTTGAGAAAGCCATATGTATGGTAACCGGCACCACCCACAGCATTGTATGCCAATAGCAGAAGCTATTGTATGTTGTCCAAACACACGTGTCCGTACACATGGAACATCATAGCAATAAACCACGCCTGGATGTGGGTGATGCTAGACATACCCACGGCAGATGTGGTGCGTTCCCGAGGCCGATGACCGAGGGACCACACACATAGCCGGCCTTAGGCATAGGCCAAGTAGGCAGCCGCCTAGGGCGCCGCTCTGCTAGGGGCACCTTTCCAGCCTTTATTTGGTGTAGGTAGACCAGGATGGGGGTAGCAGGTGATGTGGCAAGGGCACCATGGAGTCCTTCTGCCTAGGGCACCACCTGACCTAAGGCCACACTTACAGTACCCACACCCAGATGCGGGTCATTGCTAGTATGCTATATCATCTATGGAAAGAAACCATATATTCCCAGACATAATGACACAGCATAATGCCTGTCCGCCGCCCAAAGCAGACATACGGCACCCGCTGTGGTGTGGACGTACTGCGTGAGATGTCCGTAACCAATGTCGACACTGTCTCGCTATGTGAAATAATGTCAACATAGCGATTCAATACTAAACAGCGACGGAGAGCCCGATGTCCCTGTTGCTGAGCTGTACAACCTGTTCCGCCATGTTAAATGTGTGTAGCAGAGCGGGACTGCCCCAAACTAAGCAACGGACATGTCCATGGCTCGGTGGAAGCCGTCACGCAATGTTAAACCCATGTAATATAGTGATACAGGTTATAAATACCGAGGTTTAGTAATGGAAATAGGTCCGATCAACCAGACCGTGTGCAATTAGTATACAAAGATCTACAACGGGCACGCCGGCCAATCAGCGCACATGGTTAGGAATAATGGGGGGGTATGGTATCATAGACACGGACAAACCGTGCCCATGTGACTCGTCTGACATTCGTACATGGTCAGGGCAGTTCCATACACTAGGCGGACAAGACCAAACCCAAAGCACCACAGGAACACCCTGACAATCGAAGGCCTGTATGCGTAGGGAATATAAGCCCCTGTGATCTGAATATCCCTGCGGTCACGACATATGCATCCTGGGCCATGAGCGGGAGGGAATGAGGAATGTTTAACATGTAGTACCGCACCTTTCCCAGCAGGAGAATGGATGCCTGTGACGTACGTGAGTGCGGGGGGGGATATGTAAATTAGCTAAGTACCATGGGTATGCATGTAAATGAGACTGAACAGCTAACGTGTAGTGGTCACAGTAACCGGCAAACGTGAATGCAGTCCCGTTTGAATTACGACTATAGAACATATAAATGTGAACGTGTACGTAATGCGTCCATGCCGCAAAGACTGTTACATGTGTAAAGGTGAAAGTGCATTCCGCACACGTCCGTCAACCGGAGCAGAGATCTGTTACCGGAACAGTCACAACTAACACAGGCCACGTAACCACACAGACCCAGTAAACATATGTAACCAGAATACGGATATGCATGTGCGCCTGCGCGTAACCCACAATTAGGAAATGCAAGTGCGTGTGCGTGTGTGATCCGCTCACAGCAGGGAATGTTAAGGCTGTGTCCTCCACGTCAATCATACATGTCTCAAAACTGTCAGCCCCTGAAAGTATGGAATCGGGCAATGCCATGTAAAGTACTGTTAGAAATAGTGAGAAACACACGCTATGTGATAAGACAAACATAGAATGTGGATAGAATAACGTGTGTGTTAGTAGTATGGATAGACGACGGTTATGCATCTGTAACTCGACCCACTTGTCAGAAGGTGCCCCCGTACGAAAAGTGTTCAGTTGGCTCACACTTGTTGACCGGGCTAGGCTAGCTGGATATATGTCCAGTGTCAGCAGAGGCCCGTGGAGAAATGCTCCACACACAATAATAGCACAACATACTAAAGTACTCATATATGTAACCAAAAAAGAACAACAATAGAAAGTGTCCTGAAAGGACTGGTTACACACAGATCCCAGACGACAGAGAAATATATGGCCAGTGGAAGCACGTCACAATTACGGGATCATGTCCCTATAGAAGCAAGAAGGTCTCACATGACACGCCAGTGAATTGCCAGATAGACACAGGTCAATGTAACACACAGCAACATTAAGGGCCAACCAGCCGTACACCATGCCAGAACCTGTACAGTGGAAAGGTATGGCATGGTAATTGATGTGTGTACACAGGTAATCCACAGACAGTAACAAAGCAAGGTATGAAACGAGGGGTTCACATGTATATATCTACACACAGCAGTCCGACGGCCTGTATATATGACGCATGGACATAGATTTGTCACCTGAAAACAAGATGTAAACAACTACAGTTTAGTCCATATCATATTGATATAGTAATAATACAGTCATATTCATATTTAACATTGTGACTCTTATTTACATTCATATTTATACAAAATATGCATGTAATTGTACTTATTTATTCCATGATTTGGAATCTTAATGCAACAATTATACACATTGATATACAAAAGCATTATCAACACACTACATTCTAAGGTTTACTCACAACAATTATCAACTATGTTTCAATATACTGATTGTATTGACCAATATTGTATTTATATTAACACATCGTTGTTGTATTATTGTTTCCATTCAGTAATGTATGCAACACTGAGTTCTACATGTCACTTTATCATCAAGACTTGGAGCACGGTCCACTTAACTATGAGCAAGTTTATTAATCAGTTGACTTTAAACTGACTCTGAAGGAAGTATATAAGGGACGACTATCTAATGTATCTCGTACTCCGACGATGCCCCATGTTAGTGGGTGAAAGAGCTCAGTATCCTTTGACTGTGGAGTGTATCGTTTTTGTCATCGTCTGTCTTGGCATGGTTTATGTTCAATAATGTCTTTTATGAAGATGACCAGGACTCAGGGTTTGCTGTATTTCCGCTTACTGGCACATGGATATAGATAGGCCAAGTAATACATAATATGGGTAGTCAAACAGACATCCGCGATTGGGGAACATACAGCAGCAGTCAAAACCACTGGCCAGATGGAGACAGTCCAACAAGTTCTACACTTTACATATGCACATTGGTGTCCATTGTAGGACCCCAAAAATTGATCCGTATGCAATATCAACCAGCTGTGATCGACCCAGAAGAAGTGACAGTCATGACTATGGCACAGCTAGACATATGCACCACCAGCGTGTTTAAGGTTGATGACAAGTGTCCATGAAATGCAGGACATATGAACAGAAATCCCCAGATTGTCGAGTCCATAGAAGTGCGTCCACATCCCAGTCCAGCACACATGAAGGATGTGTGATGGGTACCGTCGAGGGTTGCAGCCATGGGATCCTGGGTATGCAGAAATGGGGCTCGGTGTTGTTTGGCAGATAATCCGTTGTCCCACCCCATGGGAGGGATGTGGGTATAGCACATGCCTTACTCCCCACTAATAATGCAAAGCATCCAATGGATAATGCTAAAAGCAGGTGTGAAATGTGTACAGCCCTATATCAGTGTCCAGTAGGCAATTCCCATGGATGGACAAGCGTACGACCAAGATGGCACCCATAACTGGAAACCTGGTGGAATTACACAGCTGCAGTAAGGCATAACACAGGAAATACAGATAGGGACTACAGTAGACACTCCCCATACAAAGTCAGACCGCCGTGCGAATACCGTACATACAGCACTCAATCTGCCATCACCAAAATGGGGATCACTCGCTTCCATACTGCGGAACAAATGGGCGACCTGTGGAACACATACTAATGGCACACTAACAACTTCAACTAGGAAGGTCATAGGATGGTTAAACTATGGCGTTCCCACTTATAAAGAACATCCTTCAATGAATTAATAGGATTAATGTCAATTGACCATGGAATACACCTAATTAACATAACATAACCGCTGGCACCTTATGGCGCACAATCCAAAAAACACATAGGTAGATGAAACAGTCAACGTAGAAATTTGTCCAGGACAGTGCCCAAATGGTATAAAAAGGTTCCTTCATAGACAAGTAAGCGCTTTCACCCGTAGGCTCCGTCAGACTTACACATAACATAAAAGCATCCAGGCTTTAAATATCCCTCCTTACACTTTCATTGGTCAATTTCTCAGCAAACAATGAACAATTAACCCCAGCATATAAAGCGCAGACGCAATGTTAACTACACACACATATATTAACATCTCCAAAAACATCCTATTAAAACATGTATTATATGATATTGTACTATGCCTAATACTCATCAATCAAAGATCTAACAATATATATAGAAGATATGTATATCATATCAATGTAATACAGTGGTAAACAACTGAAAGAGTGGACTAATGTGTGTTAAATGTATATCTGTACCTAAACTACATTCCTGTTATTTGGGTTTAAGCCACCTGCTTCTCAAAAGAGGCTTAATCTGTGTTTCATCATTCAGCCCTGGTGTGTGGTCAACTCTCCACCTAATAATCCATCTCAATCCGCATTCTAAAGCATAGTCGATGAGGTCCCCCCCTCTGGTATTATAACCTAGCCTTTGTAAAACACTGAATGTAAACGTATGCCTTGTGATGTGCTCATAGCCGGCCGTAGGCATAGGCCAATCCTGCGGCTGCCTAGGGCACCGCACTAGTAGGGCCACCTTTCTAGTAGGTATGTCATGTAGGTACACCAGGATGGGGGCACCATGTGTTGTGGTGGTGGGTGCCATGGAGCCCTATCGCCTAGGGCAGCGGTCGATCTAAGGCCGCTGCTGTAGGAGGGGTAGTACAGTCTGCAGGTATGTGCTGAAGTGCACATGAAACAGCGGTCTACAAGGATTACCCATAGTGGCGACACCTGCACAGACGGCTATAGCGGGACACACACACGACCATGCATACAGCTCAGATAGACATACACACACCATAAACAGGCAATTATACACAAGGTTTATGGCGTAATGCGGGTACAGTGTCAGTACAGCAAGGATAGCTGTCAGCCACGATATCCAGCAGATGTCTCTCGGGCATTCTGGAATACGGACGTTGCATGGACAATGAGTGGATATGCATCGTACCACAGTTCTATGTGTCAGCCTGCAAATATGCGATACATGGGACAGACAGCTGTCCATGCAAGAGCAGCGCTATGGGCACAACATAGGTATGTATATATACATCGAGAGAGATACAGACAGACACATGTGGCAAGGCCGGGAGTGTAATGTACACAGCACAACCCCACCACACCACAGCAGGGCGCACGTGGAGAACACGCTACGGAGGTCGCCAACCACAGCAGGCGCACAGGCAGTCCACGAGCTGCGTCTCACCATCCACAAACACAGAGATGGCGGCAGGATATAAGTGTTCTGCGGAAACTCTAAAGCCATACCCTATGAACCCATGTGGCTGGGAGCATAGACACACACACACACAGCTGGCAGGCATGGGGATTGACCACACCCCCACATACCCAACCGCACAACAGTATGACACAGGTATGGGACGCGCTACGTGGACCACTGAACACAGCACCGTCAGAGGCACACGTCCAGGTGGGTGACAACATCCGTAAAGGAATAGACGCCGATAGCCAAGGTATGTGTTGCGAAGCGTCTAAAATAACTACTCTCTACTAGGGCAGCTGTGAACACACACACGGGGAAGGGCCGGGAGTCGAACCTATGCCTACCTACATGAACACACTACAGCATGATGCATTTACAGAACGCGCTACCGAGATTACTGAGCACAGCGCTGTCAGAGGCATACTTCTAGGTGGGTGACATCATCCGTAAGGGAATAGCTGACAATAGCCAAGGTATGTGTTGCGAAGCATCTAAAAGCATGTCCATCTGCAGAGGCAGCTGGAATCACACACACACACACACACACACACTCACACAAGGGGAAGGGCCGGGAGTTGAACCTACACCTACCTACATGAACACACTACAGCATGATGCATTTACAGAACGCGCTACCAAGATGACTGAGCACAGTGCTGTCAGAGGCATACTTCTAGGCGGGTGACATCATCCGTAAAGGAATAGATGCCAATAGCCACGGCATGTGTCGGGAAGCGACTAAAGGAACTACTCTCACCAAGGGCATCTGGAAACACACACACACACCTCACACACACACACGGGGAAGGGCCGGGAGTCGAACCTACACCTACCTACATGAACACACTACAGCATGATGCATTTACAGAATGCGCTACCGAGATTACTGAGCACAGCGCTGTCAGAGGCATACTTCTAGGCGGGTGACATCATCCGTAAAGGAATAGATGCCAATAGCCAAGGTATGTGTCGGGAAGCGACTAAAGGAACTACTCTCACCAAGGGCATCTGGAAACACACATACACACACCTCACACACACACGGGGAAGGGCCGGGAGTCGAACCTACGCCTACCTACATGAACACACTACAGCATGATGCATTTACAGAATGTGCTACCGAGATTACTGAGCACAGCGCTGTCAGAGGCATACTTCTAGGCGGGTGACATCATCCGTAAAGGAATAGATGCCAATAGCCAAGGTATGTGTCGGGAAGCGACTAAAGGAACTACTCTCACCAAGGGCATCTGGAAACACACATACATACACACACACAGGGAAGTGCCGGGAGTCGAACCTATGCCTACCTACATGAACACACTACAGCATGATGCATTTACAGAATGCGCTACCGAGATTACTGAGCACAGTGCTGTCAGAGGCATACTTCTAGGCGGGTGACATCATCCGTAAGGGAATAGCTGACAATAGCCAAGGTATGTGTTGCGAAGCATCTAAAAGCATGTCCATCTGCAGAGGCAGCTGGAAACACACACACACACACACACACACCTCACACACACACGGGGAAGGGCCGGGAGTCGAACCTACGCCTACCTACATGAACACACTACAGCATGATGCATTTACAGAGCAGCACCGAGATTACTGAGCACAGCACTGTCAGGAGGCATACCCCTAGGTGGGTGATATCATCTGCAGAGGCAAGGCAGCCGATAGGGAATGAAGACAGAGTGCGCAGTCACACAGCATGTTACCATCCCAAGGTGGGCGTACAGTAACACGGTAGTGCTGCAGTCGGGAATACCAACTAACTACGGAGCAGTACATCATGACATGGATACGCGATGCACCACATACAGTATACCCTATGAGAGGGCATCCGGCGGCACGATGTAGGCAGCCATTGTGGCATACCAACCACATATGACTCACCTGGATGGTCACCATGGCTATGCAGGATGTCATTGGCCATGGCTACATGCCTAGTAGCAGACATCGGTGCCGACTGTAGTGTGTACCCCCGAATGGTGTACTGGCCATGCCCTCACACCTAGCGGTTGCGAAGGGGAGACAGACATGCACACGGGGTATCAACGCAGATGGGTGCGGTGTGCACTGTACTGTGTGTCCATCTACACAGCTGCTTACTGGGCATGCTCAGACACTTAGAATCTGCACAGTGCAGACATGCATACACATGGGGTGAAATCATGGAAGGCAGAATGTGGACCGTCGTGTGTGTCCACCCACACAACAGCAACCCGGCCATGCCACAGATGTGGCGGTTGTGAAGGGGAAACAGGCATGCACACAGGGTATCAACGCAGACAGGTGCGGTGTGCACTGTACTGTGTGTCCATCTACACAGCTGCTTACTGGGCATGCTCAGACACTTAGAATCTGCACAGTGCAGACATGCATACACATGGGGTGAAATCATGGAAGGCAGAATGTGGACCGTCGTGTGTGTCCACCCACACAACAGCAACCCGGCCATGCCACAGATGTGGTGGTTGCAAAGGGGAAACAGGCATGCACACGGGGTATCAATGCAGACGGGCGCGGTGTGCACTGTACTGTGTGTCCATCTACACAGCTGCTTACTGGGCATGCTCAGACACTTAGAATCTGCACAGTGCAGACATGCATACACATGGGGTGAGATCATGGAAGGCAGAATGTGGACCATCGTGTGTGTCCACCCACACAACAGCAACCCGGCCATGCTCACACACGTAGTATGTGCTATGCGCCGTCCGGCATGCAGACAGAGTGCACACACCGCAAGTCATGGCCAGGTAAACCCGTACACACGCACAGGGTGGACACACATGCAGTTACATGTATACACACAGATGACAGCACAGGCATCACGGGTGCAGGCTGAACATGTACACACTGCAGTGAACACTGTAGCTGCCATGCCAGCACCATGTCATCGGTGCAGCAGTATGCCTCACGGTCCAGCAACAGCATGTGACATATGTCCACAAGTCTATGTGGCGGTGTACGTCTGTCGTGCAGAGTACACATGTACTATCAATGATCCCACAGGTGTGATGTAGTCCACCCATACCGGTATACATGGTCAGGCATGCTCCACACATACCATGGGCCTGACACAGATATGACACATGACTGCAGCTGTACCACAGTGAAACAATGTCCGGATATGTCATATATGTGATTGCCTGGCTGTGTGCATGGACTGCACACAGGACACATACGAAGCCTGTGATGTACCACATGCATAACACTGGCGTACGCGGTAATACACACACGAAGGGAAGGTGGACACATGTCTGTGGTATGCACCCCCTACAGGGTGTAGCGGTGTTCACTGGGACACATACCCTTGTACAGTTAGCCTGTGACAGCTGTGATACCATACCACAGTCCATGTTCCATGTATGTCGACACACATGTCACAATGTAGCAATGCATACACACATGGCAACAGGGGATACATGTGACACGTGTACTGTGCACAGTGCAGCCATGCATGAGCGGTGTCCGATGTCCATAACACAGTTGCAACCCCCTACCACATGCATACCCATCATGGGGGTCGTCATATGGTGGCATAGTAACAGCATGCATGGCAGTATGTGTGTACACCATGTGTTGAAACACCTGTCCACATGCATGTGTGCAGGTGCTGGTCACAGGTGTGTCACACACCATCCTACCCTGCCATGTGCATACAGTCTGCTATGTCGCCTTTACATGACAGTGCTGCCATAATGCATACCCATCGGCCATGCATCATCGACCATATGTCACATGGCCACTGTAACCCCTACCACCTCCCAAGTGCATATATTGGCACAGCTGCCAGATACAGTGGTGGTATGCAGGATGCACTACATACCGCTGCACGCCTGCACATATCCCATATAGCGGGTGTGGCATTCCTAGCACCAACATGTGTGCAGGAATGTGTGCCCATGTATGCCACAGATCAGGGGGACTATGTGCCACGTGCCACACATCACTGTACACCATGGTAGAGATCTGTACATACCTCAGTGTGGGGTGCATGGATGTGGATGGTGCAGTACATGCAACACGTCATCCCTCCGTGTAGACATGTGTGGTCACCACCATGTCAGTGTGTCAACATGTGTGTATGTCTGCTGCCTGTTGTGAGGGTGTATGCAGATATGCAGATATAGTGTTGTGACTGGACACTAACCACACAGGGTGACCATCCCGTACTGGTGCTGCATTGTACAGCCCTGTCAATGCCATACTTGTGAGCCTTACTGGCCACCTGTGCAAGACCACCCCCTGTGACATGGTGCGTGGGTGCATTGTATTGTGAGGGTGCTGACCACACAGGCAGGTGTCCCCATCTGCACACAATGGGGTGTGTGCCATAGAGGTGTACGCCCCGCGATTACGGACATATTCCTGTACCGGTACAGCATCCAACTGCTGCACACCGTGCACCACAGCTGACAGGTGACACCTGCGGTCAGTTGCCAGCACACTGCATACGACACCTGCAGAATGTCACCATACCTGTACTGTGTCATGCCATGTATGTGATGTCTCTGTCCACCGTAGCCTGTGGCACTGACCACAGGCATCAGGTGCAGTATATGTGTGGACATGTGCGTCATGTACCGTGTAAGCAACGTTACACTATATCTGGCTCCGTGCTCCGCAGGTTTACGTGTATAACCTCTCTTCTTGCAATCTCGACTGTCTGTTCTCTATATCACAAAAGCTCTGCACCTGCTCCCATAGTATTCCTACATAGGTAAAGTACATGTATACTAAATGGAGTACTACACTAGCCTAGAATCCCCTTGAGTACCCACTTCCCTATAGGTGCCTTCTGACCCAGTTACACAGCAAATGCATTCACGTTCTCTGGCATGTCGAAGGGTCAATTGCTAGCGACCTCTCCTGTTCAGATGGTGAATCTGGGTGTCCTGGGCACTGTTACAGGTGCCTCATGGACACGGACAAGCCGCACCTCCCCCACTAAACATAATACATGTGAGAGATGCAACTATATAGCCAGACAGGGGGCTGTGCTCTCTCAAACCATGACCGGCAAGACCAAACGGGAGGGGAAGGACACCATGCACACCACAAACCCAGTGTCACATGTAACTATCACAAATGCTAATCAAACACATGAACACACTAAGACATACTTGGAGGCACTGTTAAAACATGTAACGAACCTAACGAGGCCTCTGAAGCAGACACCCAAGCAACTGCCTCCACAAGACATAGGACATGCAACACATAGTTCTCAACGTCAGTGTGCTAAACAGTCAGAGCCCCAAAGGCCACACACAATGCCAGACACACTTGTAATGGGTGACGCCACAGTCAGACACACCGACGTCCCACCCACCAGACTGAACAAGGGAATGATCACAGTAGGCTGCCTGTCGGGCGCTGGAATCCGCCACATGACACACGCACTCAGGTCACTCCGCAGCATGTACAAGTATGACGCGGTCATTGCCCATGCTGGTGTCAACGACCGGAGACATACCACCCTGGGATACATGAAAGGAGACATAGAGGGCCTCTCAGATTGTGTAGCCCAGGCCAGCATGTCCTTGACCCTGGGCAGTATCCCACCCTCATCAAGTATGATGCCACTATACTGGCTCCAAGTGGTCACCCTTGATAATGTGCCTGGTTACCGGTGTCAGTCTGAGGGGATCCAAATTCCTCTTACCTGGGATGACATGCTTGGCACGCCATGCCCCTTCGCAAGGGATGGCTCGCACCTGTCGCCCCTGGTCTTCAAGGGTTTGGCTAAGGCACCTGCCACCCCCACAGTGCCCACTGCAGGCAAGGCTGGAATGATAAACCTACCACCCTACACTACAAACCTGGAGAAAAGACAGGGTAATACTGCTCAGTGCCAGTGGTCTACGCCCAAGCTGCATGCCCTCAAATGCCCTCCTCAGTATGGAGGTCATCGATGTCAGTGCTGTGACTGAAACATTGTTCAGGGCTGCTGAGAGCACCCCAGCACTATCAGGTCATACCCCATATCACGCGTTCAGGACCATAACCCGGACCTAACACAGAAGGAGGGGGAGTCTCCATTTCCATGAAGGATACCCACACCTCCAGGTTGGCAGAAATGCACATAGCAGTGGGGAATATCCAGGTGCAATTAACCATGGGTAGGACTGCCCTACAGTTTGTTGCATGCTACAGACCACCCTCCCAAACCCAGGATACCCGCACAGCCTTCCTGAAGACACTGGTGAGTATGAATGCTCTCACAACACCGTCATATTGGGTGACATCAACCACCCATACATAGACCGGGAACATTACCCAGGACACAACACCCTACACCAAAGGTTCCAGGTGTTCATACACCTGAATGCTGTGGAACAACCATGCACCATACCCACAAGGGGAAGAACTATACAAGTTCTGATCATCACACATGGGGACGACATGCTCCACACAGGATGTACATCCCTCAACGGTGAGGTCAGACCATATAGTGAACTCACTGGAGATCCGCATCCTGCACCCAACACCGGCATGGGAGACCACAGTGAAGACCTCTCCACAGCGAACCCCACACGTCATACGACTGGTGTGGTACCCTACAAGGCCTCCATGCCAGTGGTAAACACAGGCCACACTGCTGAAACCCTTACAAATGCCTTCTATGAGCACCCCCAGGAATGTCTGCACCAAGCGATCCCTGATAACATCAGGACCTTGTCCACCAAAGGCAGGCACATGGTCTGGTGGACCCCAGCCATTAACAAACCGTACAACAAGAGGTGAAAGCTACTACATGACAGAGCAATATCAGTACCAGGGAAGGCATCACTGATTAATACTGGCATTAACATACGATCACTCATACAATCATCCAAGGCCGCCTGTGGGACTGGACTTGCAAAGGACACATAAGACAACCATAAGGCCTTCCTTAGCTATGGTAGGAACATGGGTGGAAGCACACAGTTATGCTCGGAATTAGTCCAGAATGGTACAATGATCACTGAACCCACAGACATTGCCAACAAACCGGCAGACAGGTTCTGTGCATACATCTACCCCCCCCAAGAGGGGACGTATCCATCCCACCAGAGTCTAGCCTCCCAAACATCCCGTATGCCCAGGAGAGAGCTGATATCTGTAAAGCAGTGAACACAGCATCAATGGGACCAGATGGTGTCCCCGGCTGTGTGCTACACAACCTCAATGAGGCCCTCACCCCGCACATAAGGCTGCTGTTTAATCTTAGCCTTACTACGGGCTATGTACTGGATGGATGGCATACGGCAACTGTGGTCCCACTCCACCAAGGTAGTGCTCCTATGGACTCTGTACATCCCTGCCCTATAAGCTTGACAAGCCTTGTCTGCAAAGCTATGGAGAGGTCCATACTGGAGCCCATAAATAAAGACATTGGTGTACGGCAAATACTGGAACATACCCACATCGGCTTAGTCAAGGGCAGATCCTGCCTCCCGAACCTGGTCGACCTGTTTGGAGGAGTCACTAAGGCCATTGATGGGGGTACGTCGGTTTGCACAGACTACCATGACCTGGCGACAGCGTTCAAACCACACTCCACATGGGCATCATAGAAAGGCTCACCAGCGTAGATGTAGAGACATATGTCACACGATGGTTTGCCAACTGGATGGAGGTCAAACCCCACAGGGTTAGTGTTCCTGGTGCCATGTCAGACTCCAAGCTGGTCCCAAGTGGTGGCCCACAGGGCTCAGTCCTGGGCCCCCTCCTGTTCGGCATACAACTTTCCGATGTGCATGCAAACATAGGGGGATTGTGGCAGACAAGGTATGCAGATGACTGCAAACCAGCCACCATACTCAACACCCCATCAGACACGGACATCCACCTGGGGTCTCATAGAAATGGATAACTGGTGCCAGAGCCATGGCCTGAAGCTACATGCCAGGGAAGGTATAGACCTACCCTTTGGGAAAGACATGTTCACCCCGAATTACCACATAGGTGGTAATCCATTAAACATGGTGGACGTGATCAGGGACATGGGTACCAAACCTGTCGGTAACCTCTCTCGACACTCACATTGCCAATGTGGTTGGGAAGACATTCCACTGTGCCCACCTGGTCATGAAGGGATTCACATCCACATCAGGGGAGGTCATTGTACCCCTGTACTCTTCACGCATCAGACCAATGATTGGGTACAACGCCACATTTGGAATGTACCTAACCTGACACCTGCAGCACTCGGAAGGACCTCAAATGTTCCACAACACAGGGATAAAGGTGCTGAAACATATGTCACACGCTGCCCGACTGAGGGGACTCCGGCTGTATACCTTCTCATACCGTCTGCTCTGAGGTGATCTGTGCCTGACATACACGGCCATGTCCGACCTGGGTGTCATGGACATGTTCCACCTCCTAGGCTCCAAACAACCACGGGCATGGAAGCAACTGACAGAAACCTCAACACGGACATAAATAGGACGTGCTGGAGGGACAGGTTCATCGCCCAGAGACCCCCTACAACATGGGAAAGATTCCCAGCCCCTGTGAAGCTGACTCTGTCCAAGAGTAATCCTGACGTGTGGATGGGAGATCGTAGGTATGCCCCAGGCATCATCTCTGTGTCACTGCTGGACAGAGGGACAGCGGACCAATGGATATAGTATCCTCATCCTAAGGGGTGGTGAAAGCCACACACACTCTGGCTAGGCTTACACATGCCATAGGGCACATAGCCTGGTATGTACCTATGCACCTATGTACCTATGTAGGTGTCCAGGCAGGTTGCGGGTACCTGTGGTATGCTGATATTGCCAGATGTGCCTGTGGGTAACCCACAGCTACACGTGGGGACTGATAACAGTGCTCCCAGTAGGCACATGCAAGTACACCATATGAGGCATACAGGTTAACAGAACCAACATGGTGCTACACATGTAACCGTCACACATACCGTGTACACAGCTCAATGTATGCTGCACCTGCACTACATGGTATGTCTGCTGCATGATGACAGTACACAACCCACGTCACATACGCACCTGTCACCTGTCATACACAACCACTGCAACATACACATCACACACTATGCGGACACAGGTATCACATACACCTCTCACTAACTTGTCCACCCTGTGCATCAGAATATATTTGCATAACCGTGCACCGATGGTGTGGATGACAGTGATGCGGCAGAGGCTTCATCATATGCACAGGGTGATATGTGTGCCAGGGGCATAGGCTGTACCAATGGATGACATCATGTGTGTGTGTAAGGGCCGGTGCATTTACTGGGCATGACTGTGCAGAATGCATGTGGATGTGGTGGAGCCCTACAGTTGTGTCTGCTGTGTGTGGGTATGTGTGTACACAGTTCAGCCATCTGTGATGCCTACACGGGGTATACTTGGCAGCCCCAGACTGTACAGTGCAGGTTGTATGGCTCACTGTGTCCGTCTGCGGCCACGTGACCCGTGCCTGCCTGGGGTCACATGGGCACTACCGGGTGGAGGTATGGAGTGGCCACTCTCCGATGACACATGTCCGCTGGAACCGTGTCCACACTGGGACTGGCCAGGGCCACGTCCACATGGCCTGCTGTGTCCTGGTGTGGTTGGTGTAGCACCAGCTGCACTGCTGCTGCTACCGGCACTGTGTGAGTGGGCATGAGAGGTGGCACACACACGTGAACCTACACTAGGTGGTGTTGCTGGCCTACGGCCACGTGTCCTATGCCTCACCCCTACCAGGTGTTCCAGCACAGACAGCTCACGCTCGCGGATTGACATGCCTCGGTCGAGGATTCCAACCATCTCACCTAACCGCCTATCCAGAACATTAGCAAGCTGCTGTTGAGCATTCGCCAATGACTGGATGTTCTCATTTAGGGAACGGATTGCGGCCCTCTGCAGCCTCTGCCCTTCTTGGTTCTGCCGTTCAGCACGTGCCTGTGCCGCCATTACAGTCTGGAACATGCGTCTGGTGATACCAGCTGCTGCACCCTGTACAGCAGGTGCATGTCTGCCAGAGCTCCTCCCACGAGCAGCACCAGCCACATGCCTGTGTGGCACATCACCAGTCATTACACTGGCAACATGGTGTGTACCCGCACCTTCTGTAGCCACCACACATTCCTGCTCAATGCCAACAGACGCTGACTGTCCTTCCTCTATGGGCAACGGTGATGTGGTATGTGTCGGCATCAGAACCGTGTGCGGAGATGAAGGGGACATAGGTGGGATGGTAACCAATGGCACAGCTTCTGCCCCTGACAACCCTGCCTGTGCCTCATGCATATGGTCATCACCGCTAGTATCTGTGGGGACACTAGCATCAGATGGACCGCAGGAGGTGAACGCACCTACACCACCTGTGATACAAAGACATACTGTAAGATACAATACACACAGACACACACACAGAGACACACACACACACACACACACACACACACACACACACACACACACACACACACACACGCAGACACACACACAGACACACACACACACACACAGACACACACATGCACGCAGACACACACATGCAGACACACACACACGCTGACACACACACACACACACAGACACATCATGCATGTGATATTGCAGATGGCATGCAGCATTCCCACACCACAGCTCAGTGAATGCAGGCCAGACATTAATAGTGGTAGTATGCATACTGCCCTGGGGTGCACACTACATCAAGCAGGTGTCATTTCAGTAGGCATGCAGTACACACATTCATGGTAGTTTGCATGCATCACCGTGATACACCATGTGGCCACAGGCAGGTTAACAGTACACATGGCTGGCGTCACTTTGACATGTACTCCGCCAACATGTGCGATAACATGTGGACATGTGACAATGGTGTCCCACCACATGCACCGCATCATACTGGACATCACAGTGCAGTGTTATGTGTACAGGCTACAGATAGAATGCATGTGTAACAAAGATGTCTGTGCAGGTGTGGTTGGTGTGAGCCATGTACATAGCTATACAGTGGGGAGTACAGGCACTGTGCCACTGCATGGCAGCAAGACACAGGTATGTTTCTGTGCGATGCGTAACATGGACGCATTGCATTGCCATGTCTGCAACACAGTCATGCTGTTCCACAGCACGTATATGGTAGACATTGGTGGCACCTCCAGTGGCTGCAGACAGGCATTACGGTTGTCTGGTGTACCACATCAAATGTACAGGTGGTCCACTACAGCTATGATCGCACTATGTGTGGACAAAGTGCAACGGTGTCTATCCACTCCAGATGTACTGTGTGGCAACATGCCTGTGGGTATCACCCATGGCCATGTTTGACTGGGTCATGGACAATTGTGTGTGATGGGCATCGTGTACCCATCCCTGTGGTGGCCCATGTGACATACACCCATACTAGTCTGAGGTGTCACAATCCCGAGGGCTATGCAGACAGTGTGGATGTCTGCTATGTCGGGTAGGTCATGTCATGGTGTGACAATATTGCAGACAGAACACCACGTGCGTGGGACATGTCATGTGCCATGTCACAACGTGTGCACACAATGCAGGGGCATAGGTCACATTGGTAACACCTGTGTGCTGGCCAGATCACAGCTCACTATGTGGTACTGTGTGCATACCACAAATGGCATTCCGATGCATACTACATATGCAGCCATTGTAGAACACCTCCACCATTGTATGCATAGCTGACTGCACATATCACACCGATGGGTTATGTGGTGTCATGCCGGTGTATACTAACGGTTGTATCTACTGTACATGGGTGGCATGTGTGTCAGGTGGTGCAACCTGTATACCGTGACTGGAGCAGACCCAGGTGTGCATGTCATACCTGGCCACATGGCGAATATCTATACACTGTAACATGCCTGTTACTAACAACAGTCTCACCTGCGATGGACCCATGGCTGTGCGACATGCCAGAGGTACCTGTATACGGGCGACACAACAGTATACACATTATCCATTACTGTAGCCACAGTAAGCACTGTGCATGTCACATCATGTACCTGTGTGGTAGCATGTGTTATGCACATGTCTGCAAGCACAACATAGCATACTGTAGTATGCGGCTTGTGTGGCCATATACCTGGCATGTGTTGGTACATTATGTGGTGTACTGTGACACCCACACCTACGTCAGTTATCATACACACATGCAAGACTGACTTACCAGGCAGCTCCAGGCTCGTTGGTTGGGAGACACCCACCTCCACGATGGCAGCGAGTGTTTCTGCATGATGTTCCCTGGGTGTCCCCAGATTGGCCAGGAGCTCCTCCGTGTGTGTGAGTGGGTGCTGGGTTGGTGGCCCACCACCTGTTCCACCTTGTTCTCTGGCAATTGCGGTGGCACGCTGTTTCGCATGCCGTATTAGGTCTGTGCAGTGTCGGCGTATCTGCTGGTAGGTGCGGTTGTTGCCACCCATGTTGTTCACCCTCCTGCGCATATCCTGCCACAGGTCATCCCGCTGCTGTGCTTGCTGTGGAACATGGCTGAATAGCAGGTCATAGTTGTCATGGAGCAATGGTATGATTACGTCATCCTCCTGGCGGCTGAAGGCTGGCAGCCGGGAACGTGGCATTATCTGTAAGACATAATGATGGTGACAGGTCACATTTACACTGATGTACTGGCATACCGCTGGACATACATTGCTATGACATGTACGACATCTGCACAGTAATCTCTGCGATGCATCATGGCACTGACACAGCTGACGTGTTGCTGTCACACCATTAAGCAGTGGGTATCATATCATATCTGTGTGTCAAATCATCACACTGTACACACACCATGTTGATGGTAACCTGCTGTGGACATGTGTACCTGCCTGCACCTGTGTTCATACCAGTTGGCACGTGTCCCAATGTGCACACAGTTCTACTGTTCACCTGGATGCTGTGTATATGTCACTAGGCATCACGTACACAGCCATTATGAATGTCAGCGGTGGCACTGCACACATACACATGGACACCTGTACATGCATGTGTTGTGCCATGTACATCTACACAGCACTGTACGGGTGTTGGACAACCTGCCACGGCTCACCTGTATTGCACATGTGATACACATGGGACATTGTGTAACCATATGACATTAGCAGGGAAGGTCATACATAGCATGTGCGCGCGCACGTTGTACACGCCAACACACAGCACCTGTGACACCACAAGGTGCATCATTGCCACATTACTGCTCTGGACGGTTGATAGTGCAAGTGCCATTTGTCCATCGCACCATGTATGACTGTGATAGCACGTGCAGCCTTGCTGGGCAGGGCTGCATGGTATGACAGGGTATGTCACATACATGGCACAGGGATGTGTCCCACCTGGGGGGTACTGATATTGGCAGGGTGGCTGTCCATTCCATATGTCATTGCTATGTGTATATGGACATTACACATGTCTATCATCATGGTGTGGACAATGGCCTTCTGCAAGGTAGGCAGCATGCTGCTTGGTGGGGTGTGTATGGTGCATGCTGGTATCGCACATCCATGCATACACATTACCCCTGACAGGTGCTATGTGCTGCGATATTGTTCAACACAGTGCTGTATGTGCCCACACACTGCTATCCCGTGCACATGGATGGTAGCCTGGCCTGACATGGGTACCACATATGTCTACATCCAGTGCCTGCTGCCACCGCCATGTCAGCTGGTGCACCACACAGCACCATCCCTCCCACAGGGACCGTGGTGTTGGGCACAGCATAGGTATCCATGTATGGGGACAGGGATGTTCACATAGCAGGGGCACTGATGGTATCATCCATCGGACCATACACGTATGACGCACACCTCACACACACAGCCCATTCAGTATGTTGTTCGCAACACTGACACAGCTATACTGCTAGGCCAGGGACATTCCCAGCCGTACATACACAGATGTGTGAACATCTGTCTGTGGCATGGGCTACAATGATGGTGGGGTTCAACACATAACGTGTTTGAGTGTGGCTGGTGCAGACGTTCTGTGCACATGTCTACACAGTAAGCCTGTTCTACAGTAGCCAGCGGTGATGTGCTGTGCACATGTCAATGCTGCACATTGTGTTGGTGTCTGTCTGTCCACAGGCCAGTGGTGGAACACACAGGGGTATTAGTGATCACATATGCATGCCACCCTGTACAGCTGTACTGCTAACTTCTCAGGTGCTAATGTGTCATGGACATGCACACCTTACCTGGACAGGTGGTAGTGGGTTGCCACCCATACCCATCTCCTCATGTGGGTTGCTATGATCCAACACCCTCTTTGTATTGTATGTTCAGGCTATGCACCTGTGTGGGACATGTGGGCATGCAATGCACTACTGCGTACCTTTGCACCCATTGCACAACATGTCACACAGGTACACTGGCAGCCATACACTTCACAGCTTGATGACGGTACAACACGTGTTGTACACACGCAACACATATCCTGTGGGACATGGTCATATGTACAGGCATGTCCAACAGTCACGTACCACTGCTACCCCTACATGACGGATATGCAGTACATGTGGCGGTACAGCAACTGTCACATGTAGTCGCGCAATGCCCCCTACCTACATGGCATGGTACTGCCTGTGGGGGATATGCGTCTGCATCCATGCTGTGCCCATAGCTGACAGTTGTACATCGATATGTGCAACATACCTCATTTGGTGTTCTCATGGGTGCATGTTCAACATGGCTCCGCATTGTTTGTGTCTGTCACACAGTCATTGTTGTACATGGTTTACATGCCAGCCATGGCTTACTGTGTTTGATTCCATGTACTTCATTGGGATACCATCATTATACATTATAACAGCGTATTCCAGCCATCACATAGCCTTCCTAGATGACACTGTTAGCCAGCCAGTAGTAGGTGTTCCGCCATCTGCACATAGGTCACACAGTACGAGGCGGGCTGACACCCATTCTGGGGACAGGGTTCTGACAGCTGTGGATGGGTGTGATGCTGTCGACAACCATGACTGCACCTGATGGTCACATCTGGATGGGTAACATTGACAACACACACCTACCTCCACGTAGTAACACATCATCTACAACAATGGACATTCCTGCCAGAACAATGTGTGCAGTATGTCTGTATGACCACTGTAGGCACCACTGGTGGCCCCCAGCATGGCAGCCAACAGCACCAGTGTATATCCCGTGGAACCATGGGTTACACCATTCACAACACACCTGTCTCAGATGACCCTGTTGTGGATCACAGTGCAGTTCCACACATCATGTTACACTAGGCATCATGCACTGATATGTTGCGGACGTGTGAACAGCTGTGCAACTCAACATCTGCACACATGACACATCACCTGGTACAACATATCTCTCATACAACGTGTTATTGTGACCGCCCTGTGATGGCATTACACAGGCTACGTGTACTGGGACATGTGATGGCTCACGGTATATTCACCCTCTGGGTGTGTGTCTAGCCAAGTGTACAGTAGGCAGTGGTCTGAACACAGGGACACTGTACATTGACCTACTGTGTCACTGCAACTGTTGCCTATGCTCATACTGTACTTATACAGGCATGTGGTATCTGACCACTATGACAGTCCTGGTCGACCACACTGCTGTGGCACACATGACCTGCGGACATCTGCCTGGGGTGTGGAGCACACATGTACATCTTCACATGCTGTACTGCCTCTGTGGTGGTGTCACATGACTGTCTCCAGCAGGGCTGTAACAGGCAGGCACGGCATGGGGTCATGTGGGACAATGCTTGCACCTTCCACTGTGCTGCACACAAGCAAGGCACACACACTAGTGCACCACTCACATTTGTCTGCAGTGCCTGGGACCTGCCTCCATGCTCTGCACAGCACACCTGCAAGTACAGATTGTACACGGATCGTACCTCCCAGGCACATACCTGGACTGCAACACACACAGGTGAGGGGATCCCACATCACACAGTGTTTTGCACACATACTGGATATTTGCCAAGCACAATGCATCATAGGTGCTCCATGTGCAGATACCCATGTTTGTGACCGCTAGACACATTGTAACACGCAACAGAGTTTACATTGTACACCACAGGTTACATGCTGTCTGTGTTGTTATACTGTACATTGGGCCTCAGACAGCTGATACTGCCATGTGCTGACAGCAACCCACACTTCCCTAGAATGGACACCCATGTACCCACACATGCTTGAGGCATGCACTCCACCCAGCTGGGTGACACATTACACAACACATACCATACCTACATTACCCTCAGCATGCACAATACCTCCATGTGTCTGGTGTGCTAAACCTGGGGTTATCCCCCCTTTGGTAGATGAACATATATGCTTCACGGCCCTGCTAGCCACACCCTGGACACACACCCATCGCAGCATACATGGAACATGTGTTCTACAGCCAGTACTACTGACGTCTGCTGACAGGAGTTGTTAATGGCATGACACCCCGGCAGATGGACAGTGTACATAACTATGCTGACACATACCACAGTGCACTTCCGTAGCATGTACACAATGGTAGGGACCATGCTATTCCACACAGAGACATGGCGGTACTGACCTTTTCACAGATGCCACGGTGGTGGTCATGTTCCATGCACATCTGCTGTATGGGCACATGTGCAGGCTGTTGCACGGTGGTGTATATTCACATGTGGGGGTGCATCACTTGTCAGCCATGGTGGGTCCTCGTGGTCCATCACATGCTCCAAGGCTAGCTACCTACACATGACTGCCGCACATTGCAGTGTGGGTCCTCAGGCAGTGTGGTGGTATGTCTGTGTTGTTTGGCTACATCCACATTCAATGTCACGTACAACAGTCACCCAGGCATTGCAGACTGAGATAATGTTGGCAACGTGCCAGGCAATGGTGTACTTACCAACAATACACACTCTCACTCACTACAGGGTTGCAATCCATACATGGACATCGTAGTGTCCCTGTGGACACATACATGTTACTGCCATGCACACGTTATGTCCTGGGACACTGGCCCGATGTCACCTTCCGATCTCCCTAGCTGTTATGTCCCGCCAACCTGTTTGGTATGTGTCTCCACACCAGCCCACTAAATTCACTGCTAGCCTGTTGTCGGACATTGTGTACCTTGACCGCCACACTGCCGCATCTATCGCACTACACATGGGTGGCACTGCATTGCACGTGTGGGACTGCATTCATACACCCATGACTGGACCATTCTGTATGGCACTGGGGCACATCCTCACGAACGTGCTTCACGCACACATTGATGACCTCCATGCCTTTACTGGCACCCTTGTTGGGCTTCTGTGTGCCACAGCACGCCACATACACATGCTGGCCACCTGTCGTACCATTGCATGGGTGGTTGGGGTGGTACAGAGGGCAACAAATCAGACATTGTCCTCACATTGCCCTTCAGCACCATTCCATGTTCTGGTATTGGCAACGTACACATCCACCTGCACATCATACCCTGTGTCTCAGGATGTTAGGCTATATGACTCCTGGACAGGACACACAGTGGTGCAAGCATATCATACTACCTACTACATGTCAGGTACATATGGCATTACACAGTCCTCAGTCATGGGGCCCCTCATGTTCACTATTTGCTTACATACACAACATGCTGTCACAGAGTACTGTCCATGCCTAGATATCCCACATCTACATACCTGGCGCCATTATAGCTCCACCAGCTCATACTGATAACAACCATACGGGTGTCGGTGTGGCAGATACATCATGTGGGTGTCATGGCATCAGGATGCATGACACATGGTGCATGCACATCACCTTTGCATAGCAACATTCATCCACTGACTATCACATGGATTCTGGCCCCGTACATGCATATCACATTGTACATGGTTGCTGTACACACAAATGCCCCACACGGTCCTGTGGTTACCGTATTCCACTGTGGCATGGATACACTTCTGCAGGGCCACACCTATCTGTACTGTGTGTGATGCTGGTACATGGGTAGCCATTGTACCTGTGGCATACACACATCTACACACGGTCAAGGTTACAATACCACATTCGTGGTGTACCTTCCACAATGGCTACGACTTTACATGGCACAGCATTGTCATGCCACGATGTGTACCAGGCTCGGACAGTTTACATATGCGGCTGACAGACGGAAAACACATCTGTACACATCTGCATACCACATACACAGGGGTGTCTTCTGCTCTGACACGGACCATGTCCTCCGCATTACTGATGCATGTACTCCTCATACATGACAATTGCAGTGGGCAGTGTGAATGGACCTCTCATGGATATGTGCACACATGCCACATTGCATGGGCTGGGCTTCTGTGTTACTTCCGCAGACACAACACACACCATGCTGTGGAACATAGGTCCTGTGCACATCCCACAGGGACACACAGTGGCACTGTTCATGTGATAGCTCCCTTGCTGTTTGAGTGACACGTAGTCATGGTACCACCACAGCAGCAGTACTGTGTAAACATGCAGTTGACACCCGCCTCTGCTGTTCACTGGACACTACCATGGGGAGGTGACACTACTGTGTACACTGCACATGTGTTTACACATGGACCTGCCAGACTTCATTGTTGCCCACATTGCACCTGCTACAGATCGTTTGGGCATGGTTACTTGGTGTTCCTTCCATTTCGGATGGCTATGATGCTACTACTCTGTCCCATACCTACAGGCCATATGTATCCTGTTATTGTACATACCAATAGGCAATAACTCCATTATGCATGATATGCCTGTGATACTGTGTATGATGTCTGTCATATCCACCATGACAGCTTTACATTACACATAGTTGACATAGTATCCCCTACTGCAAGGCATACGTGCACGTCGGGCACACATTACGTATGACATCGACGGTATATGCCCATACACATGTGTGCTGTGACAGTATACATACATGTCCTATCCCCTGCTATGGCACTTCCTTGTTGGACATCCACTGCCAGCATCGGCGTGTGGTGTGGCATTGTTCTCTCTTATGCCTCCCTGTGGCAGCCCTTGTGGTATCCCAGCTGTGTACATGATGTCCCACTGCTGTGCACATGGTGTCCACAGTCGTTGGTATGCTCAGCAGGATAGCACTACATAACCACCTTTCACCACTCTCTGCATTATGGACAAGTATCATTACTTACAAACACCGTTCCCATACAGTACAGCTTCATCATACACATCATGCGTTACACACCTGTACATATCGTGTGTTCTACATACCTTGTCGGTGTTTCGTTCCGTTTTTTGTTCCGTGTATCGGTATTCCTATTTATTACTGTTTCCGTTGTACACTGCTGGTTCGGTATGTGCATACGGTTTGAATATCCTGGGAGTCATCCTTATATCTGTCGATACCTGCAACATGTGGGTTCATCACACCAATTGCTGTTCCTCAGTGTGTAATTGTGCGTATATCACCTGTGCATCTACTCCATTCATACATTACGCGTCGTAACTAGGGTATGGTTGCATTCCTCACCTGGGCGTTGGCTATTTGCCCTACCTTTGTGAAGATGGTCTGTATTGTGTTATGTTATGTGTAACTGCAGCCGCTATGTGTGGTGACAGGTACATTTCGCAGTGGTGTTAGCCGTGGATTGTGTGTGTTGGGTATGGTATTATGTTCGACATGTGGGTGTCCCTGTCCTGACAGCATCTGTTGATGGTGTTTTGCATTCGTATGTGTAACATAGCTGTTGTATTCCTTTAAACAATGCATGCAAGTATGCATCCACTGTTGATAGTGTTTCCCACGCGAGATGTTGCGGTTATGCAGCTGTCATTGACTGCCTGTATGTTTGTGCTGCTATTACGGCTTGTATCCCTTTAATATGTACGATGGGGAATATCGGAGGTTGTAGGTGACAGATACGGGTTATGGGCCTTGCATCTCTACATACACGGTATGCTTGTCTGTGTGCTCCATCCCTGCCTGGGGAGTTGACAGTTAATTGTCTGTTGGTCTGGGAGTGTAGGTTGTGTTGTTGTCATGTGGTGTTGGTATCACCTGCGTGTGTGCTTCCTGCATGTATTCCTCCGTCACATCGGTGGTATATCTGCGATTGTTTGTATGTGACGACTATCCCTTGTCATTCTGTCCCAGATATTTACAGTCATTGTGGTCCTGTACTTGGGATGGCCTGTTTGCCAGTGGTTGCCACCTATTCAGGTGGCGATTGCTTGTTTGACACTTGTAGAACACACAGCGGTGTTTATGGGCCGATACGTGGCCATGGTCAGTACCGGGGTAGCAAATGCGTATTTCCGCGGTACATACCTATTGCTGTGTGACTTTGCCGACGTATCATTTTGCAATTAGCATATCGGTGTCATACATACGGTCATGATTAGTACATACGTCCTTTCCATTTCATGTGGGGTATATTCCTGTGCTACATTCTGGGACATTGTCACTTTGCATCGTTATACGTCGCCACACGCCTAGCCAGGGTGGGGCTCTCAGTACTACTTTGGGACTACTGGTGTACATATGCCTGTGGCTAATGTACTGTATGCCTACACATATTATTCCACTCTGCCTCTAACATGGCACCAACATACACATTTTACTGAGGCACACACATTACACTCGCACAGCGACACACACGGCACCCTCACCGCACACATACACATACTGCGGCAGTCACGGGGACGGTTGCACACAGTACCTGCATGGGCCGCATCACCGGCGGCAGTGTCTACCTCCCCCCTCATATCATCATAGTATTACCCGCGCATGTACTGTTACTGTACTGTGGCCTGGCGATCATTCCGACTCGCGGTTATGCATTTCGGTATGTTGACCTTTCCATGGGTGGCGGTTTCCTCTTCTGTTAAACCTCCCGGATGCTCAGGTTGTCTTTCACTATGTATACTATGTACAGATATCGCGTGTTACATCTCTGTCACCTTACATCCCTCTGATTCCCTGTCTTACCTGTAGTACTTATATGTATATGTGTACATATATTTCTATATATGCAATTATATCTATCTACATATCTGTATATGCACATATCTACATGTTTATATGTATACACCTTGCGGTGAACATGGCAGCATACAGCAACGCCGTCTGCTGTAGGACCTGCGTACGGTTCAGGTGTTGGCGTTCCATGCTCCGCTGGCTGTTGGGTGTACAGTGTTTGGGTGCTGCCTATGTTGGAGTCACACATGGGGCCACCCATACGGTACACTTTACGGGTGGTCATGTTTGTGTGCCATCCATTTCACTGTGTGTGCAGGTAGGGAGGTGTCAGTCCATGGGGCCTACGCTGTCAGAGTATGTGCTATATGTTCCCTCTTTGCCAGGGCATAGGCATATTGGGTGCGCCTCCATCTGCCTACTGGGGCTGGCACAGTGTGTTCATGGTCCTGAACCCTCTGTGCCTGGACTGGCCTTGGCAGTTGTGGTGGGCTTTGTGGCCCTTCACCATTATGTCCCTGCAGCAGCTGCTTCCGCAGGATCATATTATGTAGCATGGCACATACTATGAATATGTGGGCACATGTGCCTGGAGAGTACTGCAGGGCTCCACCAGATGTATCCAAGCACTGGAACCATGATTTCAGCATCCCAAACACACGCTCTATGATTATTCTGGTTTGTGCGTGTGCCTCATTATGGCGTTCTTGCATGTGTGTGTGTGCATTTCTGATGGGAGTCATCATCCATGGCTCCAGTGCATAGCCAGCATCCACCACAAGGTGGCCTTGTGGGATGTCCCCCCTGGCGAATACCTGGTACAGCTGTGAGGCATGCCAGATATGGGAGTCGTGGTAGCTTCCAGGGCTGCCAGCACACACATCCATGATAATGCCCTGTGCATTGCACACGACCTGGCAATTGATGGAGAATCCCTTGCGGTTTATGTAGCGTCTACCCTGCTCCCCAGGTGGTGACTTGATTTGTATGTGCGTACAGTCTATCGCACCCAGTACCTCCGGGTATTGTGCCACATGGTGGAAGTGGCACATATTGCTAGCCAACTCCTCCTGAGATCTGGGGAAGTATATATGCTCATTGGCATGTGGTAACATGGCATCCAGAAACTGGTGTAGTACCCTGGATGCTGATGCCTGTGAGATGCCCATTATATCCCCAGTTGGCCTTTGAAAGGTACCTGTGGCCAGTATTTGCAAGCTTACACATACCTTTGTGTCCACTGGGATGGGCTCCCCTCTGTTGTTTCTTGTTCTCAGGCGTGGCTGGCACAGCTCCACTATTTGCTGTAACGTGCCCCTATCCACCCTGTAACGCTCTACTATCTCCAGGTCTTGTAGCCCCTGGTAGGTTACCCTTGGTCTGAACACTCTCCTTCTCCTCTGAGGCCTACGGTAGTTGTCGGCACCCTCCTCCACAACTCCGTCTGTCTCTAACACATGCTGATGGATCACAGCCACGGCTGCACCCAACATGTACATTTTAAAAGTTCCCCGTGTGTTTACACCTATGGTGCGGCGTTTGGGAATACACGGCTGTGTGTTGTGTGCATTCACACTTTATACTGTTGTGCTGTACACCCGGTGATGTCATAGGGTGTGTCTGTGCGGCCGTATCTGGGGATTATCTTCCGTGTTTTATCGTTGGCACTGCAACGCTGTTGCCTTTGGTGTTGCATTACTCTTGCCTGCAATGGATTACCTTTCAACCTTCCCTTACTGTTTCTGCAAGTTGCACCTACTATTTCCTGGCATGCATCCTGCAGAGCCCTGTCATGTGTAGTTTCTGGGACATGGCATATCGTGCATTTTGTGTGCCGCCACCGTTATGCTGCCTGTCTACTTGGCTCTGCTGTGTCAGGTCTTCACTCTTTGCAATCTGCTACCTCCCCTATTTTCTTTGCATTCATATGCCCCCACTATCCCGTTTTGCAGGTTTCTGCATGCAGAGTTGTCAGCTGCCGCCGATTGGCCTTCGTGGGTTGATTAGTGTTGATTGCTCATTACTACTCCAATTACACTGCTTCTGCATTTCCTCATATTCTCAACATTACCTTCCTGTTTCTGATGTTATTTGCGGGGCGAGCGTCACATGACTGGGTTAAGGGAACGTAGTCATCCTCGCGCAGATGTACCTCTGCGCGCATTGTGTGCTCTCAGCTCAACTATTTCCCCACACGCTGGTCCTGCAGCTGTGATGTGCAATGTACAGCCCAGGTTTGCTGAGCTCCAATGTGCTTCCTCCTACAGTGGCACACCCCTCTGCAGGCGACATGTATTCCCTCTGAGCCACTTCTCGGGGTATTACCGGTGCGCCGTTTGGTAGAGCCTTACGCTGGCGGGGGGTTTGCGATTCAGTATTATCTGCCTCATTTGCATGGCATTGACTTCTAATTCATAGTTACCACGCCGAACACTGCCGCGAGTCCTTGGCAACCCTTGCACTGTGGTTGTGGCTTTCCATGCATACCATGGTGTATTGTGGCTGTGAAGCTGATGTGTATTACACTGCTGTTTTATGACATTGTCATATTATTTCATTGTTTAGCACCTTCCGCAGACATGTCCTGGGGTTCTGCTGTGAGTTTCTGTGGACATACCATGTATGTTATTATTTACATGTTGTGCATGTTTTCTTTTGACATTCTCTGTGTCTTTCGCCATTGGCATATGGCAACAGTGTGATACCTGACGTTGACAGCCTTCCGTTACTCCTATGTTATGTTTGGGTAAATGTAAACCATTTTTTTGGTTTACATTGCCGTGCCCTTATGCTACGCCTGCGCCACTTTGTGGATCACTATATGCCTTCATTTGCATGGTGCAACACCGCACATGGGGTGTTTAGCATACCTATGCTGGAGGCGGCGCAGATCCGGCGCACGCCGGTAGTGCACATGGGATTGGATCGTACCTGAATCGCTCGGCAGCCATATTTGGCGTTGTAACGCCTACGCTATGCGTGCACCTGGCGCAACATTCATGAATCCTGGGGACTATTTTACAATTAGCTTACATGGATTTCAGTATTTTTTTATTTATTTAACTGCCCTGCCATTAATTTTACAAAAACTGTTTGACTAATACCATCTGTGATTTTATTTCTTTTTAAAATTCAGAACTTTAACTGTTTGGTGTGGTGTTACTATCCAATTATAAAAAAAATTGTAAAAAACAAAATAGATATTAGCTTAACTAACACATGTTTATATTTATATTATTTATATTTGCTGTTGTCTGCCTTTTGCTTTTGTGCATTGTAAACAAATGTAGTCTAGATGAAAAGAACATACATGCATGTCTGTCTTGTGTCTTTATATCTTTATACAAGCATGTCAGTCTTGTGACTTTAAATCTTTACTCTTATTAACTATTTTATTTGATTTTGTACACTAGAACTGTTTTGTGTACCTTTTGACTATGCTATGAGAATGGCAGTCATTTGTTTTACTTTACTGTAGTATTGATAAATGTATTGATTTAACTGAATTGAAGTTTTAAACATTTGAGAACCATTTGTCCAGATTCTACCATCCTACCATGTATGCTTAACCATTTTCAAACACAAAACATATTATAAAATATATTTCTTTTGCACAGATTAGCTGTGTATGCAGGAAGTCAATCTCTGTCAGTTCAGCTAATTTATTTACTTTATCCTGTAACTGCTGTTGAAGAGTTTCCTGTAATGTTGCATGGTCTTTCTGATATTTTTCAGTAACCTGTTCTACTGAATCTAAAACTACTATGCACTTTTGAAAAGATGTATGTATAACTTGTCTAAGCTTCCTGAACTTATTGTGTCTGTCTTTTAGAAGTTTATTACATTCTTTTGTAACAAAATGTACTAGAGGTCCTGTCAGTAACTGATCTGACTCCTGTTGAAACTCTGAAATAAACCTTTTACATGTGGTGACAGAACATAACTGTCTAACATCTGAATATAATGTCAGCATATTAACTTTTCTTGGTTCTTTACCATTGCAATTTTTGTCTGTACAGTCTAACCTTTGAATAGTGGCATGCACTGTATTTTTATGACATTGTACACACAATACACATTTTTTATACCACACATGATTTTGCTTTAGATACCAGTTAAATATTGTAATCAATTTGCATAATGCCTTACTATTAACTTGCCCTAATAAGGTTTTACATTTGCTAATATGCTGTATATGCATTTCATTCTGTTATTATTATTATTATTACCTTTATGGCATTCATACTGTATGTAACACAGACATTTTTCTTACCAGTCAACAGAGAGGCAGATGACCAAGCTGCTTTACAGTAAATGGTTGAAATGTCTCTGTAGCCACTTGTGAAGTTGGTACAACAAAACTGGCAGTTTAAGTCTTGCAACTTTGTATTGTACCTTTTTCTAGAATTTATGGCACTGCTCACCTTCCTGCACAGAAGTCTCACTCTGGATTCAGACTTCTGATGAAATGTATTGCTACAAACTGTAGAAAACTGAAGTACTTCACACAAATGTTACTGTACTTTTACAGGAGTGACCTTATACAAGGCATTACCCACTCCCTCTGTTTTTGGATACAGGCTAGGAATGCTGTCAGGGTTACCACTGAAAAATGTATTTTTTGTATGCACTGCTTCTATACTGTGCTGGAATTTGATGGACTGGACTTAAAGTCTTCTTAAGAAACAAAGTTTTGCTGGCTGTTTACTGCTGAATCAGAGACACAGAGCTTTACATGACTCCATCTGTAGTCTGTTTAAAGCACCAAACAGCATTTTTCAGAGTATATTTCACAGTCAATTAAAGTGTCTGGGCAGTTCATAAATATAACCTCAATGTTATGGTTAAAATGACATTGAAACTGTATATTTTCAGCAGTGTATAAATGCTTACAGTAGCACATGGTTCTTGTCTCTTATAGTTAATTCAACAGTTGCAAAGAGTTAATTGAACAGTTCAAAGTCATAAATTAAATTCTGTGATTGCAAAATAAATAAATTAATTAATCAAATTAAAAAATAAAATTAAAGCAGACAAAGCTCATTATTGATGAAATATTTTCACAGAATGGTCTGCAAAAGAAAAAGTTGTTAAATACATTTGGTTTTGGTAGTAATACTTAATATTATTGTATTAATTGTGTGAAATTTAATTTTGACTTGTATCAAAAAGACTAAAGATTTTGTTTCCTAATGTGTTTCCTATAAAAAAAGAGGGAATTGTTAGAGTTTATGAATTGTGAATATAAGGTTGAAATTAATTCTGCTACAAATATTTGAAAGATAAAGAATAAAATGAAACATTTGCTTTAATGTAGAAATATAGCTTAGCAATTTAAAAATGGCATTCATATTGTTTGACATAGCTCTGGCTGAAATAAGTGAAAAACAAATAAGATCTATTAATGAACACAATATATTTCCTGAGCAGTTTGTTTCCTTTCAGACTTCTGATAATGGACATGTTTTTATAGTATGTGTTTTCCTCAAGATACATGTTTGTCACAGTATTAAGAAAAGCTTGACGTAATCCCTCATAGATAAATAGACATGGCTTTTTATAGAATCATCAGAAAAAAAAGCTTAGAAAAGAAATTTTGGAAAGTAAGTATTATATGCTTTTCTCATGTTTGCAGAACAGTTTACAAATATCCATTAACAAACAGGAACAGCAGCAGAACAGCTTGTGCAGATGTTTCCTTTCAGATTTCTATTAATGGTATCCTCACATCAGCAAAAGTACTTACACGTAAATCGCAAAAGGACAATAGAAAAGTCTACCAAGAGGAAAAAACAAAATCTATGTGCGTGACTAGAACTGTATATAACTGTATTAATTCAGATATGTTAGAGGTATTTTGGTAGAAACACACTTGTTTTGAGGTATTGTATGGAGAAAGGAAAGTCATCATCTATACTGTTTGTGAAGAAAAACTTTGTAAATATATGCTACAAACTAACAGAGGAGGAGTATGTGTGGTTTGTTTATAAAAAGCTATTTATTGGTTACTGCTCTTAAAGTCAAATGCTGCATCAGTGTATATTCTGCAAGTTTCTGTGGTTAACAGACTGTGATAATTAGACTTTGATTTCAACAGTAAACAGCCAGCAAGACTGTGTCTTAAGACTTTAAGTCCAGTCCAGCAAATTCCAGCACAGCATAGAAGCAGCGTATACATAAAATACATTTTTCACATCCTACCTGCCTTTTTAGGGACAGCTGGCTGACTACCAGGAAAATTGCAGGCAGTAAGATTCACATCCTCTAAGGCAGACAGGATGGGAGGAATGGTGTAGATTTTGGAAAATCCTTCTGTGACAATGCATAGTATTTTCTGAGGGACTGAAAAACCTCAGTGATGTCCTTCCATTTCACTGTTGCAGTATTTATCACGTCTGGGATCTCCTGCTAAGGATAGCCCACATCTGGCCAGTATACTAAAGCCTTTATTACCTTGGAGTTTTGTACATCAGATGTATGCTCTTTACACAAGCATTGGATATAAAGGTGATGTAAGAGCACTCTCAACATGGAACTTTGTTGCTCGAGTCCAAATGCCAGTATCATACCTTGGTCTGAATGCCGGCACTTTACTGCTTTACTTGTTATATTAAGCTATGCCTTCAAGATAAGTACCTCACTGGAGTTCCTTTTTCTTGTTCTTATATTTTACAGTGGGTTACATGTCATCCAAAAAAGTGAAATGTCAGTGTGGGGTGCAGATTCCCTATATGGACCACCATGGTAGGTGCCTGTTTTACTTAGGTGTGGCTCATGATCTTTCATCTGTCAGGTTTTATACCTAGGCCTTTACATAGCAATCTTTCTTCCCTTTCCACATATCTTGATAACCAATGCCTCAAGCTGTTGCCCCAAGGTAGCATGCCAGAATCCTCTTGCCCTCAAGGTACAGTCACTGATGAAGAAAAAGGCCAAAAGTCTAAGTCTAAGCCTGCTGCTGGCCAGCGTCCTGTGGATGTCTCTATTAAGGTGAATAAAAACCAGGAGGTATTGCCATCAATTTCTTTTGCCTTGATATTCTCTGAGCTTAACATGGAACCTGCTTTTTGCATGTCCTTGGAGGCCCTGTAAACCTCCGCCTTGGAGTTTGAGGGGAAACCATGGGTAATTATCTTTGAGGGTCCTAAAGGGATTCCTCAGATCCTTATTTGGGAAGAGGTGATGAGCACCTTGAGCTATTTCAGACAGGTGCTTGAACCACCATGTTTTGTCAGGGCAGAAGTCTCCCTGAAGAAAAGACAGAAGTCTAAACTTGTGGTGTCAGCTACCAGAGCTCCACAAAGAGAATGGCAGGACTTCACTCAGTGCTTGTTTAATGCTTTGATGGCATTAAAACCCATCAGGGGTTTTGGTTCCTGCACCCCCTTGTTCCTTTACTCCCAATAAGGCAAGGGACCCCAAGTCCTCAGACGATGATTCTGAGTCTGATGTTGACTCTTTAGAGTACTCCTCTCTGTTATCTTTTCCTTTAGATGATGGGTTGAAGGAGGAGGAATCTGTCCACCCAGATTCTCCTTTTGGAGGAACTATCCTTTAGAGACATGGTTGTGCATATGATGGAACATTTCAAGTCTTAGTCCTCCCGGATATCAGATATCAAGAAAAGGTATTATGAGTTGTTACAAATGCACTCTCCTAAACCTTCTGCTGTCCCTCATCTGTTGGCTGCTCTATTGGATACCTCCTCTGCTACTTCCCTGGCACCAGACTCCTGATCTCCAGCCCTTAAAAAGCCTGACAGGTTCTATAAGGTGTCGGATGCCTGCAGGTTCTTATACAAGTGCCCTTTGTCTGACCCATCAGGGATTTCTGTGTCTACTGATAAGCCTTTAAGGCTGTTGCCCTTGTCTAAGCTCCTTCCCTTGATCAAGGACAGTAGAGCTATGGAGAAGATTGGTAAGAAAGTATACATTTCTGCTACTATAGCCTTTAGGGCTATAAATTACCAGACCCATATGAAAAGATATATTTTTTCTCTTCTTTCCCAGGTTGAAAAGATTGCCTCTCACCTGCTTAATTCTGAAAGTATGGTCTCAGCTTTTTCCTTAAAAGGTTCCACTTTTCAAGTTGCCCATCACTCTATAAAATGCAGCTATTATGCAGTTTATGCTTCCTCTAGGACTGCAGCCTCTGGCTCTGTAATGAGGCACTTTTCCTGGCTTTGCCTTCAAGCCTTGCCAGATGATATTAAGGCAAAACTTCTGGATGCTCCTCTGGATGACCAGAACTTGTTTGGTGCTGCTGTGGCAGAGATATTTAAGACCTTGCAGGATCAAGGTAAATTCACAGAAGATTTTAACCACATCTTTGTTTCTCCTGTTCCCAAGTTTTAGATGAACTATACTAGTAAGACTGTCTTTTTGCTTAGCCTGCCTAGACAGTCTTTCAAGGGTAAGAAGGCTGTTTTGGTGGGTGTTTTCTGATAAGCCTACTCAAATGCCTAGGCCAAAAAGCAGTCCTTTCCTGTCAAGTATGCAGACATCTAACTTTATGCTCTTCCTTCCTCTTGGATAAGCTGTTTTGACCCTCAGGCTTTTTCTGTCTTTCCAAGTTTGGCAAAAATCACCAATGACTCTTGGGTTCTAGTACCCCTCAACCTCCTGTAGAACAACTTTCCCATTTTCCAAGTGTATTTCTGGGTATGTTAGACCAGGGTACCATTCAACTGATTCCTCAGACCAAAAGGGGTTTGGGGTTTTATTCCAGAACATTTCAGGTGACCAGGAAGGAGGGTCTTAGAGACCTGTCCTGGATATTTTCTTTCTGAACACCTTTTTCATTGTGCCATCATTCTGAATGCTTTCTCTTCAGACTCAGTTTCCTCTGTTGCTTCCTCGGGCTTTTCTAATGCCCCTAGATTTACACAATGCCTGTCTTCATATTCCCATCCACCCTCTAGTAAGGAAATTTTTGTGTTTTTCCCCTGTTTCCTCCTCTCATTTTCAGTTCTCTGCTTTCCCCTTTGGGCTATCAACAGCCTCAAGGGTATTCACCAAATGTAGCTTCAGTGGTTGTATTTGCAGGCTTCAGGGCATTCAGATATTTCTCTGTCAGGATGCTTCAGGCTGTATCCCAGACCAAGTTAGTGCGGGATCTTCATTTTACCCAGCTTGTATTACACAGCCTTGGGTTCACTGTCAACCTTCAGAAGTCATTGTTGCCTACATCTCAGGATCACTTTTTACTACGTTGCAGGACCCAAACTGTTCCAATGATAGCCTCTCTCCCTGCCTTCAAGGTTGTGTCCCTCAGAAATTATTTTCTTTCCCTGCTTCCCCTGTTCAGTCTTCTGGCCATGGAGTTTCTCAGGGCTCTGAGCTTCATGGCCTCTACCATCTCCATGATCTCTGGGCCTAGTGCCATATGGGGAAGTTTCAATGGCATCTAAGATCAGTGTGGCCTCAAAACTGCCACCCACTAGACTATCTAGTTCCACTGCTCCCTTGTCTCAAACTGAATTTTACTCATTTCTCTTAATATAGGTGTTCCTTTCCAACCTCCTCAGCCATTCCAGAAACTCTTCAAGAACATCTCAGAGATGGAGTGAGGAGCTGCTTCAGGCACCCAAAAGGTTCAGGTCCTTCAGTCCACTCAGCAGAGGGATGATAACATCAACATTGAGGAAATAAGAGCTCTCATTCTGGATTTTCAAGCTTTCCACTCACTCTAGGAGCCAGGTCCCTTGAAGGTTATGCAAACAACATCATAATCATGTGACACATCAACAAAGAAGGAGGAAAGAGTTATTACCTTCTTTGCAGACTAGCCCTTTAAGCATGAGAAATAGCCATTAATCTGCAGGTGACAGTGCAGGCAGTCTACATACCTTCAGAGTACAATTTTGTGGCAAATTCTCTCAACAGGCCCAGGACACAGCCTAACAAATGGATGCTTCACAAAGATTTGTTTCTTGACATAGTTCATTGGTGGGGCATTGCTCAAGTGGATCTATTTGCCTCCCCTGTGAACAGGAAACTTCCTCAGTTCTGTTCCAGAGACTCAAGTCATTTGGCTTGGGAAGTGGATGCCACATCTTTTTTCTTGAAAGGAGATGTTCCTTTATGCCTTTCCTTCCCTTCCTCTTCTTCCCAAGGTCCTTCACAAGATGGAGAAGGACTGTCCAAAAATCTTGTTGGTGATTCCCTTTTGGCTGACAGCACTGGTTTCCCTCTGATTTTATATGGCCAGGGGCAATCATCACAGTTTCACTCACTGTGTGCCTAAACTCCAGGCTTTGATGGCATTCCCTCCTTTTTTGTTTTTTCATGCAAATGGGATTTCTCTCTCTGTACAAATCCTTATTTTATGCCCCATATGGTTAATGAGCTGGCCTTTAGTCAGTCTATCCAGCTTATCTTCTATTACCCTTCTCTGCAGTCTGCTAGTGAGAACGTTCTTCATTCCTTGGACTTGCATAGGCAGCTCAGGTATTATTTAGACAAAACAAAGGCCATTCACAAGTCTGAACAACTTTTTGTTTGTTTGCATAACAGGACATTAGGTTTGGCAGTTTCTAACCACCTGCTCCAAGGCCACTTCCTTTTGTTATTATTTTCATGGCAAACAGATGTCTGGTTCTGTTACAGCTCATTGTACTAGATCAGTGGCTTCCTTGCTGGTTTCTTCAGGAGTTTGGTCACCAACATACTGCAGCAATGATATGCAAGGACATTGTACAGGCAAATGTCCTTTGTTTCACTGTTGCTGTATTCACTCCCTCCATCCTACCCCGTTCTTTTTTTTTCCTTATCCATGGATGGTATGTTCTTTCTGGAAGAGAGGTTCTTCCCCCTACTCTTCCTTCTTTTCTTTTCTGTACATACATGAACTCCTTTTCACTGGGGATCCTAATTCTCCTGGGGTACTTCAGTTCTGGGCTGGGAGCATTTGTACCTCACCTTTATACCCTATACTTGCTGGGAGCATACATCTGATTTACAATGCTCCTAGATATTAAAGGATTTGGAATACTGGCTGTACATTGGGCTATCCTTGACAGGAGATCCCAAGAGGTAATAAATACTGAAACAATGAAAATAAGGACTTCTACTGTAATGGTAAGATTTTACACAACTGTATTTTCTCCCACTGAAAACACTGACCTCGGGATTCATGAAGCTTGCGCCAGGTGCAAGCGTAGCTTAGGCGTTCTAGCACCAAATATGGCCACTGAGTGATTCAGGTATGAGCCGATTCCACGTGCACTACCAGCGTACACCAGAGTTGCGAAGCTCTTGGTGCATGTATGCTAATCACCCCATGCACGGTAGTGCAGCATGCAAATAAAGGTACATAGTGATTCATGAAGTGGTGCAGGCATAGAGTAAGCATACAGAAATGTAAACCAAAATAACAGTTTACATTTTTTCAAACAGAACATCGGAGCCATGAAAGCGGACCAAACTTAAGTAGTACAAAGTTAACATATGCAAATGGCTAAATATACAGCCAATGGCATAAAAAACATGCACAACACATAAAAAATAACATTTAATGTCATGGCCACACTAACGCAAAGTACAACCGCAGGGCATGTGTGCACAAACGGGAACACAAGGAAAATATATATATAGATGTCATAAAACTGCAATGTAACACAAATCATGATTTTGCCACAATAGTCAATGGTATGCATGTTACACCACAACCAAGGCCCAAGGGTTGCTAAGGATCTGTGACAGTGTTCGGCATGGTAACTATGAATTAGTAGTCAATGCCATGCAAATGAGGCAAGTAATACTGAATCGCAAACGCCTTGCCGGCGTAAGGCTGTATCACATGGCGTAGCAGTATAACACCGAGGAGTGGCCTGGAGGTATATATGACATCAGGAGAGGGGTGTGCCACTGTAGCTGTAAGCACATTGGAGCATTGCTAATCTGGGTTGCCCATTGCTAAGCAAAGCTGCAGGATAGGGGTGTGGATGCAGCCATAGCTTTGCTTAGCTGACAGCACACAAGGTGACCAAAAGCGCATGTATATGTGGATGACAACGCACTCGAAACCCGGTAAACGGCTGTGTGCGGCGTGCAACACAGCTGAGACAGGAAGGTTACAGGAAGACAATAAGGAAATGCCACAGCAGGGTAATTGGAGTACAACTGAGTAATTAACACCTATTAACTCACAGTGGGCCATTGACGGTAGCTAACAAGGCTGCTAGCAGCAACCTGCAGAACAGGAAAGGGGAAGTGCCAGATTGCAAAGAAAAGAGAACTGTCACAGCAGAGCAAAGCAAACCTGCAGTAGATTGGCTATAGAACACATTTCGCAACACAATCCTGGGTTTGGAAAGTACAAAACAAGAAATGGAGGGGAATTAGCTTGAAAAATGAAGGCAAGGGCAAGAGGTGATCCACAGCAGCCAAGTGTAATTCAACACCAAAAGCACCACAATAGTAGTACCTGCAGTAAAACACATAAGTAAGATACCCTGCAGCTTGAATTGTACATACACACCCTATGACATCATCAGCTTCCAAAGCACAATAGTATAAAGTGTGAAGGCACCTCCCACACACTTGTGTATTCCCAAACACTGCACTATCGGTGTAAACAGATGGGGAACTTTTACAATGTACATGTTGGGAGCTGCCATAGCTTTGATTCATCAGCATGTGTTGGAGACTGAAGGTGGTGTGGAGGATGATGCTGACAATCACCTCAGGCACCGAAGGAGGGGAAGAGTGTTCAGACCAAGGGTAACCTACCAGGGGCTAGATGATCTGGATATAGTACAATGTTACAGGGTGGACAGGAACATCATACCGCAAATCGTTGAGCTGTGCTGGCCATGCCTCAGAGCCAGAAACAACAGAGGGGAACCCATCCCAGTGGACAAGAAGGTATGTGTAAGCTTGAGAATACTAGCCACAAGTACCTTTCAAAGGTAAACTGGAGATATCATGGGGATCTCACAGGCATCAGCATCCAGGGTACTCCACCAGTTCCTGAATGCCATGTTACCACATGCCAATGAGCATATATACTTCCCCCGAACTCAGGAGGAGTTGGCCAGCAATATGCGCCTCTTCCACCATGTGGCAGACTACCCAGAGGTACTGGGTGCAATAGACTGCATGCACATACACATCAAGTCACCACCTGATGAGCATGGTAGGCGCTACATAAACCACAAGGGATACCACTCGATCAACTGTCAGGTCATGTGCAATGCCCAGGGCATTATCATGGAAATGGGTGCTGGCAGCCCTGGAAGCTACCACGACTCCCACATCTGGCATGCCTCACAGCTGTACCAGGTATTTGTCAGGGGGACATCCCATATGGCCACCTTGTGGGGGAATGCTGGCTATGCACTGGAGCCGTGGATAATGACTCCCATCAGAAATGCACACACACCCATGCAAGAACGCTATAATGAGGCACACGCACAAACCAGAATCATCATAGTGCGTGTGTTTGGGATGCTGAAATCACAGTTCCATTGCTTGGACATATCTGATGGAGCCTTGCAGTACTCTCCAGGCATGTGTACCCTCATCTTCATAGTATGTGCCATTCTACATAATATGATCCCGTGGAAACAGCTGCAGCAGGGACATAATGGTGAAGGCCCTCACAGCCCACCGCAATTGCCAAGGGCACCACAGGCACAGAGGGATTCAAACCACAAACACCCTGTGCCAGCCCCAGTAGGCAGATGGATGTGTGTCCAGTATACCCATGCCTTGGCAAAGAGGGAACGTATAGCACATACACTGACAGTGTAGGCCCCTATGGACTGACACACTTCTCCACCTGCACACACAGTAAAAGGGATGGCACATACACATGACCACCTGTAAATTGTCATGTATAGGTGGTCTACTGTGTGCATCCTACATAGGCAGCCCTCAACTATTGCACACACAACTGCTATTGGCACAAGGTAAGTCAATACCTGAACAGTAAATTAAGCTAACAGCATGTGTTGATACTGTATGTATAGGTTCCTAGGTACATCGGTAGGTACATGCTAACTGTCAGAGGTCATTCATAAGCCTAGCCAAAATGTGCCTGCTGTTGCCACCCCATTGATTAACTACCTGTCCCTCTGTGGAGCAGAGCCAATTGCGGGATCCCTGGGGTGTAACCACTGTTCCCCACCCACTCTGCAAGGATTCTCTGGGGTGTTAATGAGGGGCTCCATATAATATAATATGGGATGTAGTTCCAAAACATAGGGAGTACCCATGACAGGTATCTGTCACCCCAGCATTCTCCAGTTATGGTAGTGGCAAGGTGTAGCACATTACAGTGTGTGGCTCACTGTGACATGGATTCCCATAGATGGAGCATATCCATTAAGCATCACTTGGACATACCATTAATAGGTATCATCCATATGTACACCAACTGAGTTACACATTTGTTTGCAGTATGGAGGAACAGCCATAGTGCACTCTACATACTAAACACCATAACACTTGTACATATCCCAGATGCCTCAGTGGTAAAGCCACTGACTGTCTCGTGCATGGTCCTGGTTCCACGACCTGCAAGGGCTGTTACATAATTCTGATGTCCCAAATAATGGATGTTGTTAGCAGGTCATTAGAACATGTTTAAGCACATGTTAGTGGCTTTTTGTGCTGGTAGGTGCCGGTAAGCAGCATTTAAACATGACTACACGGATATGCGCAACACAGGTCTAACCTTTGCTGAATATCACAGAGATCATGGGCAAAGCTGCCCAGAACTGCTGAAATGTGCATTATTTACCCTTGTACTAATAGTGCCTGCTCTGAAAGGTAAAAAGACCACTGCCAGGAGTAGAACACGCAACCATGTACACAGTCTTCACAATTACCTACCACTAAACTACCTGAGATGTACCAACGGCAGGTGTGTATTGTGACAGGTTAAAACACAAAAGGGTGAAGTTCTGGAAATAATATACACTGCCATGTAGCCAACAAAAGGTGTATTCTCTCTCTCTCTATCTCTCTCTCTATATATATATATATATATGTATATATAAAATCTAGAGAGAAAAAGGGTGATAGAGAGATATATGCCGATATATATGGATATACATATATATGCAAATATATAGATAGGTTAACAACATCTACACAACCATGGAGGTACATATAAATGGGATACTACCAAATACTGAATGCTTTACATACTGACGTGCATAATCACGAGGCTTAAAGACCAAAAGACCACAATACTGGAACACCAGAACCACGAGTATTATTATCACGATGTTAAGGGACATTTAGTTAGTGCTTCTGCTGCTGCGGTTCAGGTAGGTACTGTGTGTAAGTGTGTTTCTGATTGCTGTAGTGTGTGTAAGTGTGTGTTCTGAGTGTGGTGTGTGTTTCCGGGGGACTGTAATGTATGTGTGTAGGTTTGCTTCATGTGTCTGTTTGTGCTATCTCAGAGGTAGATTATTAGAGTAGGTGTGGTGTGGGGGGTGCATGGGGGCATGGTCACCTGGCCATACGTAGTGTAGGATGGTTTGTTTGGATGTGATTGGTAACAGTGTGTGTGTGTGTGTGTGTGTGTGTGTGTGTGTGTGTGTGTGTGTGTGTGTGTGTGTGTGTGTGTGTGTGTGTGTGTGTGTGTGTGTGTTTTCTGTGTTTGTGTTAGTTCTGGGAGTTTTACTGTCGCGAGTTTGAGTGTTCAGTATTGTGGGGATTGGGAGTCTGGGAATGGTGATGTGGTCGTTGGAAGTGTGGGTATTCCTGAATCCGTGGGTATGCAGTATACAGCGGTTGAAGTCTTCAAATATGTCCATAACATGGACCATAGTAATTACACATTCCACCACGATCGAACGTTATGAACAAAGGATATGGAGAGTATATATGTCTATATACTATTACAAATATGTGCCATGGACATGAGCCAAAGATAGGGTTACCACCTGTCCCACCTTGTGAGGGGCAGTCCCTGTATGTGCGGTAATGTCCTGACCAAAATGAGTACAAATACTAATATCCTACAATCTCGAGACATTTGGCATGTTCCATATTTAATGTAATTGTTGCATAAAATAGTAATCTGTATCTAAAATACCTACATGTAACAAGAAACAGGATAAGCAAGTAAACCACTACAAGAATATAAGCTTTTATATAGGCATATATGTAAAGTTCTATACTTTGTACTGACTGTGGGTATGTGTCGGCCTCTAAAATCTGATGTGTGTCCTGCAAATGTCCCACTATGGCCATTTGAAAAGGTGGCAGCCCAAGCCAAAGAGGTTCAGTCACCATCACAACTCCAATGAGTGCAAATATCTGTGACAGAAATACACGAGACAGCTTTCATGTAGCAACATTTCATTACATACCGATGTATTTCCAAAGGGATTGAAGGACCAACTTCACCTGCATGCAATACAGGAACCAATTAACAATGGCTTAATGAATAAGCTTGCAATTGCCATAGTATTAGTCTACAAAAGGATAGGTCTTCAAATAGGGAAGGAGCCCTCACACACATATTGAATATGTATAAATGCAGTTTCTACACACCTGCATCTGCTATGTACACCCACCTTCACCTCCCCCACACCTGAAACAATTGCAATACAGACTGTAATAACATCACAAACATCCACTCACTCTATAACATCTGCAGAAGCCTTAACATACCTTGTCAGAGACACACTATAATGGCCCTATGTGAAATTGTTGCTGTTGTACAATGGAACAGACGGCAATGTTACAGGGTTTGGTTGCAATAATCCCATATCAGACGGCTGATATAACAGCTAGACTCACATGTAGAACTACATCCTCTAGCTGTTACACACAATCCATGGGGGCCATGAAGTTAATATATCTCTGTGTATCTCCATATAGCTGTTGCAATTCATCACAAACAACACATCCAGGCCGTCTTCCTTGAAGGTAGGGCAAAGGGACCACACCCAAGTGGAGTATTCAATTATACCCCACTGTTGCTATGTCATTGGCTAATGGAGTAGCTGCACAGCTGATGTGCATGTAATCATCTACTCTGGAACACCAATTGGTGGCAAGATACCACATGTTACTGATATCTAAGTATAAAAGGATGGCTTGTCATGCATTCAAACCATATGTACATACCAGAAATATGTTACAACAGAAAACGAGTAGGGCTTATATTACCATCAACTCAGGATACTAATAAGGTATGTAGAACACTCAGTATGTCAGTGTATGTAGTACTTGTTCTGTAATAATTAAAGTGTACGCAATGCATATAGTGGGGAAAGGTATTATGTAGTGATGTATTGTTGAGCATAGTAACGCTTGTAGAAATTGTGTGTACTGCTGTGGGCCACAAGGTAAACACCTCATACACCACAAGGGATGCTTTATAAGGACTTTGAATACAACAATTCCACTCCAGCCACTGTCAGTGGCAGGGTTGGTCCAACAAGTATGTGCCATAAGAGGGGATAGAATATGTTGATATACTGTAACAGTAGGCATATGTATGGGCGTATAACTGAGAATAACATGTCTAAGGTGGTCCTGCTGTGAAATTATGATTTGCATTGTGGGATATTCTGGCAAAGATGTGAAATGCACAGTATTGTAGTTAGATATGTCTAACATTTTACATAGCATTACTGTTATGTTATGCAAACATCAGGTATGTCTATTGGCATGTACAATACACAATAACAGGATACACATGACTTGTAGTCACCAGACAGTGTATCAGCATGATAGCTAATTGAAATGGAAGAGCTAGTCAATTATCCATGCACAAAGGACATGTAATAGCATCATAGGTTCATAGTTAGGTACTATTCTGTCTGGCCAAGGCCATTTGTAAGCCTAACCACAGTGTTTTCACTTGCGGCACCTCCGTAGGTTAGTGTCCTATGCCTGTGAACCGCAGAGCCATTTGTTTCCTGCTCCTCTGTACAGCAAAGCCACTGCAGTGATCCCTGATGTATATGTCTGTCTCCCATCCACCCATCGAGGTATCTCTTGAAGAGTCCTAGTGAGGGTCCCTGCCTGATGTACATAGGAATCATGTTCCAAAGCATGGTGAGTGTCCGGGTCAGGAATGTATCCCTCCAGCACGTCCTAGTCATTGTTGCATTTAAGTACATATCCCAGAGCATGTGGCTGTCAGGGGCTTTTGCTTATGTGGAGCATATCCATCAATACTGTTTTGGACATGGGCCTTGTATGTTCAGCAGAGATCACTTCTGAGTATGCGGTATGCAAACAAGTACAATTGGGGTTTCTGTAGTTGGGCTGTATACGTCATCCTTCGGAGGTCAGTATTCCTCTTGGTGTGGTAATGTTGTGGTATTTATTTGCTGTTGTCTCATAAGGTACATCCCAAATGGGGTGTTGTACCATTTAATGTGTTTCATAAGTCATGAGTAGAAAGGCACAATGGCTGCCTTTGTTCTGGCTACAAACCTATTAGAGATTTGGCGGGCCACATAGAAGGATATCCACAACACCTTGGCAATATGGTTATCAAAGGAGTGAATGCTATCTACTTGGGTTCTAAGATCCCTTATTACATCTTATGTATGTAGGGGACTAACACCTATGTGATAGTCTGCTGGTGATTGGTGTAATCCAAAGGGGATGTCTATGCACCTTGTGGCATGCAGCTTGAGGCCATGTTATTGACACCAGGTATCCGTCCCACTGACACCCCTATGGATGGTGTCTGTATCAGCTGGGGAATCAATCATGGCCCCTAGTTTGCAGTCATCTGAAAACCTATTCAGGGTAAGTCCTCCTGTGCTAGCCTGTACCTCAGAGAAGCATATACCAAACATGAGGGGCCCTATGACCGAGGCCTGGGGGATGCCAATTGTAACTGATTTACAGTAGAACCTAGGGTATGCTACCCTCACTATGTGGGTTCTGTCCGTGAGCCACTTTGCATAACATCTTGTGACTTAGGGGTTAATGTGCAGGTGGATGTGTATGTTGACAATACCAGAATGGGGAATGGTGTTGAAAGCCTTTGAGAGGTCGAGATAGGCTGTGTGGACCTCCTTACCCTCATCTACTGCCTTGGTAACTGTTTCAAAGGACTCCACCAGGCTTAGGAGGCATGGTCTGACCCTAAAAAATCCAAACTGGGTGGGATCAAAGGTTTGGAGGCCACCAATGTCTCTGTGAATGAGATCCATGATGATGTGCCCCATAGCCTTGCAGAACAGTCTAATCAGGTGTATAGGACAATAGTTCCCTTGGTCCACTGTGGCGCCACCTTTGTGGAATGTGATAACTGTTGCTGTGTGCCATTCAGGGGTCACAATGTCTGATGCAAGGCTATTAGTGAATATGGCACTCAAGTGGGGAGCCATTTCATTCTGAAGTTCGTGGAAATCGCAGCCTGGGATGTTGTATGGTCACATGGATGCTGTGTTCCTGGCTTTAGAGAGTGCAGCTTTGAACTGCGTAGTTGTGATTGCAGGGACTCTGCATCGTTCCTGTATAGATATGGACCCTATAGGGTGTGAGAGGGGTGTAAAGTTAGCACTGAACCTATCTGCCAGGATGTTGTCAATATCAGTCCATTCTGTAATGTTCATGCCTTACTGCTGTATGTCAGAGCAGATGTGTGTATCGCCATAGAGAGTAGTGACATACCTCTAGAACACTTTGTGGTAGTCCTTGGAATTAGTTGCGGTTATGTTTACATAGCTAGCTTTGGAGGATGTGATAAGGGATCTCAGATTCTTACTGAGGCTGACCATGGAGCTCCTCCACTCATGGGATTGTACTCTACTTTGCAACAGTCTCCTCCTTCTGTTGTACATTATGTCCATGGCAGTGGACCACCAGAGTGGTCTCCGTATTCTGGTGGGCACCATCATGGTTCTGTTTGGGATAGCATGATCCATGCAGTCATGTAAGTGCTAATTAAGTGCAGTTGTGTATGATTCAGTGGTTGTAACTGTATTGCCCATCTGCATGGGTGTCATGACGTTTACTACTACTGTCATAAGAAGCCTGAAGTTGGCTTTGTAGAAATATTGTACTGTGTTTTCTGTAAAGGGTGTGGTGTCAGGATGTGGATAACAAGGGTGATTAGCATATGTTCCGATTTGACCAACAAGGAGATAACCCCAGGTGTGGAACACCAGTCACACATGTTGGTAAAGAACAGGTCTAGGATATTGTTGCCCCTGGTGGTGGTGTGGATAGGTTGATCCAGGAAATTGGAGGTTATGAATCCCAGAAAGCATTGGCCTAATGTGTCAGTACATGAGTAGATATCCCAGTTAATGGTGGGGTAGTGTCAGTCGCACATCAGTAGTGTGTCTGTTTGAACCCTACTTTCCAGTACACCAAGAAGTGAGGACTATTAACCGTGGGGTATGGTGGGGGATCTGTAGCAAGCTACAATTTGTATATCAGTTATGGCCAGAGTTAGTTGCACTTGGATAACCTCTGATGCATTGTGCTAAGCAACCAGCCTGGAGGTGTGGATATCCTTAGGAAATATGGACACATGTCCACCGTGCGTGTTCCGGTCCTTGTTACATGACTGAAAGGTATGGTATGAGTAATAGCCTGGTAGTGCAGGGGTGCTCTCAGGAGCCTAGAAGCAGGTCCCAGTCACTGCACAGATATCGAAGTGGTCCATTACAAGGAGTGCCTTGGGTGAGTGTGTTTGAGATGAAGACGTCAAGCATTGAGTAGCATTACCCTCAGATTTTGCTTGCCTGTTCCTGTTATGGTGGTGAATATGTTATTTGAACCGTGCCTAAAACAGGCAATATAGGAGCAACAAGAGCCTTAGCCATTATCCAGAATCACAGGGCAGACAGGTGCAGGCCATCTGTGCCAAAGCATCGAGTTCTGTCGACCATGTCATTCAAAGCAGACAGATACTGGATACCCTTGGAATGACACCAGAAGCATAGCCAATTGTTGAAGTAAATCATTTTGTCCTTGTACTGCGTTATCAGTCTGGACGATGGCAGAATGCTACTCAGGGCTAGGGCAATACCTGCCTGGGCTACAAGATCGGAGAGCTATTCCATGTCTCTTTACATGTAGTCCAGGAAGGTACATCTCAGGGCATTCACACTAACATGGAGAATGACACAGTCATATTGTACCTGTTGAGGAGTGACCTGACTGCATAGGTTATGTTGCACATCCTGTTACCCAATAGGCAGCTGACAGTAACTATCACCTTGTGTAGCCTGCTGAGTGGGACATCAGTGTGACCACCTATAGAGTCACCTATTACTATTGTGTTGGGTACATTATATTGCCCTATTGGCTGTGGTTGATGGGCACACTGACTCTGTGGGCTATAAGTAATTGGTGTTGTGTTGGGGGATGGGGGCTGCCTGTGTTTCTGCTTTGGAGTTCTCTGTTGCCTAGCTTTGTAAATGTTGTAATCTTACTATGTGTGGCCTGTGGTGGTGGAGATCTAGTAAGACTATGTGATGAGAGTGGTGTGGTGTAAACGTTTAACATCCCCACATGTTTGTCAGGTTCAGTCTGGGTTGGAGAGAGCTTTATCTCCAGCATGGCTAGATATGTGCATCTCCTACAGGTTGTAGTGTTGTATGTTAGGAGGGGAGTATTGACTGTGTACATGAGACAAATTCTATATTGCCTCATGATTCCCATATTCATCATATAGACAGGCGATAACACTGGGAAATGACACTTGGACATGCCTGTATATTTAACTATTTCCCACTAGATATGTGAGGAAAGTGTGTACAAGACCTGTTTTACTCTAAGAAAGCGGGAAATGTAAGTGCAAACAGTGTTTACCTGTAGGTAATGAGGAGGGCTGAGTGCTATAGTAGTTAATAGCTCATATAGTGCTTACATGTTCTGAACAAGTGCTGAGCATGAATAAGCAATACAGATAGAGTGTTGGATAACATAAACACACTGCCCCCAACAGGTACACAATCACATATCCATGTACACTACAGAGCCCCTGTAACCATAACTATGATGATACAAGGTGCACTCAGGCTGCATGGGACCTGTCCACATCCCTGGTTGTATCATACACATATGGCAAAACAGTTTGCTCTACACATACACATCATCTAAAACATAGCTTCATGTCAGTCTGTGAAATCACTGAATGGTGCACACCAACAGTTATCACAACCCACAAAGTGGAGACACCACTCATAATGGGAGGCACGGCACTACTACTCTGCTGAGTCTGGTCTGAAAGTCCATGAACCTTAATCAATGTATATGTTGTTAACAGTACAGATGTAGATGACAGTACAGATGATTTCACACTGCGTATCATACATGTGACAGGTCATAAGACATCATCACCCATACTGTGTTCCACCTACACTCAGTATGCTAGATGTACCTTTGTATGTCACAGGAGTGTTCTGTCAGTGGACTGTTGACAGAACCAACACTACAAAAGGTGTCTGAGTAATATGTGCATATCACACCAGTGCCAGCTACAGTAAAACAGGGTTAATTTGTTGTACTCCCCCTCATTGTAGCCCATACCACACAGATAAATGGTAGACATCTGCCTATGTAAGTATGTGAATGGCTATGACCTAGGAGCAATAACTTACTCAGTGTTGTGGGCAACATACAGAAGGGGCTTTGTGGGTGAGGTGTGTGACATATGTGCACAATCTGACAGCTGCATATTGCATTGTCACCGCTAGGTTAATAACCCTGTACCCATGAACTACCACCTAGGCAGCGGTCAACATAATGGACACTGTGTGTAAGGGATGCTGCTGTATAGTTTACCTCCCTGAGCTAGTGATGTCACCAAGCCTATTAGGTAGTCATAAGAGGCAACCCTAGTCATGACAGGGTGCCAATCATGAACATGGAAATCATTGTACAGCCATACTCATCACTCTAGTGACCAATATCAGATCACATATCACCTTTAAGAGGTATTGGTCATGTTTGGATGGCTGACACCAGCCTTCACAATCCTCATCTCCACTATGTAGCATGATGCCTACCCTGAATAAAGACATGTCCAACACTGTGATGTTGGACATGCTACATGTACATATCCTGATCTGAAATACATACGTCATGGACATCCACCCTCCTAGTACAAGGATTGCCACATGCTGGACAGATTCTTGTGCCATACACATTACATACTCCTGCCATACTATGCAACCCTGTCCAGCAAAGCTGCACATTTCACCTCTGTCAGACATGGTGTGATGACCGCATGGTAGATGTATCATTAACCGTGTGGATCAGTTATGTGGCACTGCTTCACCTGGCACTGGAAATATATGCTATAGTTGATAGCCATCCCTGCAAATACCATCAGGCTAGCCAGTGTCCCATGTATATCACATGTGCAACACAGGTGATACGTGGTAGGATGTTGAACTGCTGTACAGTGCCGTGTAGATGTATATGGCAAAACACATGCATGTAAAGGCTTCCATTGCATGTCTGCATTGTCACAGGTCATGTCTGTTAAGGCAGTGTATGTGTTTATATGTAACATATACACAGCATCAAGGTCAACAGCATTAATGTGGACACATCCAGGCATGTGCTGATAGGTAAGAACACCAGTACAGGCAAACAGACATGCCCACATCAAGACGGCATCCACATGGAGTATGAGCAATGTAATCAGGTGACACACATATATGGTAATAATATCCAATCCCCATTGGGTGTCACATGTCAGTGGTGTCAGTGTCATAAAAATTTGCAAAGACAACTATTTATATGTAATAAATGTGATACACATGTATATGCAGCTGTATTTCTGTGCATCTCTGAGATACTGTGACATGTCTCCATCATTATGCCTTCCAGATGTGCCATGAGCAAGGCTCCCAGCCTATACCCACTTGGAGGATGAGGCCCGTATACCTTACCTCCAAGACGACTATGATGTCCTGTTTAGCCATGTGCCACAGGATGCACAGCAGCGGGATGACCTGTAGCAGGACCTTCACAGGAGGGTTAATGATGTGGGTGGCCATAACCGCACATACCAGCAGGTGTGCAGACACTGCACGGACCTGATCAGATGTGTGAAACAGTGTGGAAATGCAATCACCAGGAAACAAGGTGCAACAGGTGGTGAGCCATCAACCCAGCCCCCACTCACACGTACCGAGGAGCTACTGGCCAACCTGGGGACACTGTCAGAACAGCATCCACAAGCATTAGATGACATCGTGGAGGTGGGTGTCTCTAAACCACCCAGCCTGGAGTTGCCTGATAAGTCACTACTGCACATATAACTATCATATCCCATATAGTTATATGTGTCACTGTACAATATGTAATGTAACATCATATGCAAGGCATGTATACACACATGCCACATACTATAGTATGCTACTCTGTGCATGCACACATGTGCATACTCCATAGTATATCCTATTGTACTGGTGAATGTGTTAACATGCACATTGCACCCTGTAGCTGTCATACAGGCGTGGATAATGATCATACTGCTGTGTCACCCCTATATAGGTACCTCTCGTGTTCCACTAAGACAACAGGCCATTGCAGGTGAGACAGTTATAAGTATCAGGCATGTTAATGCACAGATCTATTTGCCATGTGGCCAGTTAACACATGTATACATGATGTATGGTCCGGTCACAATATACAGGTCACATCTGCAATCCATCACAATGGCTACCCATGTGCAATACTTACAAACTAAGTGAAACACTGACATGAAACCTCAGAAACTGTCACTGCTAGATGTGTGGACAGCTGTGCATACAATGGTGGAGGTTTTGTTCAATGTAGGAACATGCACTACACATCTGAACTACACATGTGGGGTGCACAAACAGTACTACACAGTGAGCTGGAGTATGGGCAGCCCACAGGATTCACCATTGTGGATTATGGCCCTGCTATGAGTGCACACATTGTAATGTGCCATCTGACATGTCCATGACATGTAGTGAGCCAGCTGCAACATTGTCTCACTATCCCATAAAACATACCCCACATATTTTATTATTTATTTATTTATTTATTTACATTTGTTGAAAGGGAGTGTCCAACTGGACATAGGTCCATTTTCAGCGGAGGCCCGAGGAGAAAAGCTCCGCAGTTAAAATAAACAGACAGTAGTTACATTGGATTACATAGCAATTAACAATTTAACATAGCAATTATTTACAAACATATTTACAGAAGAAGAACATAGTACATCAGTAGACAACTAGAATCTTTATCTGCGAAGTACATAACAGACATTAACAAATGTTACAATAAGAAGTTCCTGCTGTATAATAAGTACTAGGCTTATGAGCATCTGAGCTTGCTATAATCAAGGTAGTTAGTGGGGTGGAAAGAAAGGTAGTGGTTGGATGGGGTGGGTGATATTAGAGTGGGAGTTGCAAGGGCACAGCCAGCATGTTTTTAGGTGCATTTTTAGAAATGTTTTGAAGTGGGTGCATGATGGTATGGAGGTAATTGTGGGTGGGAGGGAGTTCCATAATTTGGCTATGGCGTAAGAGAATAGTGCTTCACCAGCAGAGTTATTGGCTTTAGTGATCTGCAAGTGATTTTTGTTGCTGGATCTTAGTGGTCTGGTGGTGCGATAGGATTGGAGTAAATTCTGGAGGGATGGGGCATTTAGTGGATGGTTTACTAGTTTGTGGGCGAGTGATAGTTGATAACATTGAAGGAGGTGAGGGAGTTCAAGCCAGCCCAGTTCAGCAAGTGAGAGACAGTGGTGACTACGGTAGGATGCCCCTGTGGCAAATTTGGTGATTTTGTTGTAGCATGTCTCTAGCTAGTTTAGACTGCATTGCCTTAGGTTGGTATATATTGGGGAGGCATAAAGTAGTGTGGAGATAAGGTGGGAATTTGCTATTGAAATATTTGCTGCTTTGGTGAGAAGCTGCTTATTTCTGTATAACGCTCCTAGTTTTTTGTGGACTTATTTTATGGTCATGGATATGTGAATGTCAAATTTTAGTTTATTGTCTATTCCCACTCCTAGCAATTTGGTGTGTTCAGTTGGGTGTATAGTGGTGTTGTCTTTTGCTGTGATGTTAAAGTGAGAGGTTGTTTGAGTATGTTTGGTGGGTTGGAAGATGAGTAGTTTAGTTTTGTTTGGGTTGAGTATTAATTGGGCATCAGATAACCATATTTCAACAGAGGAAAAAGCTTCCTATGTGACTTTTTGCAGTTTGGGTAGGAATTGGGCTGAGCAGATGATGCTTGAGTCATCTGTGTATTGTATGAGTGTGCCATGTTTGGTGGCAGAAGCTAGATTATTGGTGAAGAGTAGGGGTCCAAGGATGGATTCTTGGGGAACCCCTATGGAGACAGGTAGTTGGGGAGATATGTCATTCTGCCATACAACAAATTGTTGGCCATCAGACAGGTAACTCTGAAACCAGTTGGTGATTTATTGAGAGAATGATAGGTTATTGAGGACAGAGATAAGTTGTTTGTGTGGGACCATGCCAAATGCTTTAGGTAGGTCTAGGAAGGTAGCAGAGGAGAGATAGCCATTGTTTTTATACTGAAGAATGGTGTTAGTAAAGGAGATTAAGGCAGTGGTGGTGCTATGGTTTGGTCAGAAACCATGCTGAGTATTGGAAAGGAGGATGTTAGTAAGGAGGTAGTCGGAGACCTGAGAATGTATGCATCTCTCTAGTATTTTGGAGAGTGAAGAGAGAATAGCTATGGGGTGGTTATTGGTTAGTTCTGTGGAGGGGCTGCCTTTGTGGAGGGGAATTATATGTGATACTTTCCACAGTGTGGGAACATAACTTTCTGACAGAGATTGGTCAATCAAGATGGATACTGGTAGGCCAGAGCATCATCTGCGATTTGTAGGTATTCACTTGGGAGGTTGGCTGCTGCTAATTTGGTGGGCTTAAGTTTAGTTAAGAGGTTTTTTTATGTTGGAGGTAGGTACAGGAGAAAAAGAGAAAGCATTGGGGAGATTACAAATTGAAGGTGTGGTTTGGAGGGGAGGGGGTTGTGTTGTTTAGCTAGTGATAGTATGGTTTGTGTGAAGTGTGTGCTGAATGAGGTAGCGATATTTTCGGAGGAGTGAGGGATGTTTGGAGGAGGGGTACTGACTTTACCTGGGTGGAGGATGGAGTTTATGGAGGACCAGAATTATTTGGGGATGTGTTGGGAGGAGTCTAGGGCAGACTGGTAGTATTGGAATTTGTCCTGTTTTATTAGCTTATTAACTCTGCTGCGTAATTCTAGGAATTTCTGTCTAGTTGAGGTGGTTTTGGTTTTGCTCCAGTGCTCCCAGTCTTTATCCCTTTTTCATTTCTGACTTAGTGGTTTTCTGTAGCCATGGGGAGCATTGTGCTTTCGTTCTGGAAAGTCTTATGGGGGCATGGTAATTAAGGATGCTCAGGAAGGTAGTATTAAAAAATTCAACTGCCTCATCAAGACTGAGGTACTTTAGGGGATGCCAGTTACATTCTTTGAGGGATGAGATGAATGTGAGTGGGTTAAAGTTTCATTTTTTACGTGTTTGACGGTAGATGACAGGTTTAACTTGGTATAGGTATTTTTTGAGTAGGAATGTTGGGGAGTGATCACTGAGGCTATCTGATAAGCAGCCTGTTATATATGACTGGGGTCTCTTACTGACTAGTATCCAATCCAGGGTAGTGTTCTTGCTGTAGTTTTATTTATCCTGGTTGGTGACTGGACTAGTTGGGTGAAGCCAAAATGGTTTATATGATGGGTTGGATTGTTGCTAGAACAGGATTGCCAGTCAATATTGAAATCACCTAAAATGATAGTTTCTTGGGGGAGATGGTGGGTAGGCCATCTGAGAAGGTTTTCTAGTGGAGGGATGTTTTGGTCAGGTGGGAAGTAGCATCCAATTATATAGATGGTTTTGTTTTGGTTTATTTTGAGGTTGGTATATATTATTTCTTCATTGCCTATTTGTGGAGCTGATGATTTTATAATCTGGATGTTTAGATGCTGTTTAAATATTATAGCTACACCGTCTCCTTTCTTGTTTAACCGGTCTACTCTTAGTATGCTGTAACCGCTACAGAGTATTTGCTCACTGGTAATATGAGGTTTTAGCCAGGTTTCTGTCAGGATGACTTTATCTGGGGAGTACAAGTCTATGGTGGCATGGAGTTCATGGACTTTGTTGGATATACTTCTAATATTTAGGCTTAGTAGAAGGAAGTCACTTGGCTTTCTATTGGCTGTGATATGGGAGAAGTTGTGGTTTCTTGTCTGATTATGAGTATTTGGGTTGAAGATGGTAGGTCCAGGGTTGGGGTAGATGTCTCCACTTAGGGCTAGTTTTGATATGCATGAGGTTATTAGTTTTCTCAGTTTTTGAATGTGTTTGTTTATTAAGGAAACTTTGTGATTGTGCTCTGTGGGTAATAGGTATGGTGGAAGGGTTACTATGTTAAGTTGTAGGGATGCTTTATGCTTGAGTAATATAGTTGGTAGAATATGCGGGGGTGCATAGGGATGGTTCTTGAGTTGGTGGGAGGGGAGCTGAGTGAGGGTGAGACATGAGTGGTGGTGTGAGTAGTAGTACAATGGTAGTGGTTGAGGGGGGGGATGATGGAGCTTTGGTAGGATGTAAGATATGCAGGGAGAGTGCATGCAGTGAGCATAGTTGAGGTATGCTTGTACATGTTAGTTGAGGATGTGTGATAGAAGTGGGAAAATGGAGGAGGTAGTGTTGGGTTAGTGCTGTGGTTGGCTATTGGAAAGATGGGAGGGGTTTGTGAGTGTAATAAAGGTAGGACCATTGGGGTGTGAAGGAAAAGGGGGAAGGGTAGGGAGTGAAGTGGGTAGAGACTGTTAGTTGCTCTTATAAGTGGGCTGGAAACAATCAGGCAACAGAGTAAACTGATAAATGAACATATGATAGTGACAAAAGGTGGTTGTAGTTTTAAAAATGGTGCCTGCCAGAGGTAATATTTATTAACTTTGGGATAGGCTTAAGGTAATAAACAGGGAAGGGGAGGGGGAGAACAAGTGTGTGAACAGGCAGTTATTTTGTACTGCTGCTAATGAGCCAAAGCAAAGACAAATTTGTGATTAAGACACAATCAGAATTGTCCATGGACCGCTCTGAAACTGTAAGTCATTTCTTAATCATTTCTCAGCTGGAAAAACAGGCTAACCTTGTATCAGTAGGCTACTGTGGTCTCAGTTTAAATTAACAAACACACAGTATTGATCAGTTATGGATACTATTTGCTAACAGAAGAGAATACGAGAGAAAGTGGAAGATGAGTGTGTGTGTGTGTGTGTGGGGGGGGGGGGGGTAACTTACAAGCCAAACCACAGTGCTCCCCAGGGGAAAATGAATATTGGCTCAAACAGGTAGACACATATTGAAAGTTAACTTTAGCTGTTTGCGGACAGTTCAGACCCGGACTGCACTTTTCTTATAAGAATGATAAAGGTGGTACCTTTATCGTATACTATACTATACCCCACATACCAAACATACAACCCTTTGTCTGCATAATCCTGTGGACAGTGGAGTAGATGACATCTATGGGTGTATGTCATATGGGACAACACAGACATGTGAGATAGATGGCCATCATAACCGTTTGGCCAACATATGCTCACACATGGCCATGGAGGATGGCCAGAGACATGTAGTAACACGCAGTAGATGTGATGTGTTTGTGTGTACACCCTGTTGTATATTGGCTACACATGGTCCAATTATATCCTTTGTTTAATGGTTATATTGCAGATGTGGAACACTGGACATCCTACAGGCCTGTGCACAGCTTGTGGAGGCGTAACATCATTCGACAACATAAGATGTGTTGAACATCATGACTGTGTCACAGCATGACAGTAGTCACCTGTACAGCATCCACATACATACACAGACAACCACATCAGGCCACAGATACAGTACATTTCCCTTGCTGCTGTTGGACATCACTGTCAGCCGTGCACCTCGTGTGTGTGGTACACAAATGTCATGTGGGACATGGTGTGTATTGACAAGTCTGTCATGTGTGGACATGGTTGCCAGGCAGCTAAAATATGTTTGCAGATGTGCAGGGGTGTCATCCTTATCGCCTTCGGTGACCTGTGTCACACATTCCACATCATGGTTTAGTGTGCATACACCTCAGCGATGTGGGTCACAATCCACAGTATATATGTATTGTGTATGCACACAGTCATGGCTATGCACTGTGTCTGTAATTCACACTGTATAGCAATTGAGACGCCTCATGATTCTATGCAATGGCACTGTGTCTGTATTTCACACTGTATAGCAATATAGACACCACATAATACCCTGCAATGGTCATGCACATCTGCTAAATGTGCATTTTATCTGTAGAGCAGACAGACAACACTACAATGTGACACCATTACCCCACTGTATATGTGACAGGACACCATTGTGTTAAACATGTATGCATGTCAATGCACACGTCAGCAGATTACATGTCATACTACATGTTAATGTCAAGGCCATATGCCACACATCAGACATGTGTACTGTTAACCTCTGCTGGTCCACATGGTGTAACTCAGGGATGCATGCTTACTACCATGATTGTGTGAAATGCATGGCTTCTGCTATGACACATGCATGCTGTTGTGTGCAACCCAGGGATGTATGATAACTACCACTATTATTGTCAGAGCTGCATGCCATCTGCTGTATCACATGCATGCTGCATGCCTTCTGTCAAATCACATGCATGGTGTGTCTGTCTGTCTGTGTATGTCTGTCTGTGTGTGTGTGTGTGTGTGTGTGTGTGTGTGTGTGTGTGTGTGTGTCTGTGTGTGTTGTCTGTGTGTGTGTCTGTGTGTGTGTGCCCATATTGTAATGTAGAGACTTTGTTTGCCCTCACAGGTGATGTAGGTGCATTACCCTCCTGCGTCCATCTGATGTTAGTGTCCCCACAGACTCTTGCAGTGATGATGAACATATGCTTGAGGCACAGGCAGGGTTGTCAGGGGCAGAATCTGTGCCATTGGTTGCCATTCCACCTATATCCCCCTCATCCCTAAACACAGATCTCACGCCAACACATACCCCATCACCAGTGGCCATAGAGGAAGGACAGTTGGTGTGTGGTAGCTTGGAACAGGAAAGTGTGGTGGCTATGGAAGGTGTGTATTCACACCATGGTGTCAAGAAAATGACTGGAGATGGGCCACACAGGCATGTGACCAGTACTGCTCATAGGAGGACCTCGGTCCGACATGCCCCTGCAGGACAGAGCACAGCAGCTGGTGTCAACAGATGCATGTTTCAGGCTGTAATGGCAGCACAGGCATGTTCTGAATGGCAGAACAGAGAAGGGAAGAGGCTTCAGAGGGCTGCTATCCATTCTTTAAACGACAACGTCCAGGCATTGGTGAATGCTCAACAGCAGATTGCTGAGGTTTTGGACAGACAATTGGGTGACATAGTTGGAATCCTTGACCGTGGCATGACATTGGGCGAGCGTGAGCTGTCTGTGCTAGAATATCTGCTAGGAGTGAGGCGTAGAGCATGTGGACGTAGGCCAGCTACGTCACCTGGTGTAGGTCTATGTGAACAAGCTACCTCACATGCCCACTCCCATAGTGGTGGTAGCAACAGCAGTGCAGCTGGTGCTGCACTGTCCACACCCGGACACAGAAGGCCATGTGCATGTGGCCCTGGATGTCCCAATTGGGACACGGTTCCAGTGGACATGTGTCATCGGACAGTATCCAATCTGCACCTCTGCCTGATAGTGCCTGTGCAACCCCTGGCAGGCACAGGCCACGTGGCCATGGCCAGACACCATGAGCTGTAAAACCTGGTCTGTACAGTCTGGAGCTGTCAATAATACCCCTGTGTAGGCTAGACACATGGCAGAACTGTGTGCACACATACACGCACACACGAGAAACATCTGTAGGGCACCGCAACACTCACATGCATAACAACCACACACGGCCAATTAGATAACAGGCCCTAACCCACACACATGATGTCATCCACTGGTGCAGCCTAGGCCCTTGGAAAACATTATCACCCTGTGCATATGATGATGCCTGTGCTGCATCCCTGTCATCCACACCATTGGTGCAGGGACATGCTCATATGGTCTGATGCACAGGGTGAACAGATTAGGGAGATAAGTGTAGATTACAATTGTTGTGTACTGTTGACACGCAGCAGACATACCATGTAGTACAGGTTTAGAATGCATTGTTTTCTGTTCACAGTATGTGTCTTGGTAACAACAGTAACAGCATGTTGGTAATGATGTCCTGCTTCCCTCCTTCAGGGCTAATTGCATGTGCCGTTGAGTGCCAGTGTTTGCAGTTTCCCATGTGCAAATGTGGACTACTCACAGGTATGTATGGCAATACCAGCATGTTATTCGTTACTTCAACCTCACTGTTAGAATGGCTGACATTCCAAAGATGTCTACATATCTACTGATCCAGGAGCATGGGAGGTGTGTATTAAGCTACAGTGGCTAGAGAAGTGACATCCATACCGGGTGACATCACAGGTACAGTTATATGGGGCAGGGAGTTTACATAGCAGTCTAGCTGATGACAAGGGTAGAGGCCAGTTGATAGCTTGAGGCCTCACTGTGTAGCAGTAATACACATTCACATTACAGGATGAGAACACACAACTACACACACACACACACACACACACACACACACACACACACACACACACACACACACACACACACACACAGGTATTTGTACACATGTATTCTGACACACAGTAACACGCCCACACTCACAGGGTCAACGACGCTGTAACACACACACTTGATAGTGTTGAGGTGAGGACCCCTGCCTATGTGGTAATAACCATTACAGTACAGTGCACCTACATTATGTGACACAGAGAATACACATGTACAGGTAGTCAGTAATGTCTAAGATCTGCGGCATCAAAAGGGTACTAGATTGCATCACCTGGAGGGGTTGGGGTCCTATGTGTTCACTATGGTAACATACATCCTCATTCCATGGACCAGACAGCCATACATACATACACACACACACACTGTGGAGTCCACAATTGATTGCACCTATGTCATGCACATACAGATAGCTCACATGTGTGTGATACACACCCCACCCCTGCCTATGTCTTGCTTTCTACACTGCAGTATGTACAGATCTCTACAGACACACTTGTGAGCTCTCTTCAGCAAACATCCATCTGCAAAGATGGCCCACCACTTAGTTATGTCCACACATCTGCCCATACCTGATTTACATCTTACCGTATTGTCAGTATATCACCATATACAGTTGGCAATGATGGGGCTGCACTGCAACTGCATATTGTAGTAAGACACACGTCACCTGCAATCTTCAGCTACTACACACGTATAGTGGCTGAACGCACACCAGTACATGTACATGTGTGTAGGTCCTACATTCATGTCATTTAGCCATGTTTGTAGGCATTGCAATTGGTGGACATGTGTGATGACATACATGACACATGGACTGTTGTATGATATGATAGTTGTCATGGGTAACCAGTACAGAGGGAGTGTTAACTCAGACAGCATTGATATCACACCTTATGTACTGTTAGCATTCAACAGCCATAGACCTACCTTCCATGTGCATGTGTGTAATTTCTGTAGCCATCTGTCTGCAAGAAGGACAGCAACAGCTATGTACATATGTGTTTTGTGTGTGTGTGTGTGTGTGTGTGTGTGTGTGTGTGTGTGTGTGTGTGTGTGTGTGTGTGTGTGTGGTATGTACATATCCACGGCAGGTACATGTATATCATATCCAAATATGAGGGTGTTTACTGGTGTACAGCAACAGTCATCTGTTACTGCTGAATATGACCCAGGGCCCCTGTTATGTGTACAGCCAACCTGGTTATGAACTGTGGTATCATTGCATTGCATAACACATGATGCAACTGTGTCAGTACATGGGTAGTCTGCACAGTTGATGTAGAGCTCGGTACAGTCCAC
>NC_056739.1:700439589-700444589 GCF_019279795.1 Protopterus annectens
GCTAGGACATCTGAAACTAATATGTTGGAAATTAAAGCTAAGATCTGGAGTACACTGGTATGCCTCTAGCCAGCACAACAGGTAGGTCTACACACTGAAATGGAGTACCTGACATACCAGTACAGTAGTAGTAAAAGTGTACAAGTGTCAGCTGTGCCCCCCTTCCAACGTACACAAGTAACAGTGAGGTGCACCCCCCCCGGTGCTGTGTAGGAATGTGGATACAGTCGGATGTCCCCCCACACTGTGCAGAAATGTAGCAACTGACAATGCCACATGACCGATGGATACCCTGCAGACACAGCATGCCAACTGTCAGTGTACAATGCAGAGGTCGGCACCACAGTAGTGACTACCTGTACATGTAACACATGCGATACAGTTGGCCATACTGGGCATGCTCAAACACATAAAGGTATGATGGCAATGTCAGTCGACAACATATGGAATGGTCATACCGGGCATGATCACACATGTAAACACAAGACGACCAGGTCTGCAAACACCAGTGGTCCGGACATGTCTGCCAGTACATTGCTATGCTGTTGGATGACTGTGCTGTATGGTATGTGTGTGGTACTGTCTATTGTCTGTATATTTGCCATGGTGTATTGGTATTTTACATTAGCTGTGTGTGCAGGGTGTTGCTACCAACACTTGCAAAGGACGGTTATTTGTTTGTGGCCAGAACAAGCCCATTAGATACAGAGTGAGCAAGGCACATTGAAGTAGTTGGGAGCGGTTGTGCATGGATTGTGCAGTGTTAAGCACTGCTGACCTCTGGTTACAGCTTCTTACACTTTCTTGTTCTTTGTTATTGACAGAATTTATGAAGATCAAGGGGGTGATATTGCCAACAAGGTGGCCCTATTAGAAGTTCAATGGCAGGTGAGATTAAATGCCATGAGGTGTCCTGGTATTAATGATTGTATATCTATCAAACCAGTTTTAAAACAAAAAGCTAGTTGCATTTAATTAAATTGGGTGACTGTATTGCACTAGTTTATATGCACTAATTTTGCTTATAGAGTCATGCCTTTAGTGTTTTTAGGTTAAAGCATGTATATTCATTGTAATACACCTGTATGTTTCTTAATTCATAGGGTTATTGTTATGAGAGTATAAGGTTCATTACTTTATATTTTTTTTGCTGAATGTTTGTGATTTAATCACTGTTTGATGTGTTGTCAATGTTTTTTTGCATCAAAACAAGGTTATGTTTTTTTTTAAGTAAGTTGGGGCAGTGCTTAGGCTCATTGGTGTATTTAAAATGTGATGTCATTGATTAATTAGTCTTAATCACTATATATGTATGTTAATTGTGATGTTCTAACCGACTCTGATGATGCCTTTTTAGGTGAAAGCGCTTAGTCGGTGGATGTATTGGTGATTAAAGTTTCCTGGTTTTTTATTGCTGGTCCTGTTGTTCGTGTTCCTGTTGTTGCCCTTCATTTGTTTTTGCATTTTGCTGTGCCCTTTTGTGGGGTTGCATATTTTGTTCAGCTTCTTACACTTGCATAGACTCTACATTTCTTTACCAGTGGAATACTCGCATACTGGTAGCAAAACACACTTACACCCGCTTGCTCCTTCACTTGCACATGCACGGACATTGGTGCTTGCATGTGTCACTCACACTGGGTGGGCACAATCCCTTGTGATGCCTATTACATCAGACTACATGACTACAGTATCGGGTATGGCTGACCATTAGGCGACGGCATGGTTTTCAACTGTATGGAATCGGCGGCCTGTCTCGTGAGTTAATGATTAACTGTTAATCATATTATATGTGTGTTCCTCATACAATCTGCTCTGATCTGGCTGATACATGGGAACCAATACTCTGTAATGCAGACAAGTAAATTTGTTTTGGGACCCACATCCGTCTTCCAGGTCTTACTACCGCATATCTATTGTAGGTTTGCCGCCTTCTAATTGGCCGAGGTGAGACTTTAGGATTAACACCTGTCCCACTTTGCATGGGACAGTCCCTCCTTAGGCGTATGCATCATGCAAAAATAATCAAGACATAGCAGATGTCCTGATTACAGGACAATATTACATTCTACATTTCTCTAATAGTTGCATGTAACTGTTATTGTATATATGTCACTTCTATATGTTATGTGAAGTAGCATAAGCAACTGGACTGCTACTAGACTAAGCTTTTAATTTTGCTAATACATGTAGTTCTGTACTATGCACGACTGTGGGTATGTTCTGACCTGGTACGTCTGACATTTCTATGGACCAGGTCCCACTTTGGCCATTTGGAAAGGTGGCAGCCCTATAGGACCTATATGTAGAGATGTCAGATTTGGCAAGGCAACACATACCCACAGCCAGTAGAAAACAGACTACTTCACTGGTTTGCATAAGTAAAGGTTATTCTTGTAGCATTATAGTTGCTAATACTGTTTCCTATAACATCTAGGTGTTTCAGATACAACATAATCGTTTTATGCAACCACTACAGACATGGATTCTTTGCCCTAAATCACATGCCATGTGCCATAATAACATTCATTTTGCAGGACACAACTGCCCAAAGGGGAGTGTCCCTCGCAAAGGTGAACAGGTGGTAACCACAACCTATTATGCTATCATCTACCTAAGTTAGTCGGCGGAATATGCACTTTCCGTCACTAGCAGACCTCACATACGAATGGGGGAGAATGAACACTGAATCAGGGACACTACATAACACTCTCAGGGACACATTTAGATGATTGGTACTATTAACCTGACACACTGACAGTCCCAGAACATATGTATTCATTCACATTTGTCTGGGTACATGCTGTTTATGACTCATACGTGTTGTCATTAGTCATTACGTGTATTCCGCCACCTGTCCACCTAATATCACTAGTTCTGGAAAAGTATAGTTAGGACTGTGTTACATTCTGATTCATAATCACAGACGTCCATGATAATCTGTTACAGTTCACTGATATAGTCCCTATGTGTTCCTCCAGTGGTTTACAGACTATCCAGTAGATGTGCTCTTAAGGTTTGGGAGGTATGGGCATCTGCTATACCCACATAGGAATATTAATTACTTCCATGGGGTGGGCCTACTACATCTCTGCCGACCAACACCTGCACACTAAGGCCCATTATTGCATGCCCATGATTTCCCTACCTGACACCCCTCTACAGCACTCATCCTTACTGTGAGTGCAGCTGGGGTATGAACACACCCCTACACACTGCCCACTCTCCCTGTGTTGGGACACATGTTGCACGTTTTGTCAACCCATGTGTTATCAGACTTGCACAACCTACTGTTCCATGTACGGCTACATCCTGGTTGCATCAATCATCATGATATTGCCCATAAGGGAAATTTTTGGTGTCCCACAAGGGACCCCGTGATCCATGTTTAAAGTGTAGACCTTTCAGATCTCTCCCACTGGTAGTTTCCTGCCGGTGGTCTGAAAAGCAGTGGTGTATTTACCTTTATTGCGTGTCTGTATGTCTCACCAGCCTAGATAGGGGGGTTTGGGAGGTAGATGTTTGTTTATTGGACCACCCACTAACATATGCCCGGTCTGAACATATGTTACCCGTATATATATATATATATATATATATATATATATATATATATATATATATATATATATATATATATATATATAATTTATTTATTTATTTATTTACATTTGTTGACCGGGAGTGTCCAATTGGATGTAGGTCCATTTTCAGCGGAGGCCCGGGGAGAAAACCTCCACAGTTAAAATAAACAGACAGTAGTTACATTGCATTACATAGCGATTAACAATTTAACATACCAATTAATTACAAACATATTTACAGATGAAGAACATAGTACATCAGTAGACAACTAGAATCTTTATCTGTGAAGTACATAACAGACATTAACAAATGTTACAATAAGAAGTTCTTGCTGTATAATAAGTACCAGGCTTATGAGCATCTGAGCTTGCTATAATCAAGGTAGTCAGTGGGGTGGAAAGAAAGGTAGTGGTTGGATAGGGTGGGTGACATTAGAGTGGGAGTTGTAAGGCATAGCCAGCATGTTTTTAGGTGCACTTTTAGTAAAGTTTTGAAGTGGGTGCATGATGGTTCGGAGGTAATTGTGGGTGGGAGGGAGTTCCATAATTTTGCTATGGCGCAAGAGAATAGTGCTTCACCAGCAGAGTTATTGGCTTTAGTGATCTGTAAGTGATTTTTGTTGTTGGATCTTAGTGGTCTGGTGGTGCGATAGGGTTGGAGTAGATTCTGGAAAGATGGGACATTTAGTGGATGGTTTACTGTTTGTGGGCGAGTGATAGTTGATACCATTGAAGGAGGTGAGGGAGTTCAAGCCCGCCCAGTTCAGCAAGTGAGAGACAGTGGTGACTACCTTAGGATGCCCCTGTGGCGAATTTGGTGATTTTGTTGTAGCAGGTCTCTAGCTTGTTTAGATTGCATTGCCTTAGGTTGGTATATATTGGAGAGGCATAAAGTAGGGTGGAGATAAGGTGGGAATTTGCTATTGAAATCTTTGCTGCTTTAGTGAGAAGTTGCTTATTTCTGTATAACGCTCCTAGTTTTTTGTGGACTTTTTTTATGGTCATGGATATGTGAATGTTAAATTTTAGTTTATTGTCTACTTCCACTCCTAGCAATTTGGTGTGTTCAGTTGAGTATATAGTGGTGTTATCTTTTGCGGTGATGTTAAAGTGAAAGTTGTTTAGAGTATGTTTGGTGGGTTGGAAGATGAGTAGTTTAGTTTTGTTTGGGTTGAGTATTAACTGGGCATCGGATAACCAAGTTTCAACAGAGGAAAAGGCTTCCTGTGTGACTTTTTGCAGTTTGGGTAGGGACTGGGCTGAGCAGATGATGGTCGAGTCATCTGCATATTGTATGAGTGTGCCATGTTTGGTGGCAGAGACTAGACTATTGGTGAAAACAGAGAAGAGTAGGGGTCCAAGGATGGATCCTTGGGGAACCCCTATGTAGACAGGTAGTTGAGGAGATATGTCATT
>NC_056739.1:700449589-700569451 GCF_019279795.1 Protopterus annectens
ATTTACGAAAATGTGATAGAGTTTTACATGCAAGGGATACATAGTCTGCAATCCTGACACTGCCTAAGGTGAAACTGCCTACTAGATATGAGTAGTAGTCACTATGTGCAGATATGGCTGCGCCAAGCTAGCAGCCCAAGTTTGGCTGGATTTGGTGGACGTTCAGGAATAGCGGGGGTTTGTGTGCTGTAGAGGGGATGATGGATATTCAATTATGCATCCAGGTGTGTTGTAGTTGGATGGCTCAGTTCAGTCTAGACCACTATATGGGTATGTGCCGGTGACATTTTTGTACATGTGTATCGCACATTTTAATATTCATTTGTTTGTGGGATTGTGTTCTACAGTATGGCCTCTCAGGTTGTATTGCAGATGTGTATGTTTGTTCTTTGTGTTTCTTTCTGATTCACCCACTGCTCCCTCATACACCTCCAGTTCACCTATGGTGCATCCAACACCGTCTCGCCTTTACAAATTATTACATTACCCAACCCCCCCACGCCCATATTCCACACACTCCATCTATCCCTTCTCTGGTTGATGGCCCATGGCATGGTCAAGGGAACACATTGCATACACTACATATCTCTGGTACCTGTATGATTGTGAGGACTACCCTAGCATCTTTCACCTTCCACATGCTGTACATCACGCACATAGGTGCATGCAAATACATATCTTTCATGACATGGTAGGTAGACCCGGGTAATACCCGCTCATCTTTGGCCCATCCTGACAAGGACACCTTGGACTGCAAATGGGCAGATTTTGGGTGAATGGTCTGACCATTGGTAGGGTTGCCACCTTTTCATATGGCCAGGATGGGATATATTCGGGACACACATCAAATTTTACAGGCCGACACATACCCATGGTCAGTACAATGGATAGTACTTTTGTTTTATGCCTAAATGTAAGTTTATTGTTGTAGCTGTTTAGCTGCTTCTTCTCTTTCATTTACTTGCTTATTTTATTTCTTGTAACATGTAGGTATGCTACATACGGAAATAACTTTTGTATGTCACTATTACATAAGATGTGGGACATAATTACGTCCTTCGATCGCAGGATATTTTACATTTATAATGGTTTTGGTATGGACACAACTGTCCAGAGGGGGACTGTCCCTCACAATGTGGGACAGGTGGTAACCCTGACCATTGGGCTAGACTTAACTACTGGCAGCACGCTAACACGATCGTTTCACTTCCGCTTGGTATAACTATCAACACTACAATAGAATATGCGCATGGGGTTTTAAATGTCATTTGTTTGAGGGATGGGGACAATATTCAACTACGTGCATTTGTGTTTGCTTCTTATTTTTGTGTTTGCAAAACTGTCTAGCGTGCTTTGCATACTTTTCAGTATCCACGGACACTGACAGGTGTGATTACTTTTGGAGGCAGGCTGTAATATTTAGCATTTTAGGTTACACGTAAACAGCCGACATGTCCACACCTCCATGCGGCGCTTCAACACGCCCCATGCACTCGCGCACGTTTCCTATGCACGTGGATGTGGTGGCAGCTCGCCTTCATTAATATGCATATGGCGCTACTGTGCCATCTCTACACAGCACTGTCAGCGCAAGCCTAACGCTGTCCTTGCACCGAGCTTCAAGAATCCCAGGGTGTGACTTTCTAGCAATAGTCTCAGAGAAAAACAAACCCCCTCAGGAAGAACCAAAAACTGAGCTCTTCTTTGAGTCGGAATCAGAAATCTGAAGACAAAATCCTGAATCTGTCCCTGCATTTTCTGTTCAGATTCAGAATTTTGAATCACTTCAGGAAAAGAGGAATCCCTCTTTCTTTTAACAGAAACTACTTTACAAGAAGGATCAATAGCCTGAATTAAATCCTGAGCTAGCCCAACTAAATTACTCCTATTTAAAGAAATTTGAGGGGGAATTTACATGCTTGATTTTCTGTTTCTTTTTGACAGGAAAAAAAGGGGCCAAATTTTATTTATTTTACTTTTGTTGACTGTGATAGTCCATCTGGGTGTGAGCCCATTTTCAGCGGAGGCCAGGGGAGAAAAGCTCCAGTAAAACAAGAACAACATCGACAGGTACAGTGTCGGTTTTATATAGAATTTAACAAAAGTATCTAGAGACAATAAAGAAAGTTCAATATACAATAGGTACTTTAGTGAAAAGGAGAAAGTTTTTACAATATAGTAAATTCATATATATATATATATATATATATATATATATATATATATATATATATATATATATATATATATATATATATATATATATATATATATATATATATATATATATATATATATATATATATATATATTTTTTTTTTTTTTTTTTTTTTTTTGAGGGCAGGGGTCCATCTTTAGTTGATCATTTGAGTATACTTTAATATATGTACGTATACCCTTACAAAAGAAAATAAATTATCAAATTATATACTCTCATTGTAGGTAGCTGATAGGTGGTGTTAACAAGTGGGAGTGGAGTATACATGGAGACTATAAAATTTAAGGGATAAAATTTGATGTGGGTTTATGTGGGATTAGCCTGGCTTGGTGAAAAAGCACAGCCAGTTGTTAGTGAGGTGGTCTTTGAGCAGAGTTTTGAATTGTTACTAATGGCAGCTGCTGCTTCCCCCAGGGATGGGCACAGCATTCTGATATAAAAGGAAAACCTTCCCTATTCCCTCTCCCAGGACCAACAACAGTGGCTCCCCCATGCCCTCTGAGGGGACTCTAAAAGTCACAGAGGAAGTGGCTGACCCCAGGTCCATACTGGCTGTAGGTGCTACACCAGAGGGATCCACGGTAAAAGATGAGTAGTCTGAAGTGCAATAAATGGCCACAGCAGAGTCACCCACCTGCTGCTGATATAAACTGCTAGCACACTGTGGTGACAAAGGCTGCTTGCTTAACATTTTCTTTTTCTGGTCAGAAGAAAGATCTATCCTTTGGAACAGCAATGTGTTCTATAGTCAAGCCAAAAATAATTCCTCTTTCCCAGGGAAGAAAAACAGAAAATGCCAGAAAAGCTACCAGTCTGCAAAAGTTACTTTTCTGACATAAAAACACATTAAATATCACTTAAAACACCTTGGCAGCTGTGCAACAGAAAATAAGTGCAATTTTCTAACAGAAAACATATTTTCAGTTTGTTTACACCGTTAAACTGACAGAAAAATGAGTGCTCCATTTAAAAAGAATATTACAGTCTCAAGACTGCCTGTTAGAACGCAACGCTCTTAGCTTAAAAATAGCTTTCCTGAAAGGGAAAGTAATAAAACTGCAATACATTTAGGAAAATATAAGTTTTTTTTTTTTCCAGAGGGAACTTATCTGCTCAGCAAAGGAAAGCAGAAGCTGACTTTCGATCCTCAAATGCCTTAGAGAAGCATACTCTTCAGCAGCAGTAAAGCTCTGAAGGGTTTTGCTCCTAAAGTTGTTTTTTTAGTCAGCTCAGTTCAAGCTGCTTGACATTTTGGGTGCATGGAAGATGCCCTGGAGCTTTGGAACCTCGCTAGCTGTTATATCCTTGATAGGATGTAACCCCTATAGCTAAGGATGCTTGCAGCAGTGATCAATATGAAGAACATTTCCAAGTTCTGTGGTTCTGTCACTTTCTGAACCACAAAGCTCATAACAGGTAGTCTGTGACATATATAACATATATAACAAATATAGCAAGGGTGTATCTGTATAAATTAAACATCACATGCAGTCTAGTTGTACAGATGCCTTCTTGAATAAATAATGAATTGCAATATACCATACACAAGCTGTAAACCTAGAACAAAACCATCTCTTTCCCTCCCACATGATACTGATTTTTATTATGCTGCTTTTATTTTCTAATTAATTCTGAAATCCAGTGTTGTACTGGCATTGTTTGCTCCTATTTATTCTCTTACTGTTTGCACTCCAATTCCAATAAAGGGCCCCAGGCTCAGTGGAATTTCCTGGTCAAGAAATACAATGTATTTGTTCCTATAATGTTAGTGATAGTAGAGCAATATTAAATGATGCCAGCACTTTAGAGATCAAAGCAAGGTGAGTTCTGGCCATTCTGAATGAAGATAGCAAGTTAGACATTGTGAAAATTGGAAAACCTATGCAGATGAATACTAAGGCAGGAACTTGGATTAAATATGAACATGCATGTATTATTTTCGAAAAAAACATATAGTACTTTGACCGAGGAGAGATTTTACAGCCTAAATGTCATGGAAACAGTAAGCAATAGAGATCATTCTGCTGAGTGTTTTGTAGAGAAATGTCAACAAGAAACAGAGGTTTGAGGTTAAAGAGAGGTCAACCTCAGGACACTAAAAGTGATGGGATTGTGAAATGTTCCATGGGAGCTAGGAGGAACTAGGGTTACTTGTTATTTAGTTAACAAAAAATGACAATTGTGGGAAAATCTTAGGTTGCATTTTATTTAACAACACAAACCAAAGATAAATTTAAATAAAAAAGAAAGCAGCCTATAAGAGGATTAAAGAGTTTATAAAGAAAAATATGGAAGCTTATGAGACAGCTGACATGATGGTGACAAAACTAATGAAAAAAGCTTTTGAATGGAGAAGAAAAGATAGGAAAGAGGGTGGAGCTTATCAGCCAGTCTTCTGGTGTGTGTGTGTGTGTGTGTGTGTGTGTGTGTGTGTGTGTGTGTGTGTGTGTGTGTGTGTGTGTTATTCAAGCCTATATTGCCTTTTTTGTATACCTCCAGTTCACACCCAGAGCTCCTTATGGCATCCAGACCTTTTTTGGGTCTTTCTTCTTCAACTAAGTCACTTACCAGCTAACAATAAGCAGTATTAGAAAGTAGGAGGAGTTGCTAACAAAATGGCACCAAAATTGTTAATCTAGGATGTCCCACAGCAGAGAAATTAATCACTGTTTGACACTTATTAGTCATATTTTCATAATTATGTTCATATCTTCATACCCAAGAGCCCTACATGACATTTATGGTGCAATATGCTGTGGTGGGACACAAGAAAACTCATTGTAAGTGTCCTTTTATACTACACTATACCTGAAATATTGCTAGTTGTTAGTTAGTAATTATTAAATAATATTTCCTTGTGTACTTAATACTTCAGAAAACAAGTGACTTACAAATTGGTACATGACATCAGGTGAAACCATACATGTTGAAGAAAGGTATCTTTGAAATTTACACATCTTAAGCAATATCTAGTGTTATTTTTATTGACAATTATACAATTAAGCATACGTTTTATATTGCTATAAGTAGCTCAGCAAACATGCCTTAACGGAGGATTTTTTTGATGTCTTATGTAACCATATGTCTGGTTAACGAAAATGTTCTAAAAATATATGTCTAGGTTGTAGAGTTTCCAAAATATGACAATTTGTTTGTGAAAGTATCACAAAAATATAATTTTGGGTTTGAGTATATTTTAATACATTATACAAGGGTAACTCATTAGCATTCAAAAACATGCATGCTGATTAGTAAGCCCAACCACTGTGCTTGTTGTAAATCAAGCATATACCAATAGAAAAAGGTCTGGTCACCCAGACTTTCTTCAATGAATATATGCTAAGGCTTTGCAATTTTCTTGAGCTAAGAGGTCAAGAGGTGTGTATGGAGAGCAAAGAAAATACAAGGAAAATCAGGTACATTATGCAAAACTAAATAAATGTACCCGATTTTCCTTGTATTTTTGCCCTGTCTCTCTCATACTTCTAAACTGTCTGGATTTTACAGGGGTTTTTTTGTTTAAAAAAAAAAAAGCACAAAGAGATATTATTCCTTTCTCCATTGCTTGCTTTCCAAAGCACTGATATACTCCATAAGTGTGGAAACTTAAGTACCATTCGCATGCGCAGGAATGAATAAACAACTCAGAAGAACATCAAGGTGCCTTTATACAAAGTCATTATTTAAGAAATGTAGTAATTTCTTTCTTAAATAATGTCATTGTATAATAGGAATTGACTCCTGGGTGTGGTATATTGAAGAATTGCCCACAGTTGCCTTTGTTTAATTACTCAGGTGATTAAATTACACCAGTCATGGGTAAATCTTCAATATACCGCACCTACTCATCAGTTATTGCTGTATTATATTATTTATTAAAAGGAAATTAGTGTACTGCAAATAATACTTCTTAGTGATAACATTGCTATTTGTTCAGTTTTAATACCTTTTCTTATTCACAAAATATTTACAGTTTTTTTTTATGCTTTTTAAGTATATTTTTCAAACAAATGCTCTGGAATGCAAGATGTGTATAGGCTTCTAGAGGTGTGACATTCCAGACCACATAGGTGCTAATGAGCTATTTATTTATACACACACACACACACACACACACACACACACACACACACACACACACACACACACACACACACACACACACACATACACACATACACATGCACACACACACATATATGTGGCAAGGTTTGTATGCTCTCCACAGCTGCAAAGCAGGTGTCAATGACTGCACAAATGTCAGCATCCTACAGGACAAGGTATGCTTACATTGACATGGGTTTCATGCTAAGACACCGAGTTCCTGTTAGAGCAAGACATCTGCTATACATCTAGCTGTAACACACTTTGTTGCTAACAAAAATGGTCTCACATTCACAGGACTACTCCACAGGATATGACATTTGACATACAAATGTATGCTATTATGTTATGACTTCAGTCTTTAATGGGTTGCCACTAATTTGCCAGACAATACACAACTGTATGAGGCATTGACTACAAATATGAGGCAAACATGTGGTCAGTCTGCAAAACTTTGGACACTTGACAGGTATGGCCTCAGTATATCATTTACAGTTCAACATACACTTCTGCTCCTGTTGTTTTCTATGCACATACCCTATAAAAGTCTCTTAGATTTGTAAGACAAGTGTATGCAGCATGGTAACATTCATAGGTGACATATGGATATTTACAACATCACAGGTAGCTGGCCTAGTAGTGTCACAGTCAGTATTGGATAACAGACACTCCAGTAGTAGTCATACATGATCTGACCTTTGCTGGGGTGACTCAGGGGCCAGAGCTATAATCTATGTCACTGCGGACAGGGCCAGCAGGAATGGCCATAGGTGCCAGACAGCAGCATATGAGTCCAGCAGGTCTTGTTGTGACCTAGTGTTCAACTTCCTATTTCACATGATTGCATCCCATCTTCTGCATTCCATTAGAAGTTTAAGTGATTGACATACATGTTATGGTGCTGAGAGTTTCCTCCGAATTATGCAAATGTTTAGGTTTGTGTAGTTGCCGTCTGTCTTTGTGTAAATGGGTTCAGACCTGTGTTGCATAGGCAGCAGCTTGCCTTTTGTAGGTAATGCTCATGAGCATGTGATGGCCTGTGCACCAATTGGTGTCTCTCACTTGCTACTTGCCTCCAGAGCAGCTGTGTTGTCTTTCCATTAGTCAATACCATAGCAACATAGTGCTATCAATGTCTTTAATTGTGGGCCTTGCCCCTTTTCCTTGCCTGTGAGGAAGACATTATGGTGGTGTGGGGGGTACAGCTTCACAGACGGTAGGTGGAAATACCTCTCAGAACAAGAAATGTGCAGACAGTCCAACAACATGGGGGACAAAGTTCCAGAACTGGGTACAGATTGTAAGTATTTGCTGTTATACACATAGAAGATTGCTAGATTAACAGGATTTGTCTGCATATGTATTTTCTGTGTGACTTGACATCTGACAGTGATATGTCTCTGACATACCTCTCAGCTGTCCAGATGTCCAAAGACTGCCCAGAGATTTGCCTGTTATGTTTGGTCTGTTCCTTAGACTTCTGTTTTTGAGAAATCAGTAGGATAATGTGAGGATTGTAGCCAGTAAATGTTAACATCCATTTGTGTTTCAGACATCATATCCTTCAGGGATGTTATGTTACAACACACCCTGTAACACCAGCAACTGTTTCAGTTTGCAACACCATTATGTGAGATATGTCCCTATTTTTGGCCCCCTGTCCCAGGTATGTCAGGCTTTGTCCAGATGTCTTGCAGTAAGAGTTTCATAGGATTGGTATATCATTATTTAGTGACTTCACTCCTGATATCATCCCAGTGACTTAGCAGACACCTGGATGTGTTCTGTGGCAGTCACCATAAATATGGTCCCACTTCCTGGACATTCTGTGGAAATCTGTACAGTTGAGTTATGTATGTCTGGCCATTGTTAACAGACTGTTAAGATTGTGCAGCAGTGTTGCGTGCAAATGTTTGTTGAGCTGAGTAGGGAGACTAGCAGATGTGGGTGTCATAGATCTTTTTCCATCTGACTGTGCATGCTGCTGCAGTTGCTAGTGGTCTATCAGTTGTATATGTTTGTAGGGGCAGACTGAGAAATGTCCTGTAACACCTCAGGATTCCCAGTAGCCTATGAGTCGGGGCAGTATATGGCGGTGTAGTGTGTGACTGGCAATCAGGCTATGTTTGTTCAAACAGTAGTTATACTCTAGAGTTCATTTTGGGGTAATGGTTTGTTGCTGTGACTGTGGTGCAAATGGGTGTAGGTGGACAATTTATCACCAATGTCTGCCTTTCCCTACAGTTACAGCCCTGTAGTGCATGATATTTTCAAATACATGAGTAATTCCTCCAAGCTGATTTGGGGTAGTGGCATGTTGGTCTTAGTGTGTTTTAGAGGGTGCTGGATGGAATGGTTTGCAGCTCTCAGTGTTTTTTCTCTTGTGTTACATGACTGCAGTCATACCTCTCCACTGTCCAGATGTTTAGACACTGTCCAGATGTGTGGCTCATGTGTTTGGTCTGTTCCCCATAAAAGTTGTGGGTTTCTGACAAATCACTGGGATGATATGAGCATTGACATCAGTAAATAATGACAATAAGTTGTGCTTCAGACCTGGAATCTATCAGAAAATATATGTTAAATCAAACCATGCTACTCTAGCAGACTTCTACTCATAGAACAGCCATATTTCAAATATGTCACTATTGTTCGCCCTTTATCTCCCCACTTTGTCAGGTTTTTTGCAGATGTCTTGCAGTAAAAGGTTGTTTTATATATATATATATATATATATATATATATATATATATATATATATATATATATATATTATATGTACTTCTATATACATATATATGTATATACGAGTACTACGGATATGTATTTTTCCTTATGTTATATGACTGTAGTGCATGATATGTTTGTAAAAACATTGCACATTCCTACAGTTCAGGTGTTGTAGAGGTATGTTGCTTTGATTGTAATGCATTGTGTCCTGTGTTCAAGACTTGGTAGTGATTACTTTTTTTTTCATTCATGTTAAATGAACATAATGCATGATATATTTGTAAAAGCATTACAAGCTACCACAGCTCAGATGCTGTAGTAGTACATTGCTGTGATTGTAGTACACAGGGTGCTAGGTTCAAGACTTGGCAAGGCTAATTATTTTGCTGCTGGACAGAACAAGGGCTGATGGAGACAGAGTGATTAAAGCACTTTTAAGCAGTTGTAAGCAGGTTTGCGTGGTTTTGTGTGAAGCTAAGTGATGCTAACAGACGGTTAAGTCCTCTTAGCTTCGCTTAACAGTGCTTACTCCCACTTATACTCATGCTAATTTTAATTAAAGAAAAGAAAAAAGGGTGATAGGAAAGTGGTGAAATGGGGGAAGCAGGGGGTAGAACATTAGGAAAACCAGCTAGGGGTGTGCAGGATGGGTGCAGGAAAGGACCATAACTCTACATTTCTGCTGGAGCAACAGCTGTGACTGATGTTGAAAATGTTGGATTTACAGCCTCACACCCCACAGGGAGATGTGTTGGCAACATACATTTGTAGAGTAATTTCAGTGTTGATTGATTTATGTCACTGGACATGAGGGCAAAATGTAGAGCTATGTATGGGGCAATGACTTTTTTGTGAGACAGATGTCCTTTTTTTATTAAGGTGAGAGTGAGATGTTGGGGTAGGGCTGTAGGTATGTTTGGGGAGGTAGGTTGGGAAGGTTAGGTTGCATTTGCAGACAAACAAGACACATGAGACAACAGATGGGGTGATATATGACACATGAGTGGGGTAAACACCTTGGACGGGGAGAGTAGTTGGGAATCAGAGGCCCATGAGCCCCCAAATGGATACAGTGGGACTGAGGTCCCCATCCATAGGCAATCACCACTGCACCATGGCCCCATAGGTGGCTGTACTGGGGGCTGGACAATAGTGGCAGCCTGCCCCTCCAGGTGTGTCAGGTAGCCCTCCATCTGGTGCAGATGTCCATCCAACTCAGAGCAGATGACACTGCAACCATACACCAGAACTTGTGGCAGGTGACAAGCTCCTTGCCAGGTTACTGATCCCATCATATGTTTAGACCCCAAATGCAGGGCTGCAAAGCCACAGGAGGTGGAGTGTTAAGCATTATCATACACATACACACCTCCAGGCTGGCCAAACAGCATGACGTATGGGAGACATCCCAAGTGCAGTTAACTGTTGGCAAAACACCTACTCAAATCATAGCTAGCTACAGACCTCCAACCATGACTCTGGACACCCACCACACCTATCGAGACTTGCTGGATTCTATCAAGATTCAACCATCTACCCAGATCCTGGGGTACTTTAACTAGCCAACCATAGTGTGCATGACCTGCTTCCTGAAAATGATTGCATAGAGATTTCTTAGCTTTGTTAATGGCAATGCAGTAGATTGGCTGGTCAACACTCCTATGACAGGTGAAAATATCCTGTACCTGGTCCTAACCAACATGAGTATCCACTGTAGCACTCCTTAAGGTGTCATCTTCTTTGGTAAGATCTGACGACATAGCCATCACTGTTCAGGTCACTATCTCCTCTGCCCCCCCCCTTGTTAGGGTCAAACAAAATAAACTTTACAAAAATGACCATGAATCTCCTCAGAACAGATATAAGTAGCTTTACTACCACTGTCCCATCTGTTGGAACTAGCAGTTGTGTCCAAGTCCACTCCACAATACTATGTGAGCATCTACATAGCTGTATGGACTCAGCAATCCCTGGCAGGACAACATCATTCCCTTAAGACAGGGTAAACATCTGTGGTGGGTAGCAGCAATACACAAATACCATAATAGATGGAAATAATTGCTGGACAGGGCCAAGATGGAGCAGGTGCCTAATTGGAAGCAATGTCACCTTGGTCTGAACAAACAAATAAGGTCACAGGTGAATTACCCGAAGGCTATCTTTGAGTGAAAATTAGACACATCCACCAAGGCCAATCACTAGGCCTTCCACACATATGTCTGCAATCCCAGGGGCAACACCCAAATCTGCTCTGTAGTGGTGGTCAATAACACTGCATACACATATGGCATAGATATAGCCAACCTGCTGCAGACAGGTGAAGTGTAAACATCACCCCGACCCTATATCAATGCATATGTGCATGCACAACACCTGCTCCTCTGTTCATTATCAGGAAGCAGGTCCATAATGCCCTCTCAAAGGCAACACACAGAAGTCTTCATAGGTCTGATACCATCCCTGGTTGCATCCTACATGAACACAGGCATGATCTCTCAGCTCAATTACACACTGTAGTCTACCAAAGCCTGAGCTGAGCACCAGTGTCATCCCATCTGCATAGAGGACAGCCACTGTCATCCCTATACATAAAGGTGGAACAATCTACTGACCCAGTCAGTCATATGCACATCAGCCTAACTAGCCTGATCTGCAAGGTCATGGAAGGCAATATCAAAGACATTATGAACAGGGACATTGGCAACCTCAAAATGCTTGAGCCCACACAGGTTCATAGGCTGGTACTAGGCTAACTGCCTTTGCAGGCCATTTGAAGACTAGCCACTTATCCCATGTGAGAATCAAACCCTGCACCTTCTGCTTGTAAGGCAAACACCTAAACCATTACACCATCTTCCCACAGTGTGGTATTGTCAAAGGGAGATCAGGTCTGTTAAACCTGGTCAACTTCTCTGAAGTGGTCAACAAACACAAGAATGAGGGGAAGAAATGGTGAACAATGCCTACCTTCACCTAGCCCAATTCTCTCGCAATAATCCCCAAGTGGTCAGGATACATAAGCCTACACAGCTAGGCATCAATCTGTATGTTACCAAATACTTAGCTAACTGGCTCAATGATAGTACCCACTCAGTCAAAGTAGTGGAAGCCACCTCTAGTAGAAGACTCTTCCAGAGTGGTGTACCCCAGTGATCAGTCTGGGGGCCTCTACTGTTTGAGATATAAGTTTCAGAGGTACAAGACAAAAGCAGTGGTCTGTGGCTGACTAGATTTACAGATGCTTGCAAGTTGGCCACTGTCTTACATTTCCCTACTGATGTGAGCCTCCTCCAAGAGGCCCTCACCCAAATTAATGACTGGTGCAAGAAGCATTTCCTCAAACTGAATGCCAGGAGATGCATCATTTTCCCTGCTGTGGTAGATGTCATCCACACTAATTATGACAGTAATAATGTACTGAGCATGCAATCAGGTGTGAGGTGACTTATGCGTCCAGGTTGGTAGCATAGCAACCTGACAGTTTCCCAACATGTGGGCACCATTGTACGGATGACTATGTGAATGGCCCACCTCACAAATATGGGTATGTCATCCAGGAACCAGGAGGCCATAACATCCCTGTACTCCACCCTTATCAGATGCATTACCAAGTAGAATGGCTCCTTTGGCATGTACCTTGCCAAGGAAATGCAACAGTTGCAGAGACCACAAAGGTTCCTTACCAGGCAAATCCAGGCTCTGCAACACCTATCCTATACAGATAGGCTGAAAGCCCTGTCCCTGTATTCTCATACAGACTGATTATAGGTGACCTGTGTCTGGCATACAAGGCCATTTCCAAACCAACCCTGATTATGTTTCTGCATATCTATAAGACAGTCCCACTCATGCAACATGCACACAAGGCCCTCATCTGGTCTGTGACATGCATAGTACTTGTCGAGGAGATAGTGTAGTGTCCCACACAATACACTGTCTGTAAAGTACACTCCCTCTCCATGTCTGGCAGAGTACGTGTATAACCCTCTTGAAGAAGAAGCTGGACGACTGCATGGGAAATAAATAAGACACCCCTGGGATCCTGCATGTGTCCCAACTTGACAGGGGACACAGGTGCTAGCTTTGGAAGGACATGGGCAAAAGTCTGGGCTGGGCTTATGAGTGCATCAAGGCCAATAGCCTGGTATTGTCTCATGAGGCTGTGCATCTAGTACTTGACTTGTTTCCTGTATGTATTGCAGACTGTCCTGCACTGTTGTCTGAAATAAATCCCTGTTAATCTGAACTGTGTAAGTACTGCAGTGATGGTGTATACTCTTGTTCGTTCATCAGTTATCATCACATATTGTTACACCTTGTCATTGTGTGTGGTCTGTATAACAGTAAGTCAGCTATTACAGTACTTGTATATGCACTTGGTGACACTGTATACTCACTCCAATAGTCTTGGTCTTGGTCACAATTAACATTCTGCTAACAGGCGCATCAAACAGTAGGATTTGTCACCCCTTTGTTGTGGGCCTTACAGTAGCTGTGAAAGAGATGGATTGTGGCAGGCAGAACTACCGTGAGGTATGGTCTGAAGGACCCATAGGTGTCAAAGCTGTGCCAGACTTTACCAGGAGTCTGTGTGTGTGTGTGTATGCATGTGTATATATATATATATATATATATATATATATATATATATATATATATATATATATATATATATCAGCAAACATAATACTGCAAGGTATTACTTTACATATGTTGTCTTCCCTTCACAGGTGAACATGGGGGTTGGTGCCTCTCCCCCTCACAACCTGGTATCAGTGTCATAGCAGACTCCCATGATGATGGTGGTCATAGTGAGGCACAGGTGGGGTTGTTGGGGCCTGAATCTGTGCCACTGTTTGGTATCCCAGTGTCACCCACCATGTCTCTGTACACAGCCAGTATGCCCACACATACCCAGTCCCCAGCAGCCACAGATAATGAATAATAAAGGGTGGTGGCATGGAGCAGGCTAGTGTGTTGGCTATGGCAAGTGTGAGTGTATACACCAGCCATAGCCAGACAGCAGGTGAGGTCACACACAGGCAGATGGACAGGGATGCTCAATGGAGGACTGCTGCCCATCAAGCCCCTGTTGCAAGTGCCACAGCAGGTGTCACCAGACACATTTTATGGTCCATCATGGAGGCACAGGCACATACTGACTGGAACACCAGACAGATGTTCAGGGTCTTGACTGCAGCGCTTCCTGCCATGAGTGATGACCTCCACAGCATTCATGATGCCATGCGTCATTTGTCCAATGTCGTGGATAGAAGTGGGGTGAGACATTGTCACTGCTTGACCGTGCAATGTTTGTGATTGAGAATGTGGTGGGAGTAAGGCATCGGTGAGGTGGACATAGGTCAACAACATGATCAGCTGGGAGCCCATGTGGCCATGCACATTCGAGGTCCTGTAGTGGCAGTACCACCAGCACTGCTGGAGGTAGGGTGCTGTCCACACCACACTGGAGAAGGCCATAGGCACGTTGTCCTGGGCAGCCCCGTCAGGGACATGGATCCAGCAGACAGCAATCACCATCGGGGAGTAGTACTGCATCTGTCCTTGGGCCTGGTGGTGCCAGTGAGACTCCTGGCAGAAACAGTTCCCATGATCCTGCTGGGAGACAGTGAACTATACATCCTGCCATGTACAGTCCATGGCTGTCAAACATAGCCCTGTGACGGGCATTCACATGGCTTGATGGTCTGTACACCATCCACATGGCTTGATGCTGTGCAGACAAACACTTGCACATCCCTATCACAGGCCAGTCACCACCAGACAAGCACAGCTTCTCTGCATGGCCCACTTCAACATCACCCCCCAGACACACGTACATACACACACACACACACACACACACACACACACACACACACACACACACACACACACACACACACACACATACATACACACACACACAATGTCAACCGTATGGCCCAGTCTATGCCTCTGGCAATCCAACACCACACCCTGTGCATGTGATGATACTTGTGCCACAACCCTGTTATCCATACCATCGATGCATGGACATGCTCATATGGGTCTGATGCACAGGGTGACTATAGTACAGTGTAGCAATGTAATGCTGTGTAAGGTGCTGTCTGCTGGCAATAGTTATGGGTACACATTGAGGTGTATGTACTTTGTTAGCCATGATGCACTCTTGCTGTTAGTATTGCTGACTGACTGACTGCAGTGTCACATACTGTATTCTGTTTGTGTTCCAGGGGTCTGTGTCTGCAGGCTGTAGGCCTGCTGACAGTAGCAATGATAAGTAAGGCAGAGTGAAAACACAGTGACCTTTTCATAGCCAAGGTACAGCTGTATATGTACATGTTTACCAGCTGTGTTTACTTGCAACAGTGTGTGAGGGGCAATTGTGGCAGACAGTGTGATGCTGCATGCATACCCTTGACACAGCCACCTAGCCTTCATACATGTCACCTGGGTGTGCTGTAGGACCGCACACTCACACATACAGAGGAGGTTACTTGAGTACTGGCAATAGGTCCCTCACAATCATAGCCATTACTTTAACTGCAACAGATTCAGCCTTTAGCACCTGTTGCCCCTACTATTTCTGTCCCATCCACTAAATAATCATGCACTTGATGAGGTTATATCTGGTACAGTGTATGACAAGTTTGGGGTATGTATTCCTTACACAGGTCAACCTGTGTTAGTCTAACCTGACAATCACCAGCATGTGTGTCTGCTATCACATATGCATGTCTGGCCTCTCGTGCTGGTAGTGCACAGAGAGTCATAGTCCTGTACATGGGGCAGCTGATGAAGGGCTGAGCACAGCCCCTACCTGCACAGTCTTATGAATGATAGTGCTAGATACATAATACAAATAGCACAGTGGTACTGTAGTGTGTCAGTGTCTGCCACTACTATTCAAGTAGGTGACAATTGCAGGGGCTCTTAGGATTGCCAATGGTGGGTTCCAAGGCACTTAGCATGTTAGAACCATCTGAGACACACACACACTCACACACACACACACACACACACACACACACACACACACACCCTGCTGCATGGGGACATGCATTGAACACACCCATGCACATGGACGTGACACTTTTCAGAGTAGATGACATGCCCATCTATTAATGTACAAAACACAAAGATATGACCATTGCATGCACCACAGTGGCTTGATGTTAGAAACTGTGTAACTGTGCTTGTACTGTGGATGACATCTGTATGGGCTGACACTAGGTTGGCAATGGGGAGTTTACAGGATAGAAGAGGCACACAGAATGGTATAACCATCACATACACACACTAAAGACAGCCACAGGGGCTGTGGATATAGAAACACATACACAGTTGCCAGCAGACATATTAGTAACCCTACGTATCCACTTATATGTACTACAGTGCTGCGTACACATGACATGCTCCACATAGATTATATGCCTGGGACATAACACACAACCTCTTACAACAGGTAATCTTGTGAATGCCTTCATGGATGGTGGGGTAACCCACCAGACATAGCGATTGGTCTTGTCTATGGATCCTACAACCTGCACAAGTGATAGAGTGACAGACTTTGCATCAGCATGATGTGTCAATCAGGTATGATGTCGGATGCTGGCATGTGTATCACTACAGTAACTGTGACATATTTGGCAATGATATCACAGGAATGTTCATTGTTAGGGGACACAGACCACATATATGTTGCAAACGTGAATATTCCATGTACATCTGTACAGGTGACTGGTATGGGCCATATAGTATTACATGGTGCATGTGAGGCTGATGACATTAACAAGCTCTTTAAAGTAATGTCATGGGTAGGGGGGAGTCAATACGCCTTAAAATGGTATAGCCTACATACACAGCAGTCACAGGGGATATGTTTCACACACACTACTATAGTTGTCAGTATTGAGATTAGAACCTCTACCTATCTAATTATTTCTACAATAGTATTACACAGTTATTGCACATACCACAGAGCTTAGAGGGCTGATACATGTATACAGGTACATCTAAGGTAAATGACATCAGCAGGCCTTGTAAAGTAGGACAATGGGATGTGTACTGGGTGGTACATGTTTCAGAATGGTATAACCCACACCCCCAGATGATATGATTATCACACAAACACACACACACACACACACACACACACACACACACACACACACACACACACACACACACACACACACAATATCACAGTTGCTAGTATTGAGTTTAGAACCCTTACCTATCTAGTTATGTGTACTACAATGTTACACAATTATAACATGTGCCACAGAGCTTATAGGAATTAACACTGTTGCAAGGTATGTCTAAGATGAATTACATAAAGAGCCCTTGTAAAGTATGGCAATGGGAAAAGTACTGGGTGGGCAGGGCATCAAAATACATTACCCTGCAAACATACACACTTGCAAACACCTTCACATACACATTTGCCACAACTGAGTGTAGAACCACTGCCTATCTAATGATCTCTACTACACTGTTACTTAGTTATTACATGCTCCATGAAGCTTATGTGGTTGAGGGTTGTCTAGAGGTACTTCTAAGGGCAATGACATCAGCAGGACTGCTAAAGTTGGGCACTGGGAAGTGTTGTGGGTGGGAAAGTTCTCAAAATACTCCATCCTACAAACATACACACTTACAGACTTTTGTACTTTCACTTATATGCACACATTTGCCAGACCTGAGAATAGAACACCTGCCTATCTTGTTATTTCTACTATACTGTTATGTAGTTACTGCATGCACCACAGAGCTTATATGGCTAAGGACTGTCCAAATGTATTTCTGAGGGTAATGACATCAGCAGGACTGCTAAAGAAGAGCATTAGGAAGTGTAGTGACTGGGAATGGCCTAAAACTGTTTCACCTACAAAAGAACACACACTTATATTTGCCAGGATTGAGATTAAAGTCACTAGCTATCTACCTATTTGTACAATAGTGCTATGCAGTTATCACACATGCTACAGAGCTTATGGGTCTGATAAGTGCCCAAAGGTACTTCTCATGTGAATGACATCAGCAGGACTGATGCAGTAGGGCACCAGGAAGTGTTATGGGTAGAAAAGTTCTCAAATTACTTCATCCTGCAAACATACACACTTAACACTTGTACACATACATTTGTCAGACCTGGGAATAGAACCCCTGCCTATCTAGTTAGTTGAACTATAGTGTTATACAGTTATCACATGCACTACAGAGGTTACTGAGCTAACAAGTGCCCAAAGGTGCTTTTAAGGTGAATGACATCCGCAGGACTGTTAAAGTAGGGCACTGGGAAGTGTCGTGGGTGGGAAAGTCCTCAAACTACATCATCCTGCAAACATACACACTTACAAACACTTGTACACACACACACATTTTCTAGAACTGGGAATATACCCCCTGCCTATCTAGTTATTTGTACTATAATGTTATGCAGTTATCACATGCACTACAAAGCCTGTGGGGCTGACAAGTGTTCAAATGTACTTATAAGGTGAATGGCATCAGCAGGCCTACTAAAGTATGGAACTGGGAAGTGTTGTGGGTGGGAATGTCCTCAAAATACTTCATACTACAAACATACACACTTAGAAACACTTGTATACACATATTTGCCAGAACTGGGAGCAGAACTCTTGCCTATCTAGTTGTTTGTACTATACTATTACATAGTTATTGCATGTGTCACAGAGTTTATAGAGCTGGGGCTGTGCATAGGTACTTTGAAGGGGAATGACATCAGCAGGACTGCTAAAGTATGGCACTGAGAAGTGTACTGGGTGGGAATGGCCTAAAACTGTTTCATCTACAAACACACACACACAATCACATTTTCCAGGACTAAGATTAGAACCCCTACCTATCTAGTTATTTGTACTACAGTGTTACACACTTATTACATGCACTACAGAGCTTATAGAGCTGACAGGTGTCCAATGGTACTTCTAATGTGAATGACAGCAGCAGATCTTGTGAAGTAGGGCAATGGGAAGTGTACTGAGTGGGAACGGCCTCCTAATACTTACACTTACAGACACACACACACACACACACGCACACACACGCACACACACACACACACACACACACACACACACACACACACACACACAGACACACACACACAAAGGCAGGTGATTTGATATTATAACCCACACCTCAGTAGTATTACGCAATGTAGTTCACCTTCAAGATGGCATGTGCGACTGGTTATGACCAGTATGCCACTGTCTACAGCAGGACATCACTCTATGCCATCCAGCGTATCCCTGTGTATGACTCACTCTCTGTGTGTCATCCTGTGTGTGTCTCTCTCTCTCTATCACTGTCTGTCTCTCTCTTCCCCATGTCTATGTGTGTGTAGGCTTGACATATTGTTCTATGTTGCCCATATATATGTCTGTGTATCACATGCAACAAATGCAGATATATCACATATGGGCCACCTACAGATAGCTGAGGGTAACCCTGTCTGATGGGCATGTGTAGGGACAGTTAAGGTGTACATAGCAGTCTGTATGCAAAGACATATATGCACAATACAGTTATACAGTCCAATGTGGGATCCGGCATGGCCTGTAATTATCTAAGTTTAGGAGCATGCCCAGTATGACCTTCTATAGTGACAGTGGGACTCCATTCCAGAGATAGCTGTACTCTGGTCCGAGGTTTTGTGTGCTACAGCCATAACTCTCAAAAGTAAACAGGACTTTCCTAGAGGTACAGGGTTTGTTTTAGCAGACATTTTCTAACACATCTGAAGTCTGACACTGGGATTGTCATTACCTAGTGACAGACATCCTCAGATCATCACAGTGCTTTACCAGAGGAACACAAGATGTATGATGCACAGACCAATACTATGAGCCCGACTGTATACATTCTTGCCCAAACAGGCCAGTTGAGAGATATGGCTACAGCCGGTTGACTGATGAAGCTGTGTAAACAGTCCTGCAACTTGATGATATACTGGCTGGGGATCTCCTGCATGTGTGGTATTCTTCTTACCTGAAAAGTCATATCCTGGTGTGGCCATACCTGTCAGCTTTACATTTTGTGGCAGGTTGTCCAGGTGTTTGTTAGAAGTTTCATCCAGTTTACATAAACTTGTGTTTTTATGGCAAGTTAGTTGCATATAATTGATGATGGACATTACGAAATAATGACAGACATTAGTGTTTCAGACTTCACAACCTTCAGACAATTCCTGCTAATGCAAAAACATTATTCTACCAACTTTCTCAGTATGTAAGGGCAATCTTTACAACACATGCCTATCATTGGGCCTTTGTCCCACTTTTATTTATGACCTTGCCCAGATGTCTTGCTGTCAGAGATTGGGAGATATGGGTGTGGGTACAGAGTGCTTTTACTGTGCAGAAATGTCCATTATATGTGTAGTATATTCCACATAGCACAGTGACTTCCAGATATGTCAGTGGTAGAGCAGTACAGAGTAATGTGTGAACCACTAACAGACAGTTGTGTATGGGTTGATAGGTTGCTATGGCATTAGTAGGGTATTGGCCCTGAAGCCCTTATAACCCATGTAGACAAGAGTGTAGATCATGTTACGACATAACAGCACACAGAGCCCCTGTCCAGCAGGGACACAGGTGGAATCACAGGACTGTATGTTGTGTTTCCCATGCACTTATACAGGGAGCACATCACTAGGGGTATTGCAGCACTTGGCTTGCTGTTGACAGGGAGTATATTCCACAGATGGGGGAGTGTGTGGTATGCATATCTGTCACACTGACCAGCCATACTGATATCACATTCCAAGGTGATGGTGTGCCTACAGGTTGATGGAATGGGGCTTGAGTTCCAGATGTGCAACAGTCCCATCAAGGCGGTCTGGATTGCTTTGTATGCCAGACAGAGGTCACCTCAGCAGAGTCTGTTTAGAACAGGGTTGAGGGGCAGTGCTGTTAGCCTATCTTTGTAGGGTAGGTGTTTGGGGTAATGCCTTAGAGTTTGCAAGACTCTGGTGTGTGGAGTCTACATGGTCTGTGGTGTGTAGGTTTATGGAGCTGCATGTGATTTTGCCTCTGAGGTGTCCATTGGGTTTTTGTTTTGTTGCAGACCTCCACTTACATGGGTGTGGTTGTGTATTTGTAGATGATGTTTCCTGACTCCATACACTGGATGACACCTATGTTACTGCACACTTTGCTCTGGTTTGCACATTCTCCATTTGTCTGGTCAATGGTTCCCCTTCCCCTTATATGTGTATCTTTGTCCTTCTGTAGTCCAGTCACAGGTTTTTGTCACAGTGGCTGCTGTTATGTATTTGTAATTCTGATGTGAACAGGGTAAATGCTGTTACATCACACACAAGCCTGTGGACATCACACCTCCGAGTGTACCTATTTAGCAAGTTGTCCATTACTGCACCACTCCATTTGATGTGGTCCTAAGATGGTTTGTGTTGCTATATGTTATTATGAAGCTACATGAGGGCCTAGTTCTCATACCATCACAGACTGACATCTGGACAGGCCCAAATATGAGAGTCAGACAAAGGCCCACACATGGGGACAGGGTATTAATAATGTTCTGCCAAACATAGACATTTGGGAGACCGTTTTGGTGATTGCTTGTTTGCTCTTATGGGAATGACATCTGCTTTCACACTGTCTGCCATTGCTGTTTTGACATGATCCTTTCTTGTTTTGCAAATAGTTGAAAGGCAAATGCAATCTTAGGACAAGAGGAACAGCTATACAAGGCATGCTGGTGCTACTTCTGTGACAACCTGTGTCATTCCAGGGGTATGGCTGTTGGCCAGTGACATGTTGTCAGTGCTGACACAGAAAGGTGGCAGCCTTTTATAAACTGGCAGTACACTGACCTTCAGGTACCTGTTGTCCTACTAGGCACCATACCTCTCGAATTGTGAGAGCAAGACATCTGGACACAGACATAAATAATTTGGGGACAGAGCCTAAATATAGGGACCATTTTTAAGTATTGGCCTTACAAACCTAGAAAGGTGATTCGATAACAGGTTTTGCACTGACACGCATTTTTCTATAAGTTATGAAGTCTGACACTACAGTCTGTCATTATCTTCTGACCTTAGTCTTATGTGATTTGCCAATGCATTGCCAGACAATCACTATTTCAGGATATACAGACCACAAATATGATGCACACCTCTGGACATTCTGCAATAGGTCTGTACATTTGAGAGGTATGTTAGGCACTGTGTAGGTTACTCTAAGCTGTTTACTGTCCATATGTGTGGCCCCCTGTCCATGACCTGTCCAGCTTTCCTGCAATAACAGATTTTGACATCTGGACAGTGTGTACAACTCCTACCATAGGTGTAGCTGACATGCACTGCAGATCTTGGAACATGGCCCTATCAACCACAGTACTATACCTCGGCTACTACAACACAACAACCAGGAGTAAGTGCTGGCCACATCCTGAGAGCATTAACCACACATATACATGGCTCATTGACCCCTGCATATTGTGGACATGCAACAAGTTGTCATGTTGATTGGGACAGCCCTGGCAATGTGTACTCTGCTGCTATTTCCCTAAAAACATGCATGTTACTGCATTTTTATGGGAATATGGGTGTGGGGGGCACACCTGTTAACTGTACACATTTGCACAGACTGTGCTGATATTTGCTTTACATTTTGGTTCAATTTAACATAGTATTGTGCCCTGTCATGGAGAGTAGAAGCATATCACTAAAGACCACAGGTCAGATTGTAATGGCATACATTTGAATTTCAGACTTCTTACCCTTTAGAATCTTACTGCAACTCCAAGACCTGTTGTGATATCACTGTGTAAGTCTGTAGGGGGTATTTCATCATTGTTGCCATTTCTGGGCCTTTGCCAGACATTTTGTAATGCTTTTCTATGGCTGACTTGCTGGGTGAGGCTGAGGGGTGAGTATGGGACCCCCACATTGACATCCATGTCTGTGAACTATGGCCCCCAGTTAGTTGCCCCCCACATACACTGCAGTCAGATTTGTCACATTGGGTACTACTTCATAGTGTGGGGAAGCCAGTATAGGGCAAAAAATTTCCTCTTGTTCCACATAGCTGTCAGTTGTCTGCTTCTATCCCAGTAGGCCACCTATTCCCTTGCATTCATGTAGTAATACCATAGATATGCTACCAAAACATACTACTCCATTCATTTATTGTTAAGAAGACTGACTTACCTTGTGCCTGTAGCAGTTGTAAGGATGGTGCTTGAGGACTTCCTATGTCAGATACAGGCAGTACACTGCCTTTACATGGTAAGGTACAGGTAGTGTGTTGCGTGTGGCATCCATTTCACTGTGTGGATGAGTTGGAGAGAGTTGTCAGTCCCTGGGTACCTACAGTGTCAGTATGTGTGCTATGCATTGTCACTTTGCCAAGGCCAGGGCATACTGGGCATGCCACCGTCTACCTACAGGAGCTGGTTCAGGGGGTTCCTCCTCCAAGTCCCTCTGTGCCTGTGGGGACCCTGGCAATAGTGGGGGGCTGTGTGGCCCTTCCACATGCTGTTCCTGCTGCAGCTGTTTCCACAGGATCATATTGTGTAACATGGCACATACTATGAACATGTGTGTACATGTGACTGGTGACTACTGCAGGGCTCTACCGGATATGTCAAGGCAATGGAACCATGACTTGAGCATCCCAAACATGTGCTCTATTATGATCCTGGCTTGTGCGTGTGCCTCATTATGGTGTTCTAAAGTGCATGTGTGTGCATTTCTGATGAGTGTCATCATCCATGACTCCAGTGCATAGCCAGCATTCCCCACAGATGGCCATATGGACTGTCCCTCCTGGCAAATCCCTGGTACAGCTGTGAGGAATGCGAGGTGTGGGAGTCATGATAGCTTTCAGGGCTGCCAACACACACATTAATGAAAATGCCCTGGGCATAGCACATGACCTGGCAGTTGATGGAGTGAAAGCCCTTGCGGTTTACGTAGACACTACTATGTCCACTGGGTGGTGCTTTGATGTGGATGTGCGTGCAGTCTATGGCACCCAGTATCTCCAGGTATTCAGCTATAGGGTGGAAGAGATGCATATTGCTGGTCCTCTCCTCAGTGGTGCTGGGGAAGTAAATGTGCTCACCAGCATGTGGTAGCATGGCATCCAGAAACTGGTTGAGTACCTTAGATGCAGATGCCTGTGAAACCCCCATGATGTCCCCAGTAGGTCTTTGAAAAGCACCTGTAGGTAGTATTCTTAAGGCTACACATACCTTGATATCCACTGGGATTGGTTCCCCTCTGTTGGCTCTGGGTCTGAGGTGAGGCTGGCACAGCTCATTGAGTTGCTAAAGTATGTCCCTGTCCACCCTGTAGTGCTCTACTATCTCCAGACCATGTAGCGGCTGGTAGGTTACCCTGGGTCTAAACACTCTTCTCCTCTTCTTGAGTCTAGGGTAATTGTCAGCATTATTCTCATCACCACCCTCAGCCTCTAGCACATACTGATGTATCAAAGTGGCAGTAGCCCCTAACATTTTGTCAGTTAAAATTCCCCTGAGTTTGTACACCAATGGTGCAGAGTTTGTGGGAAAAAACAGACTGAAAGGTGTTTGCATAATTTATACTATTGTGCTGCAGATGCTGCCTGTATGATTGGCTGTCTATGATACATTGCACCTGCCTGCTATATTATTTGTACTTGATTGCTTTTATTCTACCATTTCCCATGTTTTATTTTCTTCCCTTCCAACTCCCCCTTTTAAGCCCCGCAGTGCGCCACCAAACCCGCTGCCCAAATTTAAACAGTTCTGTTACTTCCATTTTTTTTAAGATCCCGATGCGCACTGCATAAACCCGTTTAGCTAAAGTAAACACTTTTAAGCAGAAATAGCCCTCCCCTGGATGCAAACACATTCTTAATTTCATGGAATAGTGAAAATACAGCCTCAGACACCCCCTTGCTTAGCTATGTTTATCTAAGCTCAAATGGAAGCCGTGGAACTCCATTGTGCTTACACCAAGCATGACACCCCCCCCATTTCATGTCAGCTGCTTCTCCTGCTTACACCACTGCCTTATAGCTCCTACACAGATAGGTGCATCCAGACAATGGTCTCCCATTTTTGTATTCAGTAAATTTTGTTTATTTCCATACCCACTGCCTTAGTCCCTTGTTACACCACTGCACTAGAGCCTTTCTTCTTAGCAACCAGTGTTACCTGTTATTGTTTTGGTTCTGCATGCTACCCACTATAATGGCAAAATGCAGATTTCACTTAAAATTGTCTTTTCACATTTTTTTCTGCATGATCTCATTTGTGCAGCACTGCACTATACTTAAACAGCTGAAATTGGCCAAAAAACTTTTATTTTTATTATTTTGCAACTGTTTTCCATGCCAATGGCCATATTTTTGGCCATTGGCATGCCTAATGATCATAATACATGCTTTACTTTGAGCTGTCATGCCCCCATTTTGATTTTTTCAGAAATGTACATGGTTAGTATCCAAATACATTTCTGCTAAGGACACTGTTCTGGATGCCTGCCTGCTTACTGAATCACTAATTCACCTCATTTGCATGGTTTTCACCAGCAAATGAGGTAATTAGCATTATTTAGTGGTGTCCATGCCAAAACAGTGCTGTCAGGCTCGTGCACACACCCAGCCTTGTTTATTGAATTGTTCGGCAGCCATATTCCATGCAGGAGCTTCTACACTATTCTGACATGGTAAAAATGCTTTATTGAATCCCGGGGCAACACAATTTTTTTCTTCCAAAATTAGGGCATTTTATAATCATGATAACTGCTTTATTAGTCTGGCAAAGCAGAGTGAGAGAGAGAGAGAGAGTGTGTTTAACAACTATCAGGCATACAGAAGTAAACCACTGTTACTGGGTACAGACTTTGATATCTGCAATCAATGCATACATTAAGACATTAGTGACTGTACTTACAGCAAGCCTTGCAGATAAAGGTCAGGAGGAGTTTCTAAATAAAGGGGGCACATTAGCAGATCTGAGACAATTATACTATTAACAGCTCCAGCAAAAAATATAAATTTTAACTGCACAGACACAAACAACATCACATGGAAATAAAAGGATGACATTACCAAACCCAGAAATGAATACTGTTAACACATAAATGCAAAAGACGAACATTAAGAAAAAGATAACTTTCACCATTTGCCTTGCTTTCCAGATCAAACAGTCAGGCCAATGCTTCTTCAGTCACAACAGTCGAACCACAATTTCTAAACCTTAAAGGTGATCTCCTCATGCATGTTAATATCTTAGTGAATGGGAACTGTCTGGTGAGAAATGTGAATCAGTTGCTGACCAGTCTAAATAAAGAAGGTATAAGTGTGCGATATCTCCATGGACTTAAACAAGAAACATTAAAAATAACAGCTGAATGTTATAGGACTGCATAACAAAATGCTTCCTATCAGTGCACATGTGAGTATGAGTAAGGCTAGGCATTATACCATGGATGAAGTTTGATGCAGTGTGGTACATTATGCCAGTACAATAGCTAAGATTGATTGTATGCAAATCCTGAGTAAAATATTACTGCTGCCATGGCTGAAGCCTAAATACTCAGGGAAAAAAATCACTGCTATCAATAAGTAACAAAGAATATGTTGTCTGAGTAAGGGAATTAAACTAACCTGTCTAATCAGTGTAGCATGCCTTTTCATTTTCTGACATAATAAATAGATGCCAAAATAAATTATGTTTAAAATCAAAGTTAAATCCTTCCACTTGTACAACATGCTGACCTTCTCAACATCAGTGCCCTCCATTTCTCTTCTAAAGATGCAAAATTCCTGAATAGGAAATCAATGTCCTATCCCAGTCTTTTTGACATTTCCTCAGTCCTGATAGTCTTAAAGTAATTTATAGAACTAATTTGAATTTAGTGGTGAGGTTGGTGCTTTTAAAGGTGGAGATTCTAAACAGTAAAATGACAATTTTGTTTTATTTATTTATTTATTTTCATTTGTTAACCGGGTTGGTCCAGTTGAGCAAAAGGCCTGTTTTCAGTGGAGACCTGAGGAGAAAAGTTCCAGTTACAATTACAGTCATTCCAGACAATAATTTACATCACAAATGGCATATAGCAAGAATATATACAGCAAAGTGAAATTAATTTAACACTTTTGTAAAGGTTTCAGTGTATATCTATACATTAACAGCAAGTTAATTTGCATACAAAGGATTAATTAGAAGAAAGATGGTATTGGTATGTAGTAGCACTGACACTATGGAGAGAAGACAGAACTGAAGAAAGAGAAATATACGCGAGAAGAAAGTAGATTTAGGAGGAGGGTAGCTAGAAACAGCTTGGGACTTGACATTTTGGTAACACTGTTTTTCATAAAAAAGCACTGCAGTATTGCAGTATTGACTCTCACAGAAAGATAGTTTGAGGATATTAATGGAACACTCCAGATGAACTAACAGATTTCTTATTGCTATATTCAAGGAGGAGGTTATTTTATTTATGTTAAATCTTACCATAATCCATGTTCTGAACCTCTGCTTGGTAATTGGTAATTCCAGCAGGTGATACTTAATAGCAGATATACACTTCCATGTAAGCTGCTAGTCAAATTCACTCTCTGAATCTGAGAATTTAATATTTTCAGTAGATTCATGCAATTTAAATAGTGTTTCAGATTAATTTAGTTTGATGGAGTTTAACAACAGAAAGTATAGCACTCATAACATGCATATATAGATTTTGTTGGATATTATCATTGGTAATTATCTGGAAGAGATGGTAGAATCCCAGCTAAGGGATGCTTTTGTTTTTTTGTTTTTTTTAACTTAATCTGAACTAACCTGTCTAAGTATACCTTTTCATTTTCTTCTAGCATAAACGGATGTCACAATAACAGTCCCCAGGATTCACAAATCCTCCGTGTAAGACTAAAGTAGTCTTACACGGAAACGCCAGTCTAAGGGTAAGACGGCAGCATGCCATGCATATTAATAAGTGCGCGCTGCCTCAACTCAAAGGCTAACACGGAGCATGCACGAGTGCAGGGAGCGTGTCGGACTGCCGAGCAGTCCAAAAATCCATGCCCCTGCATGTCTCTCAACTGGGAAATGTCAACTGACATGAGCGAGTTCGCCCAAATGTGTACATACTCAACACTACACTCCCCCACATTCTAAACCCCAGTACAATTATAAAACGTAAAACTTTTATTTTTTTTTTTATTATTCCCGATATAGCTGCCCGTATTTGCGCGTGTTTGCGCGTGTTTGCCCATTGCCTAGCTACAGTTAGCAGTCAAGACATCGAAGAGGATAATAAGAAACTTATACGCACATTAAGCAAAATAGCAATATCGGAGTGGTAGAACCTTTGCACAAAAAGGAGGCATTCCCGGTTCGAGTCCCACCACTCCGTTTTTATTTTCTGTTGGAAATCTGTATATGAAAAAAATTCCTGACATTTATCATTGAAATTTTAGTAAAAAGCATTGAAATGGCCTTTGTAGTAGTGAACGGATTTTATACATACATATATATATATATATATATATATATATGCATATATAAGAAAGTGAAATGGTTATGCATACTTATGAATGCATAAGTAATGTATCTTAAGCAATGTGAAGCACTGCTAAACAAAGTTTACCAGTATTAAGCACATTTCAGTATAATTGCTCACCTCTGTCAGTCTTGATCCCCAGACCTTGGACACACTAGACTGCATGAAGTACCACTAAGCCACAGTAGATATACAGCAGGTTGTTGCTGAAATAGATATATCATGCATCAGAATGAGTGAATGTAAAGGAAAAATAGGAATGCCATAACACAAAACCTGTTCTGTGGAACTTTACCAGCACTTGTTGTGGAATTGCATTACATGGCTGTGATAAGAGAACCAGCCATTCTAGCAGTAAATAAAGTTACAGCAGCAATTTACAACCTCCACACAGTATCATAGCAGGACAAACACTGGCATATCTGACTAGGGTAGAGGACATATATTCCAACTGTGACTATATATCAGGGATGTCCCTGATATTGAAACATATGTTAGCTGTGTCCCTCTGAATCCCCTGAAAAGTACTGACATTAGGCAGAAAGGTGGGGTATTACACCTAATGGATAATGACAATATGTAGGAGTTAGACACCGCTTGTACTTCAGAAAAGGTGTAGTAATCCATATGCACTGGTTCCCCCGAAGTCTCCACTTACTGTCTCTAATATTTTGAAGGTGTACCTCACTTTTACCTACCTTTACCTCACTCTGTTCAAATATGTACCTGAGTGTTTCAAAGGCCTGACCGAGGGAGAAACACACAGGCATATCAGCTTTTCTGCTGTTACATACTGTGCAAATAGCTTTGGAAGGAGTTCCACAAGCATACCCTTATGTAGGAGTACAACACTAAAATACCAAAGGATGTAGCCATGTACTGGTAGCAAACAACTGTAACAATGCCATTGTACCAGTGCTGAAAAGACCTGTGCATTGCACAGACAGAGAATGGCAGCCTAACGTCTGGCTAACATCTGGATAGGTCCACAGTTAGGAGCTATGCAGACAGATGACTAAACTAACAGGTACACAGCAACAATTTAAGTCCAGCAAGATAACATTCACACAATAATACATAATGTTCTCTGTATGTCTGCATCCCCACCCAAATGTATAATATACCTGTGTGTTCAGGGTCTACCAAGGATGTAGGTAGGCATACTCAGTACTGGAATTGTCCAGTTTTCTTGAGCATCCTGTGCTAATGTCAACAATAAAAAAGAAAAGCACAAACTGTGCAGAAGTGAGTACATTAATATTTGCAGTATAGCAGTTCACAAACAGTTCATGTGCCAAATGAATACATCTCAATAACTACTTTTGTATGGCAGTTAATTGTATAAGTAGAAAAGAAACTAAATACTCCCATGTATCTTGTGTTAGCATTTGTAGGGGTGAGTACAATTCTACACTGACAACTGTGTACTGGAAGTGGCAACATTCAGGTCTGAGTACAACATTTAAATCACTGGCTACACCCCTAGCTTCAGATATAAAAACTATATATGTTTATTTTGTTCTTTATTTCTTTGTTATTTATAGCACTTTGTGTACTGTGTATTTTTCTAGCTAGTTTCACTGTGTGTGAGGTATTAACTGGAAATTGTCCACTTTTATTAAGCATCTGTTGGGTTGATTGTTTCTGATAACTTGTTGCAGTTAAACTCTTTTTTCTAGAGGCTCCTTTAGCTGTTTAAAACTTTCATTTAAAGGCTCACTGCTGCTTTTCAGCTGTGAGAAACATTTCTGCAGTTTGTTTCCCACCCTCTCTCTCTGTTGGTATAGTGTTTTTATAGTTGGTGGCTTTGCAGTTGCCCGCCCCTAGTGTAAATTTGATCTGGGACCCTCATCCCAGTCTAGTGTCATTACCTCATTCTACCCAGTACAGGGAGAACATTTGAGAAGGCCAATCAGCTTAGTTTCTGCTACTGCTTTCTCTCTTTCCTTTCTCTCTTTCTACTTAAAAAAAAAATATCTGCTTTTACTGTATTTGTGTTTCTTCCTATTTTATTTTGCTTTTGCGTCATCTTAAAAGTACTCAATTGTATTTATTACTGCTTGGTGTAACTCATTCTAAGCCTTTTAGTTTAAGCACTTGGGCTTCAGACCAGTTGTTTTACATTAAGAAGGTTTGTGGTCTGCACTGCAGTGGCAGAACAGGTAGCTTACATCCTTCTAAGTTGGAAACTGCTGATTGAGGGCTCAGTGTCTGTTATTCTAAAAGTGTATTAATTCTGGTTTAAGCACTTGGGCTTCAGGCCAGTTATTTTACATTAAGAGGGTTCGTGGTCTGCACTCTTGTGGGAGGAGAGGCTGGACTCTGCCCTTCTGAGCTGGGAATTTCTGGTTAAAGGCTTATAGTGCCTACATATTTGAACTGCTTCTTACTGAAATTGGTACACCTTGTTTGCTGTAGCATAGACTAGATTCAGGCCTGCTGAATCTAGCTTTGTTTGTATAACTTGAGCAGTAATCCAGGCATTCTTTAAAGTATTCAATTGTATTTATTACTGCTTGGTAGTAACTTGATTAAAGTGTAGCTATCATTCTAAGTCTTTTGGATTGAGCACTTGGGCTTCAGACCAGTTGTTTTACATTAGGAAGCTTTGTGGCCTGCACTGTGGTGGCAGGACAGGTAGCTTACATCCTTCTAAGTTGGGAACTGCTGATTGAGGGCTCAGTGTCTGTTATTCTAAAAGTGTATTAGTTCTTGTTTAAGCACTTGGGCTTCAGGCCAGTTATTTTACATTAAGAAGGTTCATGGTCTGCACTCTTGTGGGAGGAGAGGCTGGACTCTGCCCTTCTGAGCTGGGAATTTCTGGTTAAAGGCTTATAGTGACTGCATATTTGAACTGTTTCTTACTGACATTGGTACACCTTGTTTGCTGTAGCATAGACTAGATCCAGGCCTGCTGAATCTAGCTTTGTTTGTAGGTTTGTTGTTTGTTTGCTTGTTATTTCCCTGAAACGCTAATTCCACCTAAAACGCGGCTTTTAAGTGCTTCTGTGGATCCCTAGTGATATCTGCATTGCTTACTGTACTTATTTCCTTGTTTCACTTGAAAGAAAGTTACTGTTTGTTGTTTTTGCATTTAAGTTACCTGTAACACATTGCATTTAAGTTACCTGGCACTTGCTCACTAAAGCAATTATATAAGTCAGCACTAAAAAATTAAAAGCACTACACCCTCACAAACTCCCCTTGAGAACCTTGTTCCCCATTGGCCCTTTTTTTTTCAATTATAAAGGAATTCCCAATACTATTCTAGCATGTCCAAAGGTCAGTTGTCAATCTCCTCTCCGGTCCAGCTGGTGAATCTGGGAATCTTGAGGCAATGTTACAACTGCCTCATGTACACAGACAACCCTCTCCTCCTCCCAACAAATTCCAACACATGTGAGAGATGCAACCATATAGCCAAACTGGAGGCTAAGCTCTCTCAACTCAGTACTGGCATAACCAGTCAGGAGGAGAAGGAAACCACACTCACTACAATTCCATTCTCAAATAGACCTACCATGACAGCAAACCAAACATATAAACACACAAAAACATACTCAGAGGCTCTAAATAAAAATCTGCCTAAGCAGCAGAGACCTCCAAAGCAGACACCCAAGCAACCGCTACCCCAAAACAAAACACGTGCAACACATAGCTCACAAAGCCAGTGTGCCGAACAGTCACAGCCCTTAAGGCTAAACAACACACCTGATACACTTGTAATAGGTGACTCTATCATCAGGCACACTGACGTCCCGCTCACCAGGCTGAACAAGGAGAAGGTCACGGTGAGCTGCCTGTTGGACGCTAGGATCTGCCACATAACACAAGCACTCAGGTCACTCCAAGGCAAGTACAAATATGACTCAGTCATTGTCCATGCTGGTGTGAATGACCTGAGGCGTACCTCCCTGGACTACATGAAAAGAGACATAGAGAGGCTCTCTGAGCATGTAGCCCAGGCCGGTATGACCCTGACCTTGAGTATCATCTTACCCTCACCAAGAATGATGCCACAATATGAAGACAAAATGATCAATTTCAACAATTGGCTTAAGTATTGGTGTCATTCAAAGGGGATCCAATGCCTTGTCAGCCTGGGATGACATGCTCGACAAGTCACGATGCTTAGATAGGGACGGCTTGCACCGGTCACCCCTGGGCTTTTGGATATTGGCAAAGGCTCTTGCTACCCCCATAGTGCCTTTTTTAGGCAAGGCTCAAAAGACAAACCCACCTCCATAGGTATCACAAGGGATAAGAAACTAAGAGTGATGCTACTCAACACCAGAAGTCTAAACCTCAAGATGCACGCACTCGAAACTCTCCTTAGCATGGAGAACATCGATATCTGTGCAGTAACAGAAACCTGGTTCAAGGCTCCCGAGAGCACCCCAGCACTACCAGGTTATACCTCATACCATGCTTTTATCCCCAAAACTTGGACGAACCACAAAAGGGGGAGTATCAATATTCATCAAAGATACCCACACCTCCAGGTTGGTGGCACAACACGAAGCATCAGAGACTATCCATGTGCAACTAACAGTGGGTAAAACTGCCTTCCAGTTTATAGCCTGCTACAGACCACCCTCCCAAACCCAGGAGCCCCACTCGGCCTTCCTGAGAACACTGGAAAATATGAAGGTCTCTCCAAACACCATTATATTGGGCGACTTCAACTACCCAAACATAGACTGGGAGCATTACTCTAGCTCCATCACCCTAGCCCAAAGGTTCCTAGAATTTATAAACTCAAATGCTATGGAACAACTTGTTACTACTCCCACAAGAGGGGAAAACATACTGGACCTGATCATCACCAACATGGGAACTCTATGCTCCAGACCAGAAGTGTATCCCTCACTGGTAAGATCAGACCATAAACTAATCTTACTGGATATTCACATCCCGACCCCACCCCCTGCCCAGAAAACCACAGTAAAAAAACTTCTCTAAAGCAAATTTCACACTCCTCAAAATCGAGGTAGAATCCTTCAAAGCCCCCGGGCCTGTGGAAAATACGGCCCAGACCACAGAATCCTTTATAAACGCATTCTATGAACACCTCCAGGAATGCATGGATCATGCAATCAGAAATAAAACCAAGACCCAATCCTCCAAAGGCAGGCGTCCTGTCTGGTGGACCCCAACCATAAACAAACTATACAATAGAAGGAGGAAGTTACTACATGATAGAGCAAAATCCCAAAAAGGGAAGGCATCTCTGATCAGTATTAGCAAAAAACTACGGGCACTCATAAAATCGTCTAAGGCCAGCTTCGAGAGAAAAATTGCACAGGACACTAAGGATAATCACAAGGCTTTCTTTAGTTATGTTAGGAACCTGGGTGGGAATTCCCAGATATGCTCAGAATTAGTCCAAATTACAAAAATACACGAACCCACAGACATTGCCAACATCCTAGCTGACAGGTTCAGTGCAAACTTCTCCCCGCTCCCCACCAAAGGGCAAATATCTATCCTGCAGAGTGCTGCTCCCTGACATCTCAGATGCTCAGGTAAGAGCCGCCCTCTCCAAAGCAAAAAACACAGCATCGATGGGACCAGGCGGTGTCCCGGCTGTGTCCTACATGAACTCAAGAAGAGCTAAACCCAAACCTAAAACTACTGTTCAATCTCAGCCTTACTACAGGATATGTACCCAAAGAGTGGCGTGCAGCAACAGTGGTCCCTCTCCACAAAGGTGGTGCCTCAACGGATCCTGGAAACTATTGCCCCATAAGCCTGACTAGCTTGGTCTGCAAAGCTATGGAAAGGATCATCATGGACCTCATAAATAAAGATATTGGGGACCTACAGACACTGGATCCTACCCAGTTCGGCTTTGTTAAGGGCAGATCCTGCCTCTTAAACCCGGTCGATTTCTTTGAAACAGTCACCAAGGCCATTGACGAGGGGAAGGTGATCCACACAGCCTACCTAGACCTCGCAAAAGACTTTGATACAATACCCCACTCGGGCATTATAGATAAGCTCACCAGCTTAAATATGAACCCCTATGTCACTAGATAGGTTGCAAACTGGCTCAAGGACAGAACCCACATGGTTAGAATTGCTGGAGCCATGTCAGACTCCAAACCAGTTACAAGTGGCGTCCCACAAGGCTCAATCCTGGGACCTCTCTTGTTCGGTATGTATTTCTCGGAGGTACAGGCCAACAAGGAAGGACTGTGGCTGACCAAGTTCGCAGATGACTGCAAACTGGGCACCATAATAGACTCTCCAGCCGACACAAGCATCCTCCAAAAGGGCCTCATAGAAACAGACAACTGGTGCCAGAGCCATGGCCTCAAGCTAAACGTCAAAAAGTGTATAGTCATCCCCTTTGGCAAAAACAAAGTGCCCACAAATTACCACATAGGTGGTAATCCATTAAGTACAGAAGAAGTAATTAGGGACCTGGGGACCCAAGTTGATAGCAATCTCTCATTTGACAACCACGTGGCCAAAGTGGTTAGAAAACATTTTATATAGCCCACCTAATCATGAAGGGATTCACATCTAGATCAGGGGAGGTCATCGTGCCTCTTTACTCATCCCTCATCAGGCCCATAATTGAGTACAATGCCCCTTTTGGGATGTACCTTACCAGACACCTGCAGCAACTGGAAAGACCCCAAAAGTACCTCACCAAGTGGATCAAAGGGCTCAAACAGATGCCATATGCTGCCCGGTTAAAGAAACTCCAACTCTACTCAGTGGCATACCGCCTGCTCAGAGGCGATCTGTACCTGACGTATAAAGCCATTTCCAACCGGGAATTAATGGACATGCTGCACCTCAAAAAATCCAAATCCCATCGAGCTACGCGCTCTAGAGACTTGAACCTCAGCACTGAAATAAATAGGACATGCTGGAGGGCCAGATTCATAACCCAGAGGATCCCTTCACTCTGGAATAAAATCCCAGTCCAGGTTAGGCAGAGTCCCTCATTGACTCTCTTCAAGAGGAATCTTGATGAGTGGATGGGAGATCGTAGGTTTACCCCGGGTATCACTTCTGTGTCACTGTTAGACAGAGGCACATGATACTAACCTCGAAAAAGGGCATAGCAAAATTAATTTAAAATGGGTGGCGAAAGCCAAACACACTCTGGCTAGGCTTATAAATGCCCTAGGGCAGATAGCCTAGTATGAACCTATGAACCTATACCAACCTTCTGACTTACACAACGGTGTCCACAGCAAACAAGCATGGGCCCTACTTTGAAAAGCTGAAAGGGCTACGCCTACCTGACATAGCAATTTATAGCATTGGGTTGCTATGACAGTGAGTACTGCAATTACCACACAGCAGGCTGCATGCAATTACCAAATGGTGTCCACCAATTGGTGCAGAGGCCATCACATGCACATGTGCAGATACCTATAAAAGCAGGCTGTACTTGCTGGCCACACATGCAATCATTCCATTGCAGATACTGAGAGAGAGAGACAGAGAGAGAGAGAGAGACACACCCACCCACCCACATCAACCAAAAAAAAAAAAAAAAGCCAAAGACACACATAACGTAATACTACCAACACATACAAAGGAAATGTATGTAACAGATATGTATTTACTGGCATGTAGTAGATGTATTTGAAGAGTACTCTACATACTTTGAAACATCCATATGTGGCAGCAGTACGTATCTATGCACAGATGCCCTGCATAACTACTGCCATGGACAAATCAGTGTGTAGCTGTATGCAGTGGGACATAACTGTGACATATGTAGCTCAGCATTAAATGTAAAACATCTGATCCATGTTATCTGTCTTCTGTACAGTAGTGTGGACAATGGCTGTTTGGGGGAGTAGCGCATACAGCTATATAAACATGGATGTGACAGAGTAACGCATGCATGATAGTCATATTAACGTGTAGCTTAGCATTGCAAATGCTGTACCAGGCTAGTATGCTAATCTAGCATTTGCAGCTATATATACACCCTCTAATACTACTGTGTGCTCACATGTGACACCTGTTCATGTTGACGCAAGGCCCAATAGGTCAGCCGTGAGGTCCAGGGACTTACAACAGTGTGGACCTTGTGTGTGTATGGCACACACATATGGAGAGATATATCTGTGTCAGATATATTAGCATCTGTACATGTGCATAGAGCAAGGGACATACTGCAACTATTTGTGAAGGGAGGACATATATATGTTGGTGAAGGTTGTTATGTGCATATTTGTATGTAGGTAGTAGTGTGTGGCAAACAAGACAGCATACAGTGCTGGTATATGACATGTGGTGGTTAAACGCTGTATACCTCACATCCTTTGCATAATTGATATTCCCACCATTAATGGTGGACTGTATATGTGCCTATATGTATATCTATATGCAGACTAATGGATGTTTATATGTATGTGTATGTATATATATATATATATATATATATATATATATATATATATATATATGTATATATATATATATATATATATATATATATATATATACCTATAAAGAGAGAGAGAGAGAGAGAGAGAGAGAGAGAGACAGAGTCATATTTACTGCTACAGATGCCTGGTGACAAAGCCATGGCCTCAAGCTCAATGTCAAAAATGCATTGGCATCCCTTTTGCTAAAAACTGTGTACCCATGAACTACCACATAGGTGGTGGTCGACTTAACACCGAAAGTGTGATAAGAGACCATGTGACACAGGTGGACAGTAGTCTCCCCTATGATAATCACAGTGCCACACTAGTCATGTAATTCGTCTACGTGGCACACCCAATCACAAAAGGTGTGTCATCCAGGGAAAAAGAGGTCAGTGTTCCCCTCTACTCATCACTCACAAAACCCATTATAGAGTACAATGCCCCTTCTGGTATGTACCTCACAAGACATCTACAGCAACTGGAAAGGCCACAGATATACCTCACAAAGAGTATTACTGGCCTCAAACAGATGCCCTATGCAGATCGTCTCACAAAACCACAGCTAGACTGTGTCGCATACTGCCAACCCAGAGGTGACCTCTGCCTAACATACAAAGCTATGTCAAACCCAGAGCTGTTGGACATGCTCCACGTAAACAGATCACAATCCCTATGAGCTACATGCTCTAGGGACCTAAACCTTGTCACCTCAATAAATAGAACATGCGGAGGGATAGATTCCTATCTCAGAGACATCCCATACTCTGGAACAAACTACCTATCAATAGCAAACAAAGCTTCTCAGTAGCACTCGTCATGAATAGTCTTGATGATTGGATGGGAGATAGGAAATACACCCCGGGAATCACCTCTGTGGCTCTGCTTGACAGGGGCACATGAAATTAAATTACTTGGGTGTCAAATGCCAGGGTACCATCTGGCTAGGCTTCTATAGGGCCTAGGGCCAATAGTCTATTACCTACCTATGAACCAATACACACCCACATGTACTTTTTGCAATAATTGCTATGTGAGGTTGACTGAGTGTGATGGTGAATGCATTGGTGAATGTGTCACAGTTGTGTATATGTGGGATAACTTAGTGGGAAACTGTTTCTGTCATGGTATTATGTGTCCCAACTCTGATCCCAGCAAAAGATGTGTATGCTATTGCTAGCCAGAAAAAGCAGTATGGCATACAGTCTGATGTAGTCCCTTGGTGTTAACTGCAGTGTGCCATTGGAGGCTAAAGCAGTACATGTATGCTCATTGATTGGTACTGCTGGTGATTCCAAATCCTGTATGAACTGTAGTACTACCTGAAGCTGTAGGCCTAAACAGCACAGTATGGTGTATGTCCACATTGCTTGGAAACACTGTTTTGTGTGTTCCCTATATTCCTTACAGATTACATACCTCCGGCATAAGGGTTTGTAAGTACTGACACACAGTACTGTATGGTACACACGTAAAGCTCATCTGGGTTGCCATACCTCTGTGTCCTGTATATATGTCTGATGTGTGTGCGGGTATGCCTGTAACATGCCCTTGGTCATATGTGTGTTATAGGATATAAGTGCATATCTAGCAACATGTATAGTCTAGTACAGCAGTTTGCCACCTATATTCACGAAAGTGCACATATTTTAGGCAGGGGGTTGCCATCAACAACTAGTGTGGTATACTGGTAATACTGCAACTGGACTTTACAATCATTGCAATGGATGACATATCTCTTTATGCATTAGCTTGATATATACCTTCTGTGGCTAGGTGGTGCATTGTGTCGCATACAGTGTGCCATGTACTGTTGTATAGTCTCACATAGTGGTTTCTCTTTGTTGCTGTACAGAAAATGGTTTAATATATAGAGCGTGCCAGGCACTGTCAGGCAGTTGTGGGTTGAGCACTGATATGTGGTATTGAAAGTGTGTATCCTCTGACAGACAATAGGTTGCTATTTATGGCAGTTCAGTGATATCTGTACTGTAGAATGTTAAGTGTGCAACATGACTTGCTCAGACATATTTTTTCTTTATGTCTTCCAGGGATCATGGCACATCACAGAAATCCCAGCTATAGTAGTGCTGAAGATGAGATCATTACTAGCTGTATGATTCAAAACTACACCCTGCTATTCTCAAGAACCAGCCAGGACCAGCATGAGCGGACTGCACTGTGGCAAGATGTTGTCCGTAGGGTAAATGACATAGGCATGCATAACCGGACATATGACAGGTACGCCATCACTACAGTGATTTACTTAGACATGTCCAGCAGCATGCGTCTGATGTCCGTAGGCAACAGCTTGCCACAGGTGGTGGGGTTACCACCCATCCCCCCCTCACCAGAGTGGCGAAACTGCTTCTGAGCCTGGTGGCTCCCGGCCAATAACAACAGCAGACATGTATCATCATGGAGGCCGGAACCCCCCAGCAAGTTCACACAGAGCATGCAGGTAACATGGCATATCTGTAGACTACTGTTACCTCTATTGTTAGATCATGCATATGTGAGATGTGTACTGTGTAGTTAGAAGATATGGAGCCTGGTGTTGTGCAATACTGATAATTTGGAACATGATCTGTAGGCCTGTGACTGTCAACCGTTGTACTACTGTAAGATTGCAAACCATTAGCAGCAATGCCACAGTTGTTGCCACTGACAAACTGTCTCATATCCTTGTAGGTCCCACTGGTGTGACAGCAAGGCAGCGGACCCATGCTGGTGAGTGTGTAGGCCATGTACACATGTAACACACCTATGCATAATGCATGCTGTGCATGTTTGCTGTGAGACTATGCACATCTCAGTAATGTGAGTAGCTGCCTCACACACATGCAATACACAGAGCATCCCAAACAATTGTGGCTACACTGTAGTGGACATTGGATAGGCAGAGTCGATACACATGCACACAACATACACAACTTTGTCATACGCAGTACATGTTAATATGCTACACATGGCATATTCAGACACCCGCTGTAAGGTCACACTCCAGTATCCCAAATGTCATCCACACAGCACACATAATATACCTGAGGGGTAGAGGCCTATCATGGGGTGGTGCGACACTCTTCAACACACAACACATTCATGTTAGGCAATGCTCCCTATTGGGCACCTTACAAACCCGTGTAACAACTGGCTATGAAATGGTAAATGTAGCCATGGTACTGCGGTTTGGGTACAGCATGATAGGTGCCCGTCTGGCACACATTAGTAGCCTTGAGTGACCACATGATGCTGCATGATGATGGCTCATGGTACTACACCCCATCCAGTTACAGTAACCACAGTAATACACATAGTATTCATTGCTATACACCTCAATGTTGTGTGTGTGCAAACATATGCACCTATACACAATATGCATAGCAATCACCATTTGCACAAAGTGACACATATTTGTCTTGTAATGCTATTGAGTGTATAGGTCACATGACACACATTGGGTATGTGTGATGTTTAATGTTGCAGTTGTGTTGTAGCATGCCATGTCATGGCTGGCGCTGGCATGTCCACAATATGTTCTACACTCACCATAACTACTGTACAATGGCTATGTTGAGCAATGGTATTCCATCATGTATACACGCACCACTCATCCTGTGTGTATACATAGCATGCATGAGCTAAACCTGTGTCCACAATTATCTGCTAAAGACACAGATGCTCTAATCAGTAATGGATATCTATGTGACACACAGATAAACATTAAGCCATTGTATGCCTACCTGTGAGTGATGGTGCACAGCACATTGAAGAGCTTGTAATACTTGCACAGCAATGGTGTGTCCATGTACACATTGCGTTCCAGGGTGAGGCCAATCACTGAACAACAACACACATGCATCAAAGCCATGTATACTGTTATTAGCAAGAACTGTCTACACTTGCACTGCATGCTGTTGAGCAACACACGTCCTGCATGCTGACACATGTGATATGACTGTTTGGCTTATGATACTGTACCCCACCATCAACCGCTATTGAGTATGTTCTGGATTGCTGGTGGTGTGTGTGTGTGTGTGTGTGTGTGTGTGTGTGTGTGTGTGTGTGTGTGTGTGTGTGTGTGTGTGTCTGCTTTAGTGAGGAGTGTATTTGTGTGCATGTGTGCATGTGCGCATGCGTTCATGTGTGCATGTGTGCATGTGTTCATGTGTGCATTTGTTCATGTGTGCATGTGTGCATGTGTGCATTTGTTCATGCGTGCATGTGAGCATGTGTGCATTTGTTCATGTGTGCATGTGTGCTAATACATCACACTACAGCATTACACAGTTATAGCATGTGTCACAGAGATTACTGGGCTGCTTTTTCCAGAAAGGTGTATTTCAAAGTGAATGACATCAGCAGGCTTGCCAAAGTAGGGCAATGGAAGTTGTAGTGACTGAGAATGGCCTCAAAAGCATTGATCCCTACACATGCAAACAAACACACACACGGTTTTTCAGTTGCCATGTCTGGGATTAGAACTCCTATCTAACTAGTACATCACACTACAGCATTGCACAGTTATAGCACATGCCATGGAGCTTACTAGACTACTATGCCCCCAAAGGTGTATTTCAAAGTGAATGGCATCAGCAGGCTTGCCAAGGTTGTGCAATGGAAAGCGTAGGTCATAGGTTCTTAGGTCCATAGGCTGGTACTAGGCTATCAGCCCTAGAGCCTATACATGCCTAGCCATGACAATTCCCTGGCTATGTCTTCTCACAATATTTACTTCCCTGGCCCCTTGTCTAGCAGGGTGACTGACATGATCCTGGGGTCAATTTCCTATCTCCCATCCAATTGTCAAGGTTCCTTTTGAAGAGGGCCAAAAAGGCACTCTGCTTGACATGTATGGGCAGTGTATTCCAGAGTCTGGAGGAGCCTCTGGGTCAGGAAAATATCCCCCCAACATGTATTGTTCATTGTGATGAAAAGGTTTGGATCCCTGGAGCATGTGGCTGTGATGGATTTGGATTTCTTTAAGTGTAGCATGTCCACCAGCTCTGGGTTTGACATGGTATTATATGTTAAGCAGAGATCACCTCTGAATACACAATATGTGACAGAGTATAGATGGATAATTTTCAGATGGTCAGCATAGGGCATCTGGTTTAGGCCTGTGATTCTTTTAGTGAGGTATGTCTTGCAGCCTTTCTAGTTGTTGCAGATGTCTTGTGAGGTACACACCTAATGGGCCATTGTAATCTGTACTGGGTCTACTGAGAGATGACTACTGTGGGACAATGGCCTCCTTTTTCCTGGATGTAAAGCCCTTAGTGATGAGGTGTGCCACACAGGTGAATTTCATGACTGTTGTGGCGATGTGGTTATTAAAGGTGAGACCACTGTCCACCTGTGTCCCTAAGTCTCTTATCACACTTTAAGTGTTTAGTGTACTGTCACTTATGTGGTACTTCACAGGTACATGTCCTTTCCTAAAGGGGATAACTATACATTTCTTGGCATTCAGCTTAAGGTCATGGCTCAGGCACCAAGCATCTCTTTCTGTAAGGCCCTTCTGTAGAATATTCACATCATGTGGGGATTCAATATTAGCTCTCAGTGTGCAGTCATCTGTGACCTTTATTAGCCAGAGTCACTTAGGGTTGACCTTTACTTCAGAGCAGTAGATACCAAGGATTGAACCATGAGGTACTCCAACTGTCACTTGTCTGGGGCTGGAGTTGGTGTCACATACTTTTACAGTGTGGGTTCTGTCAGTACAGTAGTTGGCAGCCCATTGGGTGACATAGGAATTAATGGACAGCTTGGTACATTTGTCTATGATTCCAGACTGGGGATGGTGTCAATGGCCTTGGCAAGGTCTGTATAGGCTGTGTGAACTGTCTTACCCCTGTCCACAGCTCTCGAGACTGATTCAAAAATGTCAATTAGGTTCAGGAGATATGATCGGCCCTTCATAAACCCAACCTGTGTGGGGTCCAGTGTTTGCAGGCTGCCAATGTCTTGTTTATGAGTTCCATGATAATAGATTCCATGGCCTTGCAGATCAGGTACGTCATACTGCTGGGGCTGTAGTTCACAGGATCCAAGGTGGATCACCCCTTGTGGACTGGCATAACTGTAGCTGTGTGCCAGACAGTGGGCATGAAGCCTGAGGTTTAGCTATGATTAGACATGGCACATAGGTGAGGTGCCAGTTCATTTTGTAGTTCATGTAGAACACAGCCTGTGATGTTGTCTGGTCCCATCGATGCTGTTTTCTTAGCTCTGGAGAGTGTGGTTTTTACCTGTGTGGCCGTTATTACCGGAATCTGTCAATTTTTCAGTGTTGAGATGGGCCATTTTGTGGGTGGGAGGGGGGAGCAGTTTGCAATGAATTGATCTGCCAGGATATTGGCAGTATCCTTGGGTGCAGTATATTTAATACCACCCTGTTGTAGCTCAGAGCAGATCTGAGCATTGCCATTTAGATTCCTGACATAGCCATGGAACGGCTTGCAGTTGTCTTTTGCTATATTATGTTTGTAACTTGCTTTGGAGGATGTTATGAGGGATCTCAGCTTCTTACTGAGGCTGGTAAGGGAGTATTTTGCATCCTGGAAATTCCCTCATTTCTGCAACAGTTTCTTCCTTTTGTTTTACAGTATGTTTATGGCAGGGGACCACCCCATTTGCTTCCTTTTCTTGGTGGGGATCATCTTGGTTCTATATTGGATGGCATGATTCATGCATGAGTGGATGTGCTCATACAGTGCCTTAATGTAGGATTCAGCAGTCATCCTTTTAGTTCCAGTCTGTATGGGTGTCATGACGTTAGTCACGTCTGACATGTGTAGCATGACGTTGGCTTTGGAGATGTGTGTTACGTAGATTTCCTTACTGGGGTGTGAGGGAGGGATGTGGATGTTAAGGGTGATTAGCTTATGGGCAGACCTGACCACCGATGGAGTGATAATTGGTGTGGAGTATTGATTTCTCATGTTGGTAATGACCAGGTCTAGGATATTTGAGCCCCTTGTGGGACTATGGGTTACTTGATCCAGGGCATTGTGAATTATGACTTCCAAGAACCATTGAGCACAATTGTTGGTATACAAGTAGTTTTCCCAGTTAATGACAGTAGTGTACATCATCCAGTATTAGGGTGTTTTGTTGTATCATAATATTTCCCAGTATGTTTAGAAATGTGTAGTAGAAATCTTGGGGCATGGTGGGAGATCTGTATCAAGCTATGCAATTTTGATTGCAGTCTTACCTAGTGTTAGTTGCACCAGGGTATTTCAGATGCATTCTGTTGGGCAAATAGCCTGGTGATGTGAATATCCTTGGTGAATATGGACACTCTTCCACCTTTATTGTTTTGGTCCTGGTTTGGAGGCTGACAGGTGTGGTGAGAGCTGTACCTGGTATTATAGGTGTGCTCTCTGAAGCCTTGGATCAGGTCTCTGTTACTGCAGAGATATCAATGTTCTCCATTTGTAGGAGTGCCTAGTGACTGTGAATGGCCACAAAAACATTGATCCCTACACACACACAACCAAACACACACACACACACACACACACACACACACGCACACTCACACACACACACACACACACACACACACACACACACACACACACACACACACACACACACACACACACATACATAGTTTCACAGTTGCCATGTTTGGGATTAGAACTCCTACCTAACTTGTACATTACACTATAGCAGAACACAGTTAAAGCATGTGGCATGGAGCTTACTGGGCTGCTCCTTCCCCATAGGTGTATTTCAAAGTGAATGACATCAGCAACCCTGCCAAAGTAGGGCAATGGAAATTGTAGTGAGTGTGAATGGCCTCAAAAGCATTGATCTCTACACAAACACAAAGTTCTATAGTTACCCTATCTGGGAATAGAGCTCCTACCTAACTAATACATCACACTACAACATTACGCTGTTATAGAACATACCACCGAGCTTACTGGGTTACTCCTTCCCCAAAGGTGTATTTCAAAGTGAATGACATCAGGAGTCCTGCCAAAGTAGGCCAATGGAAATTGTAGTGAGTGTGAATGGCCTCAAAAGCATTGATCTCTACACAGACAAACGCAAAGTTCTATAGTTGCCATATCTGGGAATAGAACTCCTACCTAATACAGCACACTAAAGCATTACACAGTTATAGAACATACCACCGAGTTTACTGGGTTACTCCTTCCCCAAAGGTGTATTTCAAAGTGATTGACATCATGAGCTCTGCCAAAGTAAGGCAATGGAAATTGTAGTGAGTGTGAATGGCCTCAAAAGCATTGATCCCTACACAGACAAACACATACAGTTCTACAGTTGCCATGTCTGGGACTAGAACTCCAACCTAACTAGTACATCACACTATAGCATTACGCAATTATAGGATGCACCACATATCTTACTAAGCTACTTTTTCCCCAAAGGTGTATTTCAAAGTTAATGACATCAGCAGCCTGCCAAAATAGGCTATGGATATTGTAGTGAGTGTGAATGGCCTCAAAAGCACTGATCCCTACACAGACAAACACATGCAGAGTTCTACAGTTGCCATGTCTGGGAATAGAACCCCTACCTAATTAGCATACCACACTATAGCATTACACAGATTTAGCATGTGCCACAGAGCCTATCTTTCCCCAAAGGTGTATTTAAAGGTGATTGACATCAGCAGGCTTGCCAAAGTAGGGCAACAGGGAGTGTAGTGACTGTAAATGGCCACAGAAGCATTGATCCCTACACTCACACACAAAGTTGCCCTGTCTGTGATTAGAACTCCTACCTAACTAGTACATTACAATATAGCATTATGCAGTTATACTACATGCCATGGAGCTTATAGTGCTACTCCTTCACCAAAGCTGTATTTCAAGGTGAAGACATCAGAAGGCTTGCCATAGTAGGGCAATGGGGAGTGCAGTGTGTGTGCATGGACCATAATCCATTCATCTGGAAGCAGACACACAACACTCGGGCACACACAGGTTTATATTTCACAGGTACGTGTATACAACTGCTAGATGAATACTGACTTGTACAGTCATGTTACACAGTTATCACAAGCATTGCAGACACTATAGTGCTGAGGGATACCAAAGGCAAATGTCTACAGTGATTGACATTTGCACATCATGTGGTTTTAGCCAATTGGATGTGTGCTGGGTGGGACAGGCCTCATGATGGGAGGCTCTTTGTCACTGTCTGTCACTCTCTATGAAGTCATGGACATCTATGTATGTATAAATTTGACATATTATAGTGTGTTGTCCTTGGATATATGTGTGTATTCCTATTCAATGTGTGTGCAAAGCATAACTGGTGTGCAATGAGGAGTGTGTGCACAAACATCTGTGACTGTCAGATATGTATAGTCCACTGTTGTTGCCAGACATGGGCTTCATTTAAGTGTGGAAGCATGTCCAGTATGACCTTCTGTATTGAATGTGTGAATCCATTCCAGGTAGGTTGTACTCCAGTGCAGGCTTTTGTGTTCTACACCTAGGGCAAGCAACCTGTTTCTGTGGGATATCTGTAGCTCGGTTGACAATATGGGGTCAAAATGGACAAAGGATAGTGGGTTACTGTTAGTAATTGTGTCTGTGCTGCTTCTGCTACATGGTTTTGGTGTTAGCAGAGATATTCAGACATATGTACTGTTTTACACTGTGATGTTTATGTCATCAGGTACTGTCAGGTATACATATTTGCTTGCAGTAATTTCCTGGAGAACACAGGGTGAATGCAGCCATGTCCAGTATTGTGGTCTGCAGCCTACATATTCTTGCACAATCATGCCATTCTGGAGGGGAAGCTGCAGACACTTGCTGATGGGTCTGTGTAAATGGTTCAGCACCTTGGCAAAGTGACGGCTGAGGATCCCGTGCTTGTAAATCCATCGACGTGACAGTATGCCCATATCCTGCTGTGGCCATACCCCAGAGCTGTACAGATTCACACAGGTTACCCAGAGGCAGGGATAATATTTCTGGACATTACCCCTTCACATTGTGGTGTACGAGCAGGTTTGTAGCCACCCATTCCTGTGATTGCAGGTAGGGATATTATGCGCACACGGTTGTTTGCAGACTTCACACACTCCATGCCGTCCATGCTCCTACCCCCCTCTATTATTCTATCCTCTTCCAAGCATTATGCAAACATTATCTGATAAGTTCCCTATAGTTATCACTTCATCCCAGCAGTAATTTGGTGTTTCTCCACAGTTCATGCAGTAGGACATGGTGAACATGTTACTGGGATTTGTCAACATGGCCTTGCATTTGGGTTCTGTGGACTGTGTTGTGTTGTTATTTGGGAGTCTATGACATAACATACATTGGCAGTATGGGTGAGACACAGGCCTTTGGCAAAGGACTGTAGGGCATTTGGTAGTGATGCAGGACAGCTGTAGCAGGCCATTGCATTGTGTCACTCCTACAGTCCCAGACTGCAAGACACTATATTCCCCTGGGGTGACAGGGTAGGTGTGCAAGGTGTTAATGTCAATACTTTTTGTCATTATTGATCCAGTAGTGTGGATGCTGGCAGGGTGCTCCTTACAGCTAGAGACAAACCTGCATGGAACACCCCTTCTGCATACTGCATTCTGTGGCTATTGCCATACAGAGGTGAGGGTCATATTGTACTCAATCCCAACAGCAGGGATAAGACCTGTGGGTGATGGTGGGGTGCATGTGTGCTATGGACACTACTTGCATCTGACTCACATATATACATGGGGCATTCCACTCATGCTGGCTTGTGCAGGGACATCAGCAGTTTCTTAATACTTCATATCTGTGACATTTGTGGTCTACCAGTGTTTCCATTTGACAGTAACATATCATGCACTGTCTGTCTAGGGTACTTCCACCTGTGTACTGTTTGTATGTCTGGGCTCACATTCATGCCATGTCCATCTTTCAGATGGTGACAGATATTACATCCAAACATTTACTATGGCTTACTGTTGGAATGTGTTCTGCTGGGATGCATTGAGTTTGGCACTGCAGTTGTGAGAACTTGGCCCTCTCATTGGCAGTAAAGGCCAATGACCACCAGGACAAACCTCACCATGTCTGCATGCTGACCACTCTCACATAATATACAACACGCACCAACCTAACACACACAGCCCTGCATATTGTACACATGCTACAATCTATCCTGCTACTTTAGCCGGCTCAGGTAATCTGTGCTCCACTGTTATTATACGTACACATGCATGTTATTACATTTCTACATATGATTGTGGGGGGGGGGACACCTGACAACTTTACACATTTGCTATGACTGTACTGATATATCAGGTACTCCATTTCATTCTGTATTCTGACCTATCATGGAGACTAGAGGCATATCAGTGTACTACAGTTTTTAGGTTTGATTGATCTACATTTCAGTTTCAGACTTCTTACCCTTCAGAACTAACATCCCACTGCCTGACCTGGTGTAGTCTGTTTGTGTAGGTCTGGAGGAGGGCTGTTCTCCATAGCCATCAATCAGAGGCCTTAGCACACCCTTTGTTTGTGTTTGTCTATGCCTGTCTGCTGTATGCTGAGACTGTTGTTGGGTATGTGAGCCTCCCTGACTGGCATGCGTGTGTCCTATGGACACACATTTGGCCCACCATATTTCCTGCAGTGAGTTTTGTCACCTTGTCTAGTACTGACTACTACAGTATTTGTTACAGATTTCATGCTGCCACTATAGATGTCTACTATCTGCTGGCATCCCATTCAGCCACCCGATTCCCTTGCATGCTTACATCCATACCATAGATACAAGTAACAAAACATACTACTCAACATAGCAATTGATAGGGAGAGTAACTTACCTTATGGCTGTGCCAGTACTGAGGATGTTGTTGTAGGGCTGACTATGTCGGATGCACATAGTACACTCTCTATACATGCTTAAGCTCAGGTAGTGTAATTTTTGGCATCCCGTTCACTGTATGTGCGAGTCAGAGAGAGGTGTCATTCCCTGAGTTCTTACCGTGTCAGTATATGTGCTTTACGTGGCTTCTTTGCCAAGGCCTGGGCATACTGGGCACACCTCTGTTTGCCTACTGGGGCAGGCTAAGGTTGTTCCTCCTCTAAGTCACTCTGTGCATGTACAGGCCTTGGCAATGGTGGGGGGCTGTGTGGGCCTGCCATGTTCTGTTCCTGCTGCAGCTGTTTCCGCAGGATCATATTGTGTAGCATGGCACATACGATGACAATTTGGGTACATATAGCTGGTGAGTACTGTAAGGCTCCACTGGATATGTCCAGACACCAAAACCATGACTTTAGCATCCCAAACACACGCTCTATTATGATTCTGGTCTGTGTGTGCCTCATTATGGAGTTCTTGTTTGGGTGTGTGTGCATTTCTGATAGGTGTCATCAGCCATGGCTCCAGTGCGTAACCAGCATCCCCCACTAGGTGGCCATAAGGGATGTCCTCATTGGCAAATCTCTGGTACAGCTGCATCATATGCCAGATGTGGGAGTTGTGATAGCTTCCAGGGCAGCCAGCACAATCATTCATTATAATGCCCTGGGCATCGCACATGACCTGGCAGTTGATAGAGGGGAAGTCCTTGCGGTTGATGTAGACCCTACTCAGCTCACCAGGTGGTGCTTTGATGTGTATATGCATGCAGTCTATAGCACTCACTACCTCAGGGCATTCTACTAATTGGCGGAAGAGATGCATATTGCTGGTCAACGCCTCACTGCTGTTGTGGAAATATATGTGCTCACCCCAAGTGCTGACATGGCATCCAGGAACTGGTGGAGTCCCCTGGATGCTGATGCTTGTGAGATCCCCATGATATCCCTAGTTGGCCTTTGGAAGGTATCTGTGGCTAGTATTCTTAGGCCTACACATACCTTGATATCCACTGGGATGGGTTCTCCTCTGTTGGTTCAGTGTGTAAGGTGTTGTCGGCACAGCTCAACAATTTGTTGTAGGAGGACCCTGTCCACCCTATAGTGCTAGGTATCTCCAATTCATGTAGCTCCTGGTATGTTACCATGGGTCTGTACACTCTTCTCTTTCTCACTGTAGGTTGGTCATCAGCATTCTCATCCTTACCACCCTCAGCCTCTCTTCCACATGTTGATTTATGAGAGCTAATGCAGCCCCTATCATTTTGTTGCTTTTGTTTGGTAAAATGTCCCCACTTGTGTACACCGGTGGTGTAGAGTTTGTCAGAAAAACCAGAGGGAAAGGTGTTTACATAGTTTATAGTAGTGTGCTGGGCTGGACTACTGCCTGTGTAATTGGCTGATTCTGATACATTTCACCTGCCAGCTATGCTAATTCTCCTTGATTACTTTCCTACTGCTGTTTTCCCTTCCCATTGCCTTCCTGTTTAAGCCCAGGGGCACACCATGCAAACACAGTGCTTAGATGTGCACGGAGCTGCTATTTCCTGGGGTACTTTTTTTTTTTTTGCTTTAAAACACGGTGTGCAGGGCGCACACCCATTCAGGCAATGTAAAGAGTGCTTGGCAGCTTCAGACACACCCCCTTGCTTAGCTCTGCTAAGCTAAGGGCAAACCCGAGCATAGAGCTCCAGTAAGCTTACAGTATGCCTGACACACCCCTCTATAATGTCAGCTAGCTCTTAGGCTTGCACCATGCTCTTCCTGCACCTACATGGTTGGGTGCACGCTAGCCATGAGGGGGAGTCTGGGATTCAGTATCATTCCCCTCATTTGCATAGGATTGCTTGCTAATGCCTAGTTATAAGTCTGACACTGTGTCTTCCCCCTTAGCAACCACTATTCACTGGCCATGTTGTCTTCTGCCTGCCATTGAGTATAATGGCAAAATTGTGATTTTTGGATAGAATGCTTTCTTCAAGTTTTTTTTTTTTTCAGGCCGATCTCATTTGCTTGCAACTGCCCTATACGTAAATGGCCAAAATCAGCCAAAAAAAAATAAAAGTTATTATTTTTTTATTTTTGCAACTGTTTTCCATGCCAATGGCCATATATTTGGCCATTGGCAGGCTTTACACGTTTTATACACCCTTTATTTGGAGCTATCATGGCTCAGTTTTGTAGTTTGCAGAAATGTACTCGGTTACTAACTCATTGCATTTCTGCAGATTACACTAGTCCTGCACAGCTGGCTGCCAGCTTCCTGGATCACAAATTCACCTCATTTGCATGGTTTTCACCTGCAAATGGGGTAATTTGCATATAGGATCTGTGTCCATGCAGGAATAGTGCAGGAGCACTTGTGTACATCCCTGGAGCTTGTTCCTGGATCTCTCAGTGGCCATATTGTCTCCAGCAGCTCTTGCACTTTTCCTGCACACCATGCAGAGCTTGCTGAATCTCAGGGGTTGACTAATAAGGTTAGCAGGTCCTTCTTTGAAGACAGGTCTTGAAAGTTGTATTTTGAGTTGCTCATCTTGTGACAGTAGCAATAATCTTTCTGATGATGTTTTTGACAGGAATTTTGTTAAATACCAGCAATTTTTCTGATAAAACACACCAGTGACCGTTAAATATTATATCCTGCAATTTATGTAAAGAAATTAGCCCTGATTTTCAGTTTTTCCTGTCAGTAAATACAAAGACTGTCAGAGCTCAAGAAAAGTGCTGCTAGCTAGCGTGCATCATGGCCACACCCACCAAAGGATACATTATTAAAAGTAAGTTTGCTAATGTCGTTTGTCATACCTTAACTATGATTGTATGTTTCATTATAGCTTTGATTTTCAACAGCATTTTACCTTTTCCCCTATAGCTGAAACTAAACTTTCAGATTTCAAGTTAATTTCAGTATTGGTGGGATTAACTTTGATTTTAAACATACTGGGCCGGATTCACGAAGGCTTGCATGGAGTGTAAGAGTAGTGTAAGACGGCAGACAGGCAATATGTCTGCCGGGCGATTCAGCAATAGCTGGCAGGGGCATGCATGAGAGCTTCTAAAGCTACTCTTGCACGGACAGTATTATGGTATGCAAATTACCTCATTTTCTGCTGAAAGCTATGCAAATGAGGTAAATTTGCGATACAGGAAACACTAACCTGTCCGTGTAAGAGTAGTGTTATTTGCAGAAATGTACTCCGTTGGTAAAGGAGTACCATTCTGCAAACAGCTAAATGGAGCTATGACAGCTCCAAATAAAGGACGCATCTAGTTGAGGAAGCATGCCAATGGCCAAATATAAGGCCATTGGCATTTGCAAATGTTGTAAATCCTTAAAATCCATTTTCACCCCGATCGCTGATGTTTAAGCGTAGCGCAGTGGCGCGCAAACGTACTGCACTTTAAATAAAATGAAAAAAGTGAAAAATAGCCACGAATGGGCAATTCCACTAAAAAGCTTGTTCTGCCATGCAGGTGAATGGCAGGCTAAAAACAACATGGCCACTGAGTAGTGGTTGCTAAGGAGGGAAGCTCAGTGCGAGAAATGTAACCAAGCATTAGTAGGCAATCCTATGCAAATGAGGATAAGGATAGTGAATCCCAATTTTCCCCGGCATGTGAGCCATGTCCCTAGATTGTAAGTGTAGGAGTAGGGGAGTAGTAGAGTAGAAGATAGGTGACATCATGAGGGGGTATGTCTGAAAGAATGTAAGCTGATTGGAGCACAGTGGCTTGTGTTTGCCCTGAGTTGCTCATGATTGCAAGAGGCGTGTCTACAGTTGTCCTAGCTGAAAACAAGAAACCAAAGGTGTACGCCGTGGATGTATCTGAAATTTCTTGCAAACGTACACACAGCGTGTGTCTGCCCCTGTGCACATGTTTGCGCTTGTTTTCAGCGGCGCTGCCCCTTGTGGAAACAGAAAGGGAAAAAGGAAGGAAAAGAAGTAGTAGGAAGTTAACCAAGGAGAACTAGCAGAGCTGCCAGGTGAAATATATCAGAATCAGCCAATTACACAGGCAGTAGACTAGCCCAGCCCAGCCCTTTAAACTCTGCAAACAGCAGTCTATCCTGTTTTTTCTCAAGAACTCTGCAACACTGCAGTATACAAAGAGTGAAAACTTAAAAAGCTTAAGTCAGACAAAATGTTAGGGGCTACTATTGCTATCATAAACCAACATGTGCAAGGTGCTGAGGGTGGTGATGTTGTGAATGCTGCTCGGCAACCCACAGTGAGGAGACGGAGAAGAGTGTACAGACCCAGGGTAACCTACAAGGGGCTACATGAGCTGGAGATAGTGGAGCACTATAGAGTGGACAGAGACCTCCTGCAGCAAATTGTTGAGCTGTGCCGGCCACGCCTCACACACAGAACCAACAGAGGGGAACCCATCCCAGTGGATACCAAGGTGTGTGTTGGCCTATGAATACTAGCTACAGGTACCTTCCAGAGACCAACTGGTGATATGATGGGGGTTTCACAGGCATCAGCATCCAGGGTACTGCACCAGTTCCTGGATGCCATGTTAGCACATGTCGGTGAGCACGTATACTTCCCCAATTCCAGAGAGGCATTGGCCAGCAATATGCGTCTTTTCCACCAAATAGCAGAATACCCTGAGGTAGTGGGTGCAATAGACTGCACGCACATACACATCAAAGCACCACCCGGTGAGCGGGGCAGGGTCTACATCAACCGCAAGGGCTTCTCCTCCATCAACTGCCAGGTTGTGTGTGATGCCCAGGGCATAATAATGAATGTGTGTGCTGGCTACCCTGGAAGCTATCACGATTCTGACATCTGGCATCTGACGCAGCTGTACCAGAGATTTGCCAATGGGGACATCCCTGATGGTCAGCTAGTGGGGGATGCTGGATACGCACTGCAGCCGTGGCTGATGACACCCATCAGAAATGCACACACACCCGAACAAGATTTCCATAATGAGGTACACGCACAAACAAGAAACATTATTGAGAGTGTGTTTGGGATGCTCAAGTCACGGTTCCGGTGCCTGGACACATCTGGTGGAGCCTTGCAGTACTCACCAAGTACATGTACCCAAATTGTCATGGTATGTGCCATGCTACACAATATGATCCTGCGAAAACAGCTGCAGCAGGAACAGCATGGGGTAGAGCCAAACAGCCCCCCACCATTGCCAAGGACTGCACAGGCACAGCGTGACTCGGAGGAGGAACACCCTGAGTCTACCCCAGTAGGCAGAAAGAGGTGTGCCCAGTATGCCCTGGCTATGGCAAAGAGGCAACACATAGCACATACACTGACTCAGTAGGAACCCTGGAAATGACACCTTTCTCTGACTCGTACATACAGTAAAAGGGATGCCTAACTTGACACTACCTGTTTTCAAACATGTATATAGGGAGTGTACTATGTGCCTCCGACATAGGCAGCCCTGCAGCACCACCTGAGGTATGAGGCCCTATTTTAAGCAATATAAAGCACTGATATGCACATTTTACCAGTACTGAGCATATTTAAATGCAATTGTGTGTAGCTGCTCACTGCTCTAACCAGTGCAACATCGGGCAACGTTGTGCAATGTTGGGCAATGTTGGGCAAAGTCGGGTAAACATGCTCACACCTGCTTTACTGTTCCTTAAGCAGTCTGGTCTGCCCAGCAGGAAAATAAAAAACAGGGACAGGGCTTGAACTCAGGATACTGTGCACTATAGTCACAGTACTGAACCACTAAGCCATGACAGCATTTCACTGGCACCGACACAACTTAACTCACTCACACATACCAGTTGGGGGGGGTCACATACTTAACAGTCACAGCCAGCAGGACAAATGTAGACAAAAGCAAACACAAACAAATGCTGTATCATGCCCTCTGAAGAGACATATGAGTAACCTTCCCCCAGGCCTATGCAGACAGATAACAGCAGGCCAGGCAGTATGATGTGGGTTGGGTAGGCTATGAAGTCACAAACTAATATGCATGTAATTGGAAGCTAAGGTCTGTAGTGCAGTGGTATGCCTCAAGCCAGTACGATAGGCAACAGTACAGACTGAAATGGAGTATCTGACATAGCAGTGCAGGCCTAGCAAATGTGTATAAGTGTCAGGTGAACCCTTCATCCTATGTACACCCACAGTGACAATCAGGTGTGCCCCCCTGGGCAGAAATGTACAAATAATAGCTGTCCCTGCTGTATGTAGAATGACTCATGGAAGCCCTGCAGGCATACTCTGCTTCCTGTCGATGTACAACACAAAGGTGAGCCCTGAAGTAAAACCAACTTGATTTTCACACACATATAGTATATATGTTCATACTGGGCATGCTCACACACTTAGACCATGTCTGAGTACAGCAGTGGGCCACACATATCTGGCAGTTGCAGTTCTTACTCCAGACACTTGTCACTATTCACCAATCCTGCCTTTTGCACACACTGATACAAAAACAGACCTATATAATATATTGGACACCTGTTATAATCAAACTATGTACTCCAAGTACTTAAGTTGTTCAACAAAAGTGAAAAACCAAAGAAGATCAATAATACTCCAATCAGTATCATCAAGAAACAATGAGCACTCCTAACATTATCCAAACCATGGTCAAAGAGTCCATAGAGAACCCTGAAGCTTTCTTTCACTATGTCATAAATATCAATGTAAACTCATATATGTTCTGAGTCAGTGCAAACTGTAAATGAATACATGTACATGACTGACATTGCCAACATCTTGTCAGACAGGTTGATACATATTTACCCCTTCTCACTGACAAAAGGGCCCATTATCATACGTGGAGATTGTGAAAACCCAGAAATCACATATAGAATGGTTAAACAGCTCTTTCCAAACCTAAAAACATGGCGTGTATGGGATAACATGGTTTCCCTGGCTGTGTCATATGTGAACTCCAAAACAAACAGACCCTGCACCTGAAAAGTCTGTTGAGACTCACCGTCTGCACAGGATATGAAACTATTGAATGGGTTACAGCAACATTTGGCACACTCCACGAGTATTGGTGCACAATAGACCATGGGTACTATTGTCTTATAAGCCTAATAAGCCTGATTTGCAAGGCCATGGAGTCCATCATTATGGAACTCATAAACAGAGCTATTGAGAGCCTACAAACACCCAACCCTACCCATTTTGGTTTGGTCAGGGGCAGATCATGGTTTCTAAACCTGCTAGACAGTTTTCAAGGCAGTCACCAAGGACATGCATCAATGAAATGAGCTACACACGGCCTACATAGACCTTGAAAAGCCCTTTTCCAACATCCCACACACATGTTGTATCCACAAAATCAACAACCTGTGCATAAACACGTATGTCATCTGATGGATTGCCAACTGGGGCACAGATAGATCCCACAAGGTAAGAACTGTGGTCTCCTGTTCAAGCTGGTAACAACTGCTTTCCCCCATGGCTCAGTCCTGGGACTCCTCCTGTCTGGTGTATACTTTTCAGAAATACAGTCAAACACAAGGGCTATGTTTAGCAAGGTTTGTGGATGACTGCAAAAAGGTTGTCATAATCGATGTTTGGGACAACAGAGACATCTTTGAAAAGGGTCTCAGTCAGACAGATATAGTGTCAAACTTATGGGAGCGAGCAACAGTCATACAAATACCACATAGGTGCCAACACCCTAAATATGGAGGTAATAATAAGGGCTCTATGGACACATGTGGATAGTCATCACTACTCCCAGAAACACATTCACAAAGTGGTTAGAAAATCATGCTATATGTTCCCACAAACTGCCAAGGTCTTTGCATGGAGGTCAAAGGAGGTTCCCTCTACTCATCAGTCATCAAACCCATCATAGGGTACCACAACACACTTGCGATGAATCTGACTAGGCACCTTCAGCAGCTGGAAAGACCACTGACATACCTCAACAAGAGCATTACTGGCCTCAAACAGTTGCCCCATGCAACAAGACTGAAATTAACTCAATCTGTACTCTGTTGCATGCTGTTTACTCAGGTGATCTCTGCCCAACAGACAGGTACATGCCCAATGCAGAACGGATGTACATGTGCTATCTGAAGTAACCCCAAGCTCACTGTACTACATGCTCTAGGGATATCATCATCACAACAATAAATAGAACATGTTGGAGGGATACATTAATAACTCACAGCCTTCCCTTTCTTTGGAACAGGCTCCCTCCCAACCTACATTAAGCTGAGTCCCTCACTGACACTCTTCCAGAGGAGTCTTGATGAGTGTAAGTGAAACTGAACTGTCACACCATGGATCACTTAATCAGCTCTACTACACAGAGGCTTAGGGAACTAACTCCATGGGTGGTGATAGCTGCACACTCTGACCATACTAATATATGCCTTCAGGCAGATAGCCTATTACCTACCTATGTACCTAAATATATATATATATATATATATATATATATATATATATATATATATATATATATACACATCTCACCCAGTGTACATAACAGCCACCAGTATCTGTAAGCATTACAGTGTATGTGGTCCATGTGCCTGCTGTACAACATGACGGTACAATGAAGTACATATCTACTATCTGTAGACATGTACCTGAAACATGGTCTACTACATACCTATGAACCTATCTTCAATAAAACATATGTTAGCCTAGGCAAGTTGTGCAGCTTTCACCACCCCATTGGGTAGTCTCCCAAGCCCTCGTTCTAATAGTTAGTACCCTGAGCCCCTTTTTGGTGGGGCTGCTGATGTGATGCCTGGTGTGAATTGTCTGTTTCCCATCCACTCATCAAGGTTCCTATTGAAGAGTGTCAGCAAGGGGCTCTGTCTGATGTACATTGGGACTCTGTTCCACAGTAAGGCAAGTGTCTGGGATTGGTACTCTATCCCACCAGCATGTTGTATTCATTGTTGTGATGAGGTTCATATCTCTGGAGTGTGTAGGGTGACTCAATTTTGTTATCTGTAGATGGAGCATGCTCAGCAGTTATGTGTTGGACATGGCTCTGTATGTTAGGTAAAGTGTGCCTCTGAGTAGGCAGTACGCAACGAAGAACAGATTTAGTTTTACCAGTTGTGTTGCATAACACAACTGTTTGAGGTCAGTAATCCTCTTGGTGAGGTACCTCTGTGATCTCTACAGCTGCTGGATATGTGTAGTCGAGTTCATCCAAAATGGTGCATTGTACTCAATGATGGGTCTGATGACTCGAGCAGAGGGCCACCACTATCTCTTCGGATCCTGATGCAAACCCTTTGCTGATTAGGTGGGCCACATAAGATTTCCCAATCACTTTGGCAACATGGTTGTCAAAGGAAAGATGACTATCTACTTGTGTTCCCAGATACCTTATTACCTTGTCAGTTTTAAGGGGGTAACACCTATGTGGTAGTTTGTGTGTACATTGTTGTCACCAAAGGAGATCACTGTGCATTCCTCCACATTGAGCTTGAGGCCATGATTCTGACATCACACATCTGTCACATAGAGTCCCTTCTGGAGAATATTTGTGTCATCCGGGGAATCTATTATGGCAAACACTTTACATTTCCCAGCAAACTTAGTCAACCACAACCCTCCTGTGTTGGCATGTACATTTGAGAAGTCTATACCAAACAGGAGGGACCCCAGGACTGAACCCTGGGGGCCACCAGTTGTTACTGGTGTAGAGTCTGACATGTAGTGCCAGCAACTCTTAGTTTGTGGAATCTATCTGTGAGCCGGTTTGCAATCCATCTTGTGATGTATGGATTCATGCCCAGGTTGGTGAGCTCATCTATGATACCTGACTGGGGAATGGTGTCAAAGGCTGTAATGAGGTATAGGTAGGCTGTGTTGAGCTCATTTCAACCATCTGTAGCCTGGGTAACGGTCTCAAAGAAATCCACCCAGTTCAGGAGGTGTGATCTGTATATGATGCAGCCAAACTGGGTGTGCTCAATTGTGTGAAGGTTCACAATCTCTTTATTGTTGACTTCCATTATGATTGGCTCCATTGCCTTAAAGAGCAGACTCGTCAGGCTCATAGAGCATGAATGCCAAAGGTTTTTTGTAGCCCCACCCATGTGGAGTGTGAAGAATGTTGCTGTGCAATATTCTATGGGTACATATCCTGTACAGAGCATGTAGAGAGAGGTGTAGGTATCCTTGATGAATATGGATACATCCCCACCTTATGTGCTATGATCCAGGTCCTGATTCTGGAAGGTATGGAAGGAGTAGTATCCTGGTAGGGCTGGTGTGCTGTCTGGAGCCTTGAAATAGGTTTTTGTTACTGCACATATATCAATATTCTCCATACTGAGATGTGTCTCGAGTGTGTGTATCTGGAGGCTAAGACTTCTGGCATTGAGTAGCATTTAGGTAACTTTGTAGTTATTTGTGTTGGTTATGGGATTTGGTTTGTCCTGAGTGACCGGTGTTCCACACCTGAAGTCAACGGCTCATTGGTCCCATCTGATCATAAGCTAATTACCCTACATATCCACATTCTGGACCCACCCTCCATTAAGGAAACCATGTTAAAAAATGTCTCCAAAGTCAACTTAATGCTTCTTAAGACAGAAGTGCTGAACTTCAGGACACCCATGCAGATGGACAGTACTGTTAAGACTACTGAATCCTTCACAATTGCACTTTATAAGCACTTACATGAGTGTATGCATCATGCTATCCCAGACAGAACCAAGATGCTATCCTCCAAGAAAAGGAAGCCAATCTGGTGGTCCCCTGCCATAAACAAACTGCACAACAGAATGAAGAAACTGTTGCAAAAGAGGGTAAAATCCCATAAGTGGAGGAGCTCCCTGGTCAGCCTCAGGAAGAAGCTGCAATCCCTGATAAAATCCTCCAAAGCTAGTTTTGAAAACAAAGTAGACACTGATTCTAAAGACAACCACAAAGCATTCTATAGCTATGTCAAGAATCTCAATGGCAACACTCAGATCTGCTCTGAGTTACAGCACAATGGCACTAAATATACAGACCCAACTGATATTGCTAACAGCCTGGCAGATAGGATCAGTGCTAACTTTACCCACCTCTCACCCATGAAAGAGCACATCTCTATACCGGAAGAATGCAAAGTTGCAGTCATCATGGCTGCACAGGTAAAAACCACTCTCCAAAGCCAGGAACACAGCATCCATGGGACAAGATTACATCCCAGGCTGCATTCTACATGAACCACAGAACAAACTGGCACCACACCTTCACACCATGTTCAATCATAGCCTCACCTCAGGCTTTGTGCCTGCTGAATGGCGCAGTGATGGTTATCCCACTACACAAGGGGGGAGCCACCACGGACCCTGGGAACTACGCTCCATTAGCCTGATGAGCCTGGTCTGCAAGGCCATGGAACGTATCATCATGAAACTTATAAACAAAGACATTGGTAATCTCCAAAATCTGGACCACAACCATTTTGGGTTTGTAAAAGGCAGATCATGTCTCCTAAACCTGATAGACTTCTTTGAAGCAGTCACCAAAGCCATAGACAAGGGTAAGGTGGTTCACCCAGCTTATCTAGCTCTTGCCACGGCTTTCAACACCATCCCCCACTCTGGAATTATGGATAAACCCCTAAACTAGGTATAAATCCCTATGTCATAAGATTGGTTGCCAACTGGCTGACTGACACAACCCACACTGTGAAAGTAGCAGACTCCAAGTCCGACTTCGGACCAGTGACAAGTGGAGTACCACAGGGTTCAGTTCTGGGTCCTGTCCTGTTTGGTATCTACTTCCCTGAAGTACAGGTTAACATGGAAGGTCTCTGGCTAATGAAGTTCCCAGATGACTGCAAACTAGAAGCCATAATCGAGACTACTAATGAAGTGGACATCCAACAAAAGGGCCTCACTGAGACAGATGCCTGGTGTTAAAGTCATGGCCTCAAGCTCAATGCCAAAAAGTGCATTGTCATCCCCTTTGGTAAAAATACTGTACCCATGAACTACAACATAGGTGGTAGTATACTTAACACCAAAAGTGTGATAAGATACCTTGGGACACAGGTGGACAGTAGACTCTCCTTTGATAATCACATCACCACAGTAGTCAGGAAATCCTTCTACATGGCACACCTCATCACAAAAGGTGTCTCATGCAAAGTAAAAGAGGTCATTCTTCCCCTCTACTCATCACTCATTAGATCCATTATAAAGTACAATGCCCCTTTTGCTATGTACCTCAAAAGACATCTACAACTACTGGAAAGCCTGCAGAAATACCTCACAAAGAGGATTAGCAGCCTCAAATACATGCCATACACAGACTGTCTCAAAACACTACAGCTTTACTCTGTCGCATATCTCCTACTCAGAGGTGATCTCTGCCTAACATACAAAGCTATGTCAAACACAGAGCTGTTGGACATGCTTCACTTAAAGAATCCCAATCCCTCCTAGTGTCGGCCCCAAAACCCAGACTGAAATACTAAAGTAGGGGGTGTATCCATTTTCATAAAGGATACCCACACCTCCATGTTAGTGGCACAGCACGAGGCCTTGGAGACCATGCAAGTGCAACTAACATTGGGCAAAGCTGCTTATCAGATCATAGCCTGCTATAGATCACATACCTTGTCTCAGGACCCTCACTTAGTATTCCTGAGAACACTGGGAAATATAAAGGTCCTACCAAACACCATGATATGAGGAGATTTCAACTACACAAACACTGGCTGGGAGAATTACTCGAGTACAAATTCCTTTGCCCAATGCTTCCTAGAGTTTATAAACTCAAACGGCCTGGAACAGCTGGTCACTACGTCCACTAGAGGTGACAACATACTGGACCTGATCATCACCAACATGGGGGATAAGTGTTCCACATCAGAGGTAAACCCCTCGCTGGTAATATCAGATCATGAAGTAATCACACCGGACATCCACATCCCAAATCCCCACCCAGTCAACAACACCACTGTGAAAAACTTTTCAAAAGCAAATTTCACAATTCTCAAGACCGAAGTGGAAAGTTTCAAAGCCCCCTTGTTACAGGATAATGCTATCCAATCTGCAGAGTCCTTTACAAGTGCATTCTATGAGCATCTGCAGGGATGCATGGATCGGGCCATCCCAATTAAAACCAAGACTCACTCCTCCAAAAAGAAGAAACCAATCTGGTGGTCCTTGCCCATAAATAAGCTATACAACAGAAGGAGGAAACTAACACATTGTGGAGCAAAATTTCAAAAAGGAAAGGCATCACTGATCATTATTAGCAAGAAACTACGATCGCTCATAAAATAATCCAAGTCCAGTTTCTAAAGAAAAATTGGCAAGGAATCTAAAGATAACCACAAAGCCTTCTTTAGCTATATCAAACATTTAGGTGGCAACTCTCAGATTTTCTTTCAGCTACTGCAAAATGGCAAAAAATGCACTGAACCAACTGACATTGCCAACATCCTGGTGGACAAGTTCAGTGCAAACATCACCCCCCTCCCTCACCCTCAAAAAGGCCTGTGTCCATTCCAGACGAATGCAGAGCCCCAGACTTCATGGACATGCAGGTAAAAACAGCCCTCTCCAAAGCTAAGAACACAGCATCGATGGGACTGGATGGTGTCCCAGGCTGCTTTTTACATGAGCTCCAAAAGGAACTAAACCTTCACCTACATTCACTGTTCAGACTCAACCTTACCACAGGCTATGTACCCAAAGAATGATGTACAGCAACAGTCATCCCGCTCCACAAAGGTGGTGCCACAACAGAAACTGGGAACTATCACCCTATAAGCCTGACCAGCCTGGTCTGCAAAGCTATGGAGCGAATTATCATGGAACTCATAAACAGAGACATTGGGAACCTCCAGATACTAAACCCTACCAAATTTGGCTTTGTTAAAGGCAGATTCTGCCTCCTAAACCTAGTTGACTTCTTTGAAACAGTTACCAAGGCCATAGATGAAGGGAAGGTAGTCCACACAGCCTACCTGGACCTCACTAAGGCCTTTGACACCATTCCCCACTCTGGCATCATAGACAAGCTTACTTACAGCTTGAACATTAACCCCTATGTCACAAGATGGGTGGCCAACTGGCTCATGGATAGAACACACATGGTCAGAGTTGCAGGTGCCATGTCCGACTCTAAACCAGTCACAAGTGGCATCCCACAGGTCTTGGTCCTGGGACCCCTCCTGTTCAGTATATACATCTCTGAGGCACAGGTAAGCATGGGAGGACTATGGCTGAACAAGTTCCCAGATGACTGTAAACTGGGCCCCATAATCGACTCTATGGCTGACACAGACATCCTCTAGAAGGGTCTTACAGAGACAGATACTGGTGTCAAACCATGGCCTCAAGCTGAATGACAAAAAATGCATAGTCATCCTCTTTGGAAAAAACAAAGTGCCCACAAATTACCACATAGGTGGCAATCCACTAGGTATGGAAAATGTAATTAGGGACCTGGGGACCCAGGTAGCTAGTAAACTCTCCTTTGATAATCACATTGGCAAAGTGGTTAGTTATTTCTTCTATGTAGCCCACCTAATCACGAAAGGGTTCACCTTTAGATCAAGAGAGATCATTGTGCCCCTCTACTCATCACTCATTAGGCCCATAATAGAGTACAGTGCCCCATTTGGTATGCACCTTAATTGGCACATGCAACAGCTGGTAAGACCACAGAAGTACTTCACTAAGAGGATCATGGGCCTCAAAGAGATGCCCTATGCAGCTCGACTAAAGAAACTCCAGCTCTACTCGGTTGCTTACTGCCTGCTCAGATGTGATCTATGCCTGACGTATAAGGCCATGTCCAACCCGGAATTAATGGACATGCTTCACCTCAAGAAAAACAAATCTCTTAGAGCCACATGCTCCAGTGAAAACCTCAGCAAAGTAATAAACAGGACATGCTGGAGGGATAGATTCCTGTCTCAAAGACTTCTCTCACTCTGGAATAGAATCCCAGTTGATGTTTGGCAGAGCCCCATGCAGAGTCTCTTCAAGAGGAATCTTGATGAGTGGATGGGAAATTGTAAATTTACCCCTGGGATCACTTCAATGGCCCTGCTAGACAGAGGCCCAGGAAACTCATTTAAAAGGGAGGTGAAAGCCAACACCTTCTGGCTAGGCTTATAAATGCCCTTGGGCAGATAGCCTAGTACCTACCTATGAACCTATGAACCTACATGATCTAGAGACCTAAACCTTGTCACCACAATAAACAGAACATGCCAGAGGGATAGATTCCTGTCCCACAGACTTCACATACTCCAGAATAAACTACCTATCTATATCAAACAAAGCTCCTCATTATTACTCTTCATGGAAAATCTTGATTATTGGATGGGAAATAGGAAATTCACCCTGGGGATCACTTCTGTCTCTGCACAACAGTGGCACAGGAAAATAAATTTCTTGGGTGGCAAAAGCCAGGGCACCTTTTTGGCTGGCCTTGTATAGACCCCAGGGCCAATAGACTAGTACCTACCTATTAACCTATGAACCTTTGAGCCTTGCCTAAAAAAGGTAATATGTGGACAGCACGAGCCTTGGCCAGTATTCAGAAGCATAGGGGCGACAGGTGCAAACCATCTGTAGTGAAGCAACAAGGCTTGTCTATCATGTCATCACAGGCAGACAGAGACTGGATCCCCTTTGAATGACACCAGAAGTTTAGCCAATTGTTGAAGTTTATCATCTTTCTGTTATGTTGCAGCATCATGTAGGTGAAGGTAAGATGCTACTCAAGGTTTGACCCTGTGTGTGCCAGCATGTTGTGCATCAATCCATATATTATATGGTCATGGCTTATGCATACAATACACTCACAATACACCTAGTATGATAAGCCTGCTGAGGTTAGCAAATGTGAAAAAAAACTTTGTGCAAACTGTCAGCAAGTAATGTCTGTATTGCACCCTGTAACTCCATATTGCTTGCTGAAGTGTAAAGATGTACTTAGTTTGAATTAAGAACACCGCACTTGCCAACTGTGTGTGTGTCTCCCTGGGGAGAAGCAACCTTTTTGGAGACTACTCAAACACCTTAAAAGTGGTATACTCATCTTTGTCAAATCCGATGATGTCACCATCCTACAAATATACCTGTGGAAAGGCAAAATTCCAGTAATGCTTATAGCGTATTGTGTAGATGTGTACTGCTGTAGTATCATAATGTAGTTAGGTAGGGGTTTGAATCCTTCACTTGCCAGCTATGTGTGTCTCCCTGGGTTGGATCAACTTTTTTGGAGACTACTCAAACACCTTAAAAGTGGTATACTCATCTTTGTCAAGTCCGATGATGTCACCATCCTACAAATATACCTGTGGAAAAGTGAAATCCCAGTAATGTGTATAGCGTGTCGTGTAAATGCATACTGCTTCCCGTATCATAATGTAGTTAGGTAGGGGTTTTAATCCTGCACTTGCCAACTGTGTGTATGGGTGTCTCCTTGGGAAGGCGCACCCTTTTTGGAGACTACTCAAGCACCTTAAAAGTGATAAACTCATCTTTGTCAAGTCCGATGATGTCCCCATCCTACAAATATACCTGTGGAAAGGTGAAATCCCAATAATGTGTATAATGCATTGTGTAAATATGTACATCTGTAGTATCATAATGTAGTTAGGAAAGAGTTTGAATCTTGCACTTGTTGACTGTGTGTGTCTGTGCTCCAGGTGTGTGACACCATTAGCCAATGTGGAGTGGGTTTTGATTTTTATAGTGTATGACATATCACAGTGACAACTGTATGTGCATTACACATGTAAGGTAGCTGTGGGGCAAATCCATACACATACATGTGACCTCAAGTATTTCATAGGTGGGTACTCTGCTTTCTCCATGAATGCATGTGTTATCTTTGCCAGAGCGTGCTGGCACTTTCCAGACCTTAGGTCACTTCTGTATGCTTGTGACAAGCTTAGCCACTGCAGTGATCCCTGGGCAATGGCTTCCATTTCACATCCACTCATCACGGTTTCTATTGAAGAGTGTGAGTGAGGGTTTATGCTTGAGGTATATTTGAAACCTGTTCCAAAGCAAGCAAAGTCTGGCAAAGATGACTAATCATTATAGGTGTGAAACAACCTCTGTGGATCTGCATGCAAACCTGCAAACTCTTTATTGCTTATGTGCTTCACAGAGGGATTTCCAAAACCCTTTGGTAATCTGATTATCAAAGGAGAGATGACTTAACACATGGCTCTATGTATACATTAGTACCTGTTCCACATTTTGGGGGCTACTACCTATGTGGTACACTGGGGATACTTTGTTTTCTAAAAGTGATAACTATGCTTTCTTAGGCTTATAGCTTTACAGCATGAGTTTGACACCAGGTATCTATCTGTGTGATACCCTTTTGGAAGATGTGTGTATCATTTGGAGAATAAAGTATAGCCCACAGTATGCATTTTCATCAAAAGTGAGCAGACATATCCCTACTGTGTTTGCTTGTACCTAAGAAAGCTATATGCCAAACAGGAGTGGTCCCAGGACTGAGTGCAGGTGAATACCACTTGTTACTGGCATAGAATAGTACATGGAGGCTGCAAATGTTACTGTGTGTCCTACATTTGTGCGTCAGTTGTCAAGCCATCATCTATCAATCATTTATGGTCAGTCTGTTGAGGTTATGTCTAATACCAGTATGTGGGATGGGTATGATTTGCTGGTGAGCTATAGCTTGGCTGTGTTGACCTCCCCTCCCTCACCTATAGCCTTGTTGACTGGCTTGAAGTCTACTAGGTGTAGGAACCATGATCTGGCCTTTAGAGAACCTAAGTGGGTGTGGTGCAGTGTTTGCAGGTTCATAATGTCTCTGTTAATGAGTTCCATAATGCTGTGCTCCATAGCCTTCCAGATAACATTGGTCTGGCTTATAGGGTGAGAGTTTCCAGGACCTGTTGTAGTTCTACCCTTAATCAATTTATGTTAAAATTTGCACTGGGTGTGACGAGGGTGGACAGGTTTAAGAATAAGTATATTAGAGGGTCAGGCCAAGTTTGAAGGTTAGTAGACCAGCAAGATAGGCATGATTAAGTTGGTTTGTACATGTGCTGAGGATAGATGCAGAGTATATTGTGAAATAGATGCTAAGGATGAAGCCGCCAGGTAACAGGAAAAGAGGAATGCCTAAGATGAGGTTTATGGCTGTGGTGAGAGAGGACATGCAGGTGGATGGTGTGACAGCGCAATATGCAGAGGGCAGGAAGACATGGAAACAGATGATGTACTGTGGCAACCCCTAATGAGAGCATCTGAAAGGAGAAGAAGACATTGTAGCTCAACCCTTGTGGACTGTGAACACCATTAACATACATCATTCCACATGTATGTAACCTGTATAGAGGCTCCATCTGGACAGAGCGTTTAGGTGAGTGGTGACTTCATATGTCAGCTTGTGTATGACACAGCCAAGGACACTGTCCAGTACCATTGCCACTGTGGTGTGGACCTTGTTAAAGAGATGTTTTAACTAGAGTGTCTGAATCATCAGGTATTATGTTCTGCAGTTCTGAAAATGTGGCCTTGTATAGCGACAGGGTGGTGAAATCCACATTCAAACTGTCTGACAAGGAATTGGTAATGTCAGTCAGATAACTGTACTTTGTGACCATTTACATTAACTGTGACCCAATCTGAGATTTCCCCTGTAGATTATGAACAACAGTAAAGACAGCTTTAGTGTTGTCTTTGGAATCATTGCCATTTTGTATTTTGAAGATTGCCTTGTAGGTTTATTGAGGGATTGAATTTTCCAAATGAAACTGACCAGAGATGTTATCCCTTCTTGATATGTAACTCTTTTTTTGGTATAACATCACAGCTTCTATTATAGATTTAGTTTATGGCAGGGGTCCATGAGACCAATCCACTTTTACTGTATAAGTGAGAATTTCTTGTGTTTGTGATAGCACAGTCCATGCAACCCTATAGGTTAACAGTGTGCATTAATACAGGATTATGCAGCTGGGACACTGTTAACCTTAGTAATGCAAACCAATGACAGATAGGAACAACAGCATCACCCACAGCACAGTGTCAACCCATGTCATACACACACACATGCGTACTCAAGTTCCAAAACGTGTGTAGTACAATGCATACTAGCCACCAATAGAAACTATGGAGTGTTAACACTGGCCAATACAGGGCATGTCACCCTGCCCATGTGTCCAATATGCACGTACATGCAGACAGTGCACCTCCACCATGTTCACAAATGTACACCTGCAGACCTGTGCTGCACACACCCCACACTTACTCTCCACTGTATAACACATGCTGACACAACTACACACATCAGCCAAGTGGCACATGGGCAAACAAAACACAATTGGAATAAACACTGGTGGAAACAATACAACATTGCTTATTACAGCTTTATTGCATCATGCCTGCTCAGCTACACCTTCAAGGATATCATTACACTTTACTGCTGACAACATGCTACACATTCAACAATTGCTATACTTTATCAAAGTCACCCTGTGCATCAGCACCATGTTAGCCTGTTCCTGCATCAATGTTACAGATGACAGGAGGTGGCAGAGGTTTCATCATATGCACAGGGTGTGTTGTTGGTTAGCCAGAGGCCTACACTGAGCCACACAATTGACATGTGTGTGTGTGAGTGTGTGTGTGAGGGCCATGAGTACTGTTATGGGACAATGTTGATGTAATGTGTGTGGGTATGTGTTTACCCTAGGTTTCTGGTTTGTGTGTGTGTGTGTCTCATGCACACAGTTCCACCATGTGGCTGCCATATATGAGGATTTGTGGGACAGCTACAGACTGTACCTGGCAGGCTTTACAGATCACCATCTCTGGCCATGGATAGGGAACCTGTGCCTAGCAGGGGTGCTACAGACAGTATCAGGTACTAATCCAGACTGGGTGCTATCCTCAGAGGTTGACATATGTCCAATGGTTCCAGGTCCCTGCTGGGACTGGCCAGAGCCACGTTCACGTGGTCTTCTAGGATGGTCTATGGACAGCCCCCTCAACATTGCTGGGGCTGGTACTGGCACTACGGGAGCGGCTGTGACTTGCTGGACGTCCACGGCAACCTCCAGCTGCTGATGTTGCTGCCATACGTCCACGTCCACGTCTCAATCATCCCACACTGTCCTGACACATGGACATGACACTGTGTAGGACATCCAATGTCTCACACCAATGTCTATCAATGACCTCAGTGTAATTACATATGGCAGCTGCTAGGTCATGGATACTGCCATTTACAGAGGTGTTATAATCCCTCTGTGCCCTTAGTCCCTGTCTGGTGTACCGCTCCATTCGTGCCTGTGCCTCCATGACAGCCTGGAACATGCGTGTGGTTGAAAGAGTTGTGGCACGTCTGCCAGGGGCATGTTGACCAGCAGTGCTCTGACAAGAACCCCTGGGCATCTGCCCTGTCTGGTGTACTGCTCCATTCGTGCCTGTGCCTCCATGGCAGCCTGGAACATGCATGTGGTTGAAAGAGTTGTGGCATGTCTGCCAGGGGCATGATGACCAGCAGTGCTCTGACGAGAACCCCTGGGCATCTGCCTATGTGGTACCATTCCAGACATCTGGCTATGGCTGCTGTCTCCTGATACATGTGCCATAGATACCACACTTTCCTGGCCAGTGCCAACCGTACACTGTCCCTCAGCTAAGGGCAATGGTGATGATGGATGTACAGGCAGCATGACTGTGTGCATGGATGGGGTGGAGACTTGTGTACTGTCAATTGGTGGCCCAACAACAGACCCTGACAAACCTGCCTGTGCCTCAACACACCTATCCTCATGATCACTGTCTGTCTCAGTGGAATCAGGTTCCCTGCTGTACTGAACCAGCCCGACTTCAGCACCTGTGAGAGGAAAACAGGAAACACACTTTAAGACTTGAACATGACGTCAGACCACATGCACACATGTACATGCACACATGCACTTGCACACATGTGCACATGCACACATGCACACATGCGCACATGCGCACATGCACACATGAACACATGCACATGCACACATGCACATGCACACATGTGCACATGCACATGCACACATGCACATGCACACATGCACATGTGCACATGCACATGCACACACGTGCACATGCACACATGCACATGCACACATGCACACACACAAATACACTCCTCCCTAAAGCAGACACACACACACACACACACACACACACACACACCACCAGCAATCTCAGAACATACACAAGAGCAGGTGATGGTGGGGTACAGTATCACAAGCAAAACAGTCATATCACACATGTCAGCATGCAGGACATGTGTTGCTCAACAGCATGCAGTGCAAGTGTAGACAGTCCTTGTTACTAACACTATACATGGCTTTGATGCATGTGTTTTGTTATTAGGTGATTGGCCTCCCCCTGGAATGCAATGCATACATGGCCACAACATTGCTGTGCAAGTATTAAAACTCTGTAATGTACTGTGCACCATAACTCACAGGTCTACATACCATGGCTGGATGTGTATCTGTGTGTCAGATAGGTATCCAATGCTGATTACAGCCTCTGTGTCTTTAGCAAATAATTGTGGACACAGTTTTAGCACATGCATGATGAGTATTCACACAACATCATCAGTGGTGCATGTATAATTGATGGAATACCATTCATCCACATACCCAATGAGCAGTAGTTATGGTGAGTGTAGATCATATTGTGGACATGCCAGTGTCATCCATGACAAGGCATGCTAAAACACAACTACATATTTAAACATCACACATACCCAATGTGTGTCATATGACCTAGCCATTCAATAGCATCACAAGACATATATATGTCAGTTGTGCAAATGGTGATTAGTATGCATATTGTTTAGATGTGCATATGTTTGCACACACATAACATTGAGGTGTATAGCAATGAAAGCTATGTGTAGTACTGTGGTTACAATAACTGGATGGGGTATAGCACCATAGGCCATCATCATGAAGCATCATGTGGTCACTCAAGGCTACAAATGTTTCCCAAACCAGCACTAATCATGTTGTACCGGAACTGTACTATCTTGGCTACATTCACCATTTCACAACCAGTTGTTACATGGATTTGTAAGGAGGCCAATAAGGAGCATTCCCTGACATGAATGTGTAGTGTGTTGCATAGTGTTTAAATGCCCCATGATAGGCCTCTACCCCTCAGGTATATTATGTGTAATGTGTGGATAAGATTTTGGATACTGGAGTGTGTCTTTACAGAGGGTTTGTGAATCCTTTATGTGTAGCATGTTAAAATGCTCTGTGTATGACATAGTTGTGTATGTTATGTGCATGTTGAGTATCAATTTTGCCTATCCAATGGTCACTACAGTGTGGCCACATTTGTTTGAGATGATCTGGGTATTGCATGTGTTTGAGGCAGCTAATCACATTAGTGGGATGTGCGTGGTCTTACACCAGACATGCACAGCATGCATTATGGGTAGGTGTGTTACATGTGTACATGGCCTACACCTTAACTATGATATGCACTTTTTATTTACAATAATAAATGTAGAACACACTCACCAGCATCTGTCCGCTGCCTTGATGTCACCCCAGAGGGACCTACATAGAGATGAGACAGTTTGTCAGTGGCCACATCTGTGGAATTGCTACTGTGTGTTTGCAATTTTACAGTAGAACAACAGTTTACATTCACAGGCCTACAGATTATATTCCAAATTATCAGTATTGCACAACAACAGGCTCCACATACTCTAACTACACACTCCACATCTCACAAATGCATGATCTACCAATACAGATAACAGTAGTCTACAGATATGCCATGCTACCTGCATGTTCCATGTGTGGTTGCTGGGTGGCTCCAACCTCCATCATGGTGTATGTCTGCTGCTGTTGTTGTTGGGCAGGTAACACTAGGCTCAGGAGCAGCTCCTCCACTCTGGTGAGGGGTGATGGATATTAACACCGCCTCCTGTTGCAAGCTGTTGTCTCCGCACATCAGAAGCACGCTGATGGACATGTCTGAGTAGATCACTGCAGTGGTGGCGTACCTGCTCATGTGTCCGGTTATGCAGGCCTACCACATTTACCCTCCGGACAACATCTTGCCACATTGCAGTACGGTCCTGCTGGTTCTGGCTGGTTTTTGAGAACATTAGACTGTAGTGCTGAATCATACAGCTAGTAATGATCTCATTTTCAGCACTACTATAGCTGGGATTTCTGTGATGTGCCATGATCCCTGGAAGACATAAAGAAAAAATATGTCTGAGCAAGTCATATGGCACATTTAACATTATACAGTACATATATCACTGAACTGCCATATATAGCAACCTATTAGCTAACTGAGAGTGAAACACTTTAACTACCAGTTATCACTGCTCACCCCACAACTGCTTGAAAGTGCCTGGCTCACTCTATCTAATGAACCATGTCCTGCACAGCAACAAAATAAAATCACTATATAAGACTATACAAGAGTATCTGGCACACTGCATGCAACACAATGCACCACCTAGCTACAACAGATATACATCAAGCTGATGTGTAAAGAAATATATCATCCATCACAATGTGTGTAAGGTCCAGTAAATGTATTACTATTATACCACACAACTTGTTAATGGCAAACCTGTGGCCAAAATATGTGCACAATTGGGAATATAGGTCGCATACTGCTGTAGTCCACTATAAATGTTGTTAGATATGCAGTTATATGTTTTGCCACGCATATGACAGAGGACATGTTACAGACATACCCACACACACATCAGACATAATTACAGGACACAAAGGTATGGCAACCCAGATAAGCTTTATGTGTGTACTCTACAGTACTGTGTGTCAGTACTTACAAAACATTAATCTTGGGTAATGTAATCTGTGATGAATACAGGGACCACACAAAAGAGTGGATGCAAGCAATGTGGACATACACCATACTCTGCTGTACAGGCCCAGGGCTTCAAGTAGTACTACAGTACACACAGAATATGGATTCAATATCAGTACCAATCAATAATCATAGATGTAGTGCTTTAGCCTCCAATGACACATCCCAGTTAAAACCAGGGACTTAATCACACTGTATGCCATAGCACTTTTTCTGCCTAGCAACAGAATACACAGCTTTTGCTGGGATCAAAGCAAGGACCCATAATACCATGACATAAACAGTTTCCCACTAAGCTATCCCACAAATACATATCTTTGACATATTCACAAACACATTGACCATCATAGTCAGTTAACAGTACAGAGAATCTATTGCAACAAGTAGATGTAGGTGTGCATGAGTATATATGACTCTCTCTCTCTCTCTCTCTATATATATATATATATATATATATATATATATATATATATATATATGTGTGTGTGTGTGTGTGTGTGTGTGTGTGTGTGTGTGTGTGTGTGTGTGTGTGTGTATATACATATACACATCCATTGGTGTACATATACATATATATGTAGGCAAATATACATTTCACCTTTCATAATGGGAATATCAATTATACAAAGGATGTGAGGTGTACAGTAATGTAATAATATTGCACAGTCTTGTGATAAATGCATTGAAAGTGTTCACAGCCCAGTTAGCTTTAGCAGGCCTCACTGGCTTCAACATTTTAAACTAAACAAACCACCCACACTGTTTAACCACCACATGTCATATACCAGCACTGTATGCTGTCTTGTTCGTCACACACTAAAACCTACATACAAATATGCGCATACTAATCTTCACTAACACATATATCTCCACCCTTCACAAACAGTTGCAATATGTCCCCTGCTCTATGCACATATACAGATGTGAATATATATGACACATATATATTTCTCCATATGTGTGTGGCATACACACACAAGGTCCACACTGTTGTAAGTCCCTGGTCCCCACAGCTGAACTGTTGGTCCTTGCTGCAACACAAACAGGTGTCACATGTGAACACACACTAACATTAGAGGGGGTATATATAGCTACAAATGCTAGATAAGCATACTAGACTGCTACAGCAGTTGCCAATGCTAAGCTACACTTTAATATGACTATCATGCATGTGTTGCTCTGTCACACCCATGTTTATATAATGGCAGCACTAATCCCCCCAACAGCCATTGGCCACACTACTGTACAGAACATGGATAACATGGATCAGATTTTTGACATTTAATGCTGAGCTACACATTTCACAGGTATGTCCCACTGCCCACAGGTACACACTGTATTGTCCATAGCAGTAGTTAAGCAGGACATCTGTGCATAGATAAGTACTGCTGCCACATATGAATGGTTCTCATTATGTAGACTACTCTTCAAAACATTGACTACATGCCAGTAAATACATATGTGTCACATACCTTTCCTTTGTATGATTTGATATTATTTCTTTTTCTTTTTCCTTTTCTCTGTCTCTCTCTCTCTCTCTCTGTCAGTCTCTGCAATAGAGTGATTGAGTTTGTTGGCAGCGATTGCAGCCTGCTTTTGTAGGTATTTGCACATGAGCATGTGATGGCCTCTGCACCAATTAGTGGTCACCATTTGTTAATTGCATGCAGCCTGCTTTGTAGTAATTGCAGTAATCACTGTCATAGCAACCCAGTACTATAAATTGCTAACTCAGATAGGCGTGGCCCTTTCAGCTTTCCAAGATGGAGATCATCCTTGTTTGCTGTCGACATCATTGTTTAAGACAGAAGGTTGGTATAGTTCTTATATCAGAAGCCAGGGGTGTAGCCAGTGATTTACAGTTTGTACTCAGACCTAAATGTTGCTGTGTCCAGTACACACTTGTCAGTGTAGAAAAGTACTCACCCCTCAAAATGCTAACACAAGATACATGGGAGGATGTACTTTCTTTTCAAATTTTACAATTAACTGCCATACAAAGCTAGTTATTGAGATGTATTCCTTTGGCACAAGAATTGTTTGAGAACTACTATACTGTGAATATTCATTTACTCAGTTCTAAATAGTTTGTACTTTTTTAGTGTTGACATTAGCACAAGCTGCTCAAGAAAACTGGACACATTTCAGTACTGTGATTATGCTTACCTACATCCTTGGTAGACCCTGCACACACAGGTATATTCTACATTTGGGTAGGGGTGCAGAAGTACAGAGAGCGTACATATTATTGTGTGAATTTTATCTTGCTGGACTTACAGGGTTGCTGTGTACATGTTAGTTTATCAAGGCAAGCAGTCTGTCTGAGTAAATCCCAACTGAGGACCTATCCACATGGTAGCCAGAGATTAGCCTGTTATTCTTTGCCTGTGCACCACACAGGTCTTTTCAGCACTAGAGCAATGACATTGTTACAGTTGGTTGCTACCATTACATGGCTACATCCTTTTGTATTTCAGTGTTGTATTCCTACATAAGGGTATGCTTCCGGAACTCCTTCCAAAGCTATTTGCAGTGTGTAACAGCAGAAAGGCTGCTATGCCTCTGTGTTTCTGCCTCTGCCAGACCTCTCAAACATCCAGGTACATATTTGAACAGACTCAGGGAAAAGTAGAGAAAAAGTCATGGACACCTTTAAAATATTAGTGCCATTAAGTTGGGACTTTGAGAGAACCAGAGAATATGGATTAATACACCTTTTCTGAAGTAAAAGAAGTGTCTAGCTCTTAATTATTGTCATTACACATTACGTGTAATTCACCATCTTTCTGGCCAAAGTCGGTAGTTTCTGGAGGGATTCAGAGAGACAGAGCTAAATTTTGTTTCAAAATCAGGGACACCCCTAAAAATTAGGGACAGTTTTGAGGTATGGCCTCTGCCCTAAACAGATATGACAGTGTTTGTCCTGCTGTGATACTGTGTGGGGTTTGTAAAGTGATGATGTAACATTATTTCCTGCTAGAATGGCTGCTTCACTTATCACAGTCATGTAATGCAATCCCACAACAACTGTTGGTAAAATTCCACAGAACAGGTTGTGTGGTATGGCATTCCTGTTTTTCCTTTACATTCACTCATTCTGATACATGATATATTTATTTCAGCACCAACGTGTTGCATATTTACTGTGGCTTAGTGGTACTTCATGCAGTGTAGTGTGTACAAGGTCCCGGGTTCGAGACTGACAGAGGTGTTTTATTTTGCTGCTGAGCAGAAAAAGGGCCCTCACATACAGAGTGAATAAGGCACACAGTTGTAAGCAGGTTTGTGTGGGTTTGTGCGATGCTTAGCAATGCTTAGCTAAATGCAAACACACATACACATGCGCAAACCCGCTAACTACTGCTTAATAGTGCTTACTCCCGCTAACCCCCGCGCTCATTTCTTCAAAAGAAAAGAAACTGGGGAGACAGGAAAGTGGTGAAAAAGGGGCACAAAGAGGGAAAGACAGTAGGGAAAATAGCTCAGAATGTGCAGGACGGGTGTAGGGAAGGTCCATAGCTGCCCATTTCTTTAACAGCAAGAGCTGTGCATATGGAATACATTTGGAGGTAAATATGAAACCTTCATCCCCTGAGAGAGGGGTGAGGACAACAAAGTATGTTGTAATGCCAATTAAATTACATGTTATGTGTCCAGGGGACATGTGTGCAAAATGGGCAGCTATGTATGGGGCGTAATTTTTTTTTGGGAGCAGATTGCCCTTTTTTTCCAGGTGAGAGTGGAATGTTGGGTAGGGGAAGGATGTATATTTGGGGAGGTAGGTAGGGGAGGTAAACAGACAAGACAAACAAGATGCATACAGGGGCGGAATATGACACATGTGGTGGGTGAACACCATTGACAGGGAGGGATGTCTGGAAATTGCAAGCCCATGAGCCCACAGATGGCAACAGTGGAACTGAGATCCCCACCCATGGGCAGTCACCACTGCACCTTCACAGCCCAAAGGGTGGCTGTGCTGGGGGCTGTGTAGGAGGGGCAGGCTAACCTGGGAGTTGCGCCACTCGTGCCTCAAGCTGGCATAGAGGTTCTGCAACAGAACGCTCGATCTCTCTACTCACTGCAGCCCGGACTGTTCAAAGGGTGATAGGTGGCCCTCCTCCACCCACGCTTGCACAGGGGGGCTGAGCCCCATCCCCTGCAGTGCTTCCACCCAAAGGTGGCACAGGGCCAATGGAGGAGGAGGTCCCAGGCTGGGCACAGGACCTGCTGGTGCCAGGTGCCATGGCCAACTGGGGTGGGACAGGTGGGTCCGCTGGGACCGGCCTTCCCATATGTACTATGTTTTGGAGAATTTAATAAAGATATAGGTTAGTAACAGTCAACAGCATTCCCAGTTAGTTATAACAGCATGCAGAAGTATTCCCATTAACCCAACACACCAGAGTTTCAACAGTTGAAAAGCAAGCATAACACATGCATATATAGAACAACAGTGGACATTACAACAGCATGCAGGTTTAATTGATGGCAACAGGTCACCAATATTGTGGTATTTGAACAGGGCACATGCATAGAAATGAATGCAAATATTTATAAACCAATAGGACATATGTCCCAACAAATGATTTGAGATTAGACATACCCATTGAGGTGTGGAATTGCATTTTATGCACATACAGTAGGGTGGAAAAGATAGCTAAATTAACAACTTATATATCCTTCTAGTTTACACTGCATTCCTGTTAACTGCAGGTATATGTCCCTTACATGTATTATTACACTACCCAATGTCCTTCTATTGTGCAATTGGATTTTGCTAGATCATTATATACATGAGCTGTATCTGACATACAAACTGTCCAGGATGCAGATGTTACTGCTACATATTTTGAGAGTTGCTCACACACACTACTGCTGTGATGGTACACTGACAGCTCTACTTTCATATAATTATCTAGATATGTTCAGGTGAAATTATCAGTTATATGTTAACAGCTCCCTACATTTCCGGCAGCACACTGACATTTCTGGGGAACACAATACCAAGCTACTCATTTGCCAGATTCAGCTGTACATGCTGGGCATGAACCAACAGTTAAGGGCTGTAAATATGCATAGAAACTACTGGCACTCCCTTCATCCACTTTATATGGGCCTACCCAAGTGTGGGTTAACTAACACTGCTTAATACAACAACACTATTTCTAAAATGCAACAGTGCAACAACATATCAAAAAAAATCACACAGATGCACTTCAGGAATTAAACATTTATTAAAGAATTATTACACCTTTATTTATTGGGTTAAAACACTTTTTTGAAGGCTCTCTCATTTATTTTATATAACAGTACATGCAGAATAATTATTAAAGAATGATTATACCTTTATTTATTGGGTTAAAACACTTTTTTGAAGGCTCTCTCATTTATTTTATATAACAGTACATGCAGAATAATTATTAAAGAATGATTATACCTTTATTTATTGGGTTAAAACACTTTTTTGAAGGCTCTCTCATTTATTTTATATAACAGTACATGCAGAATAATTACTAACCTGCCTGGTGATGCAGCCTTTGCAGCCTATCTTCATGGACTTTCTGATTCATAGCCTGGACATCTGCGGCTGTGAAGTAAACGCAGTGATAATGAGACATACCTATCCATAGTATAGACAAGAATAGCAATTCTTAAATACTTAATACAATGGCTACTTGGTACTGGGGCATTTGCCATCCCACAGACCTCCTGGATCCAATTGTCCAGTTGATCCTCCTTGTGTCGCTTCAGGTCAGAGTAATGGTGCCTGACCTGCTCACCAGTCTGACGAACACCAGTGGCACTGGTGAGATCACGAGCTAGACAGCTCCAGGCCTCCGTTTTGTATTGGGTGCTCTGGTACTGGCCCCACAGGAGTCTTTCCTCATGATTGTGGACAAGGAGCCAAACCATTACTTTGGTCTCCTCAATGCCCCAACGTTGCGCTCAAAATCGAGTGCCTTCTCCAACCCTGGCCATGCTGACTGCAGAAGGGAGCTACAACCAGTTATGGCAAGTATTCCTGCCTGTGGAGCTTAAATATGCCTCATTTCCTAGACTTATTTGTGATTGGTCAGTTTGGAAAAAACTCAGCTGTAGGCACACCTGCTTAGCTGATGTTAGCAATGTTTTATATTCCTTTGATAGATATGTGTCTGTTGAAAGTGCAGGGTTATGAAATGCTGTCATGGCTTAGTGGTTATGTACTGTGCCTATAGTGCACAGTATCCCGAGTTTGAGCCCTGTCACTCTTTTTTATTTTCCTACTGGCCAGACCTCGATGGTTAAGGTATAGTGAAGGAGGTGTGGCCGTGTTTAGCCCACTTTGCTCAACTTTGCCCAATGTTGCTCAGCGTTGCTCGACATTGCCTGACGCTGCCCAACATTGCTCAATGTTGCCGATGTTGAGCTGGTTAGTGCGGTGTGCAGCTACGTGCAAACATGTTCTGTTTGTGCTAGTTTGGGTGATGCGCAGCTCCACACAAAGACATTGTGCTAGTTAATGCAGTGCTCAGCTATGAGCAATTAAATATAAATATGCTCAATACTGGTAAAATGTGCTTAGCAGTGCTTTACATTGCTTAAAATAATTTACTCATGCATCAGTATGCATAACCATTTCACCTTCCTATAGATATATATATATTTTTGTATACAGATTTCCAACAGAAAATGAAAAATGTAGTGGTGGGACTCGAACCACGAATGCCTCCTCTTTGTGCTAAGGCTCTAAGCACTACGCTATTGCTATTTTGCTTAATTTGCAAATATTTTTCTTATTATCCTCTTCGGTGTCTAAACTGCTAACTGTAGCTAAGCAATGGGCAAACCCACGCAAACACATGCAAATACAGGCAGCTATATCGGAAATGAAAAAAAAAAGAAAAACATTTCTTTTACTTTTTATATTTGTATGGGGTTTACTATATGCGGGAGTTTAGTGTTGGAATGTACACATGTGAGCGGACTCGCTCATGTAACTAGACATTTCCTGTGTTTCAAACTTGCAGGGGCGTGGATTTTTGGACTGATTGGCAGTCCCTACACTCGTCCATGCTCCATGTTAGTTTTAGAGTTGAGGCAGCGCACCCTCATTAATATGCATGGTGTGTTGCCGTCTTACTCTTAGACTGGATCTTCCATGTAAAACTAATTTAGTCTTACACGGAAGATTAGTGAATCCTGGGGATTGAATAAACAGCTGTTCTTTTTGAACCTTTGTGTATTATGAGACTTTGTCAGCATCCTGGTGGTGCCTGTATTTGTGACTGGTTACTACTGTGCTAGTGCTACTGATTGTTTCTCGCTCTCTTTTTTGAGAAGAGAGTGAGAACTAATCAGTAGCACTCCAGCCGTCCACATCACATACATGCCTGTGGATGTGGCAGTCTGAACCCCTATCTAATTTACTGTGTGGTTAAACCACATAGATTCCTGGAAATCACACTGATGCATTTTCTTTAATCTGGACTGCCTTTACAGCAGTCAGATAGTAGATGCATTCTAAAAAAATAAAAAAAATAAAAAAAACAACCCTGAACTCGACAAGCATGCATAGCTGAGTTCCAGGACTTTGCAGACTTGCTCAGAAGCATAACATCATTAGTGTTATACACAACATAACACAAACAAAATATTAATACATTTTTTTTATTTATGTCAAATGTCAATACACTTCCATCTTTTTCCTGGGAGGGCTGCAGTCCTGCAGTCTGATGGCATGAGCTGACCATGTATTATATATAGTCAAATAGGCCACAGGGAGTGCACTGACACATATGGCAGCATGAGGTATCATACCTGACTGAAACATCATGCTGAAGGATGTCTGCCACCCTCACAGGTGGCCTGCCTTGTAGGTGCAATACATGAGTACAGATGCTTGGTTTTACAAGTGAACTGTACCTGTTATGGGTCACATTAAAGGCTGGAAGAAGTGTGGACTGTCAATATGTAGTCCTAATTAGTGTGTAACAGGAACACCTTGCATCTTAAGAGGGGTGTGTACACAATTTATATCAACTGCACACCAGTAATGCATCATGCATGACCTTACCTTAGGCCATTTGTCGAGCACAATTTGCTGGCCTCTGTTCAGACGTCTTGGCACTGACAAGTTGTGAGGTATGCTACAGGAATGCTGAATTTACATCAGATAGGCCCCAGTGGTGACCACTGTAATGCAATACAGTTAACTCTAGCACAAGTGAACATGCACAACAAGCAATATGGCTATTACATAAAGCAATACAGCTATTACTGATGGTTGTGTGCATGGTAAATTGCATGCACTTCACATGCCTGGGCTATTGCCAGGCAACAAAAAAAAATGTAATACTCACCAGTTTCAGGCTGCTGTCCCATATGCAGACTAGAGGGTCTTAGGTAGTTGTGAGAGGGAGCTATTGTCAACAGATGCACGTGTGGCCTTGGTATAGGATGGATGCAGCATGTCTGCACATCTACAGTACTAACCACAATAGTATACAATATCCTGTCCTCACCATAGATGTGCACCTCTGTGCATTAGAAAACCCTATCCATAACTGCAATTGGACCCGACACATGCATGTAGATACAATACAGATACATGTATGTCTGATACATTAGTGTACTAATCCCCACTGCTCCTCATCCATTGTGTGTGTGCAACCCACATCCACAATGTTTCCCTCAGTGTCATGGCTTTTTGCATTTGGTGTGTGGCCGCAGTGTGGTGAGGAGCTCCTCGGTGGGTGTCAGTGGGGGCTAGATGACTGGGCCTTCACCTGTGGCTAGCCAGTCCCTTGCTACAGCAGCAGCCCTTTGATGGGCATGGCATTTGAGTTCAGTGGCCCGATGCTGCACATGCACATAAGTTCTGCTGTGCAGGCAGGCATCATTTACCCTGTGGACCACACTGTTCCACAGGGCAGTCCTCAGCCATACATCTTCTGCTCTCAGTCCACATGACAGGGCATAATGTCCAATCACATATTGGGTGATGATGTCTATTTCCCCAAAAGTGAATGCTGGTAGGCTAGCACTTTGTATGTTACCTGGAAGGCATAAACAGGAAAATGTCACAGGACCTCATACAGTTATCAAAATGCACATCAACAGTGGGTATTACTTGCAAATAATCAAGACTACACTGGAACCCTCTGAGATATCATGGCTATAGCAGCTTGCATTACACGTCTGTCCCTGAGCTATCTTTTCCCCCCACTGTTGGAGACTTGATTGCATAATACTCTATCCTCCATTCATTTCTGTGTAGAGGGTTGACAGAGGTCATCTTCCATGTGGATGGTGTGTGTATGGTGGCAGGTCTGTGCTTGACTGTGGTGTGTGATGGAGCTCTGAGCACATGCCTGCGTTCATGTAGGAGACAGACACTGATGTTATTATGCCCCATGGAGATATGCTGTTGTTGCCATCAGTAGGCAATATGTACATGCTCACCAATGCTGAGGGGAGGAGTGTGGTTCAAGTGCATATCTCCATGTATGACTGGTGTGGACAGGGTGGCGATGTTCCAACCTAACCTGTGTAATGCAGGTTGCCTATATCCATGGCATGTGTGTATGAGGTGTTCTTTACCCTCAGTACAGGGTGAATTGTGTTGTTTCATCTGAGACTTACAACATATGTGGAGACATGGTTGCAATTGTCCTTGGTGGTGTGGATATGTCTGATTCATAGTCATAGTCAGCCTTACAGGATGTCACCTGTGAACTTGCCTGCTTGCTCAGATATAGGTGGACTTGCTTCAAAGTAGTTGCCTGCACCTATGTGTCCCTCTACAGCCAATGTAACAACCTATTATGTGATTTGTGTATTGCTGCTGTCCACCAAAGGGGATTACTCTACCTTGGTGGAGGCTGGATATACAGGTCAGGTACTAATGTGCCCATATAGCTACAGTGGATATAAAGGGTACACACACCTGATACACTGCCTGGTATTTGAGCAGAATATGACAACATAATAACTCATTTCATAATAATTCCCACCTGTAGTGTGTACTATAGCCTGTACAATTCAATTACCAATCTGGTCTGTGAAAACATATGGAAATAATACTCAGTACAATAAGCCAGTTGAATGAGTGTGCACAGCATTAAACTTGTGTATAGATCTCTTGAGATGGTTGCAGCATTCATCCGTCTTGGTCTGGACTCTTAACATTATGGCACATTTTCACTTGGCAATAGTTGCTCACCTTCCTAGAAACACCTTTGATTGTATTTCAATGGACTTGTACAGGTTAGGGGTTACATTCAAGATGTGAAACATTATGAACTGATCTTCTCTGGTCTCGTTGTCATACAGCACACACACCTGGCATTTCAACAGGGGTGTGTACACTTATGATATCCACTGTATATAGGTGTTGATATAGCTGGTAGTGGTAGGCATGGACAGGGGGTCATAACAGAGGTGGACACTTCTCTGATTAATACCTAATAATCATGCCTACTCCAGTACCCACATCAGTGTCATGGCAATGCAACCACCAGTAGCTGTACACATATATGTCTGTTGTATGCACTGACACTGATATTACACACATGTGCAACATGCACAACCTACCTGACTGCTTGAAACTCATGTGAACCATTTTGTGCCTTCCAGCTGAATATATGCATACATACATGTGCTCAGGGGATACCTGGTATACATGTCTGTTAAATGTAAGTATAGCACACAGTATTTACAGTCTTGCTGCTCAATCATACATCTCAACCTGTTACAGCAGTACATCTGGACAATGGCACACATAAATGGGTGTCAAAAGGGACATCAATACTGATACTGTATTAATATAGCTGCACCATACATTAGTACATTGATTGCACAGTAGGATTTGACATCACTGTGATAACCTGGAAGATGTCCAACAGTCATAAGTAGGCTATGTTACAATGCCATTGCTCACAGACCTGCCAATGGTTTGGCTGACATAACACAGGTATATGTATATGTGACTACACATATCAGTCACAAATGTGCTTATTGTCCAGTAGAACACTGTACAGTTGAATGTTATTAATTCAATATATCACATGCAGTTCAACACACATGTCTGCAACAGTACTCTACTATGCACACGCCCTCTATAGGTGTCTAAGCTTTACAAGGCAAACATGTGTCATACTCATAATCACAGGTAACACGGATATGGAAAACATCCCATTAACTGGCCTAGCAGTGGCATAGTCACAACTGCTTGACAGACACCCCTGTAGTTGTCATATATGTGCTGTCCTTTCCCAGGTAAGTCAGGCTCCTGAGGTGTGATCCTACCTCACAACCTCTCAGAGCATCACATCTGGACAATGCCTAAAATGATGGGGGGATAAATAGGGACAGAATTTAAATATACCTGTTACAAACATAGGAAGTTCGTAGAATGATACATTTAGCATTACAGTGAATATTCTTAAGGATGTGTAGTCGTAAACTCAAGTGCTTGTTATTACCTGCTGACTTCATTCCTCAGCTATTTGTCAGAAAAGTACAGATCTCAGGAGGAACAGACAAACATACATGATGGTAAAATGTGGACATTCTGTGAGGATCTGCACAGTTGAGAGGTATGTCTGGGATATCTTCCACTGCAGAGAAGGCCAGATGCTATGGCCATAGCAACTGTTTAGCAGGACATTAGTACAGGATGTCTTGTTGGGACATATATTCCTCCAAATCATATTTCTTATTATTACAGACCAAGTACTACATTCAATTACTTGCTTACATGTTCTACTTACCTTTTTTCTTTCTTCTCTTTTCCACTTTATATTTCATTTGTTATTTCTCCACCCCCTCTCTCTTTGTGCACTGCAGGGATAGAGCTTGTCTGAATAGGTGGCAGCATGGCTTTTGTAGGTGATGCTCACAACCAGGTGATAGCCTGTGCACCTATTAGGATTCCTCACTTGCTAATTGCATGCAGAACAGCTGTGTAGTTCTTCCAATAGCTAATGTCATGGCAGCACACTCCTATAAATGAGTGCTCCATGTGGGCATTGTCCCTTTCCCTTACTTGTGAGGAAGACATCCTGGAGTTGTGTGAGCTACTACCTCTTACAACAAGACTTGTGGAGACAAGCCAACTAAATGGTGGGAAGGTTCAAGACTTAGGAGCAGAATGCAAGTATTGCTGTTATACATTTGGAATACTGCTAGTTTAACAAGGTTTGTCTGCACATGCTACTTATGCATGGGTTTCAGTCTGACAAAGTTCTGTCTCTGCATAGCACTCAACTGTAGGGTCATCCACATAATGGTGACAGGTCAGTCTGTTATGTGTGGGCTGTTCCCCAGACAGGTGTTGTCCTTGGCAAATCAGTAGCATACTCTGATGATTGCATTATGTAGATGATAGCATCCATTTGTTTTTCTGACTTTATATCCCTCAGAAAAGATATGTTACAAGAAACCTTGTAACACTAGCAACGTTCTCAGTGTATAACAGCAATATTCCATGTATGGCTATCTATTTGGGCTTCTGTCCACCAATTATTTTAGGCTTAGTCCAGATGTCATACAGCAGTAGGTGGATAGGTACACTGGTCTAGCATTATTTAGTGCTGTAATTCCTGCTGAGGGGAATGGCTGGGAAACATGTTGAAGTCTGTACATTCAAGAGGTAGGTGTAAAGAGAATGGTCTTAGATGGCCTTGTAACATATTTTATGTGGGGGACAGTAACACGTTTTAAAACTAGGCTGTTAGAATATGTCAGATGTAGTACTGATAAGAAATATGTCAGTTCTATAGTTGTACATTTGAATAAATCACACCATGGAGACAGTAGTGGGTCTCAAGGTACTGTTTATGAAAATGTCCGTTCCTCAGTGTGATGAAACATAGATAAAAGGACAATTGTTATGTACAGACTTCACAGTATTAATATTAACTGTTATAGTTTATCCCTTAGGGGGTTAAATGACAATTGTAATTGGAGGCTGTGTATTCAATTATGTAATTAAGTGTTAATTGCACCCTGAGATTAAGGCATGTATCTCTGGTGATGTTTGCTCACTGAAGGCTTTGGCCAAGACATCAGAGTATAATAAACATGTGTGAATTACTGGCTGGTTGTATTTTTCTTTGCTATGTTCAGACATTTTATTTGTTTTGCTAAGAGATTGTTGTATGTCTGGCCATTGTGTATGGCCTATCATAATTTTGTAGCAGTGTACTGTTCACTCATTTATTTGGACTGTGGGGGGGGGTCAGATGTGAGTGCCATGGCTGCTTTTGTATCCAACTGTGCATGCTGCTCCAGTTGTGGGTGGTCTATCAGCAGCATATGTTTGTATGGGCATGTTGGGACATATATGCATATATATATATATATATATATATATATATATATATATATATATATCTTTGTATGTATATCTCTATACGTATGTATGTATATATACACATGCATAAATATATATATATATATATATATATATATATATATATATGTATATATATATATATATGTGTGTGTGTGTGTGTGTGTGTGTGTGTGTGTGTGTGTGTGTGTGTGTGTGTGTGTGTGTATATATATATATATATATATATATATATTCTTTTGGCTTTTCCCAGTTAGGGGTCACCACAGCAGAACTCTGGTCCACAAATGATTGGCAGTGGATTTTTATGGTGCCGAGTTGCCAGCCTGATGCACAACCTTCAAAAAAGGGACACCCATTCAGGCACGCACCTACCTGCCTGTCTTTAGAAATCACTCGACTGCAGAAAGGACATGCAGATTCCAAACAGAAGGTGCTCCAGCTGAGAATCAAAAGGGAGAACCTCTTGCTGTGAGGCGACAACGCTAACCGCTGCACCACTGTGGCATATATATATATATATATATATATATATATATATATATATATATATATATATATATATATATATATATATATATATAGATAGATAGATAGATAGATAGATATATGCCTATATTTGTATATATACATTTTATTTTTATTTTTTTTTTATTTTACATTTGTTGACCAGGCTTGTCTAACTGGATATATGTCCATTTTCAGTAGAGGCCCAGAGAGAAAAGCTCCACATAAAAACAAAGCAGAATATTGCAACTACATATACAGTTCACTTGTCAGACAAAACAGCTGTTTACATGGTAACATAGTAATCATGATAGATAACAAACAAATTTTTTTTTAAGACCAAACAATAATGGAAGAAAAAGGTATTTAGAAGGGTGTGAGACATTCCAAAATCAAAGTTGTATATACGTCACAGAAGAACAGATAATTATTTACAAGGCAGGGACATATTATTTAAATAGCGGTGACTCATCTAAAATGCAGTGACACATTCATAAGGTCCTTGTTGGGTACAATCATATATATATATATATATATATATATATATATATATATATATATATATATATATATATATATATATATATATATATATATATATATATATATATATATATAGGTACACCTCAGTATTTATTCGTACTAAATCTATATATTGTTGTAAACATATATGGATCTCCCTACATATCTCACTCTCTCACTCTGTGTATGTTTCTATTTAGATATATATATATATATATATATATATATATATATATATATATATATATTTCTAGATACCAGTCCTTCCTAATTGCACACTTGTCTCTTCCCTCTTGTTAACTGGCTGGAAAGAAGGGTATGTTTGAGAAAACATCCTCAACTAATGCAACTGAGGTGGCTTACTGGTAAATTGCATAGGCAATAATGTGCAGCATCTGGGGGTCAAGACCTGCACGGGTTGTTTATATTGTTGGTAGGCAGAACAAGGACTGTTGGATACAGAGTGGTTAAGGCAATTTTGAGCAGCTTTGAGCATGTTTGCATGGGTTTGCGTGATGGTAAGCAGTGCTAACATACAGTTAAATGAAAAGGCACATACACTGTGTAGGCTTCACTTAGTGCTCAATTTTGCTTAGAATTTACATTTAAGCAATGCTGAAATTTGCTTAACATAGCTTAGCCCTGGTAGCCAGTGATCACATTCCAGTCTGATAAAATAGCAGGGTAATGACATTTTTAATAAGTGTATTTCATTTCTTGTACATAACATGCTTCTATGTGCTGTCATTATAGTAGCAAGGGGTGTGAGTATATTGTATGGAACACCTGGGTACACATGGGTAGTAACACAATCTTTTCTCTTTGGATTTGTTTCATACATGGGTAGAATGCCAGGTTATATGCAGTCACATTTGCATGTTACACCAGGTACAGTGCAGTGGTTGACAGAAATAGTTTAACACATATGGTACCATTACGTTAGTACTTTTAACAGTGCTTATTCAAGTAACAGTAGATTGCAGATTGTAGTACTGGAACCATACACCCTTGCTTGCAAAGCTGGACTCTGAGTACTGAGTATCTTGTTCTAGGTGTTTGAGCTGTATGTTTATATGTATCTACTATTGGATATTGATCTGGTATGTTGATATTATCTGTAGACTACTATGTTTTTTTTCTTTGTTCTTTGAACATGTCATCAAGGACTGCTGTCATGTAGTAATAGCATACATTTCAGTTTCAGATGTGTATCTTTCACAACATTCATCCTGATGCATAACCTGTTAGCTATCTACTTTCTGTCTGTCCTCAGTACAGATGTGCAGATGTCAGGTATTGTTATGGCCATACCACTATGTAGGTGCCCACATTGTATTGTGCTGTGGGACTGGACACTGCTGCTATCTCCAACATATGGGACATTCCTTAATGTGGGCCTTGCCCCTTTTCCTTGCCTGTGTGAGGGACATTACAGAGATGGTGGCCTACAGATTCACATACAGTGGGTGGCAATACATCACAGGACAGGGCATGTGGAGACAGCCAACCAACATGGGGGACATATTCCCAGAGATGTGAACAGATTCTATGTCATCAATGCTGTTATACACAAGGTAGATTGATAGATTAACAGGGTTTGTGTGGACATGCATCTAGTGTGTGATGTCATGACTCATGGTGATATGTCTCTGACATACCTCTCCACTGACACACTGTCCACTGACTGGCCACATGTCTGCCTGTCATGTTTTGTGTGTTCACCAGACAGTTGATGTCCTTGATAAATCAGATGTGGACTGTGGAGAATGCAGTAAGTAAATACCCACATCTATTAATATTAATGATGTCATATTCCTCAGAAAGGATGTTACAACAAACCTAGTGACATCTGCAATTGTCTCAATGTATGACAGCAGTATGCCCAATCTACCCCTGTGTTTGTCCTCTGTTCCCACCTAGTGATATAGGGCTTGATGTCAAGCTTAGTGAGTGGGGAATGTTATCAAAGGCTTTAGCCAGATCAATGTAGGCTGTATGTGTCACCTTGCTTTCATCCACAGCTCAGGTGACTGACAGCAAGAGGTTGACCAAGTTAAATGATCAGGTATGACCTATCCTTCACAAAGGTAGACTGTGTGAGATCCAGAGTCTGCAGATTCCCATATCCCTGTTTATTAGGTGCATGATGGTGTATTCCATAGCTTTGCATACCGGACTTGTCAGGCAGTTGGGGTGGTATTTCCCAGGGTCTGTAGTTACACCTCGTTTGTGGGGAGGGGTGACTGTAGCAGTACACAATTCAGTAGGTACAAAGCCTGAGGTGAGGCTGTGCTTGAACAGGGCACACAGGTAAGGTGCCAGTTCACTCTATAGTTCATGTAGAACACAGCCAGGGATATTCTCAGATCCCATAGAAGCTGCATTATTGGCTTTGTCAGTGGTGTTTTAACCTGTGGTGCAGTAATACTGGGTGCCTGGTAATGTACTGGTATTATGATTGGTCCTTTGGGGGGTAAGGGGTAATGTTTGCACTCAAGATGCCAGGCAGTACATTGGCATTATTTGTTGCCTCAGTCTGGGAGGTACCATTGTCTAGTAGATCAGAACAATTCTTGGTATTGCCATGGAGATTCTTTACATAACTATAGGTGGCTTTGTGGCTGTCTTTACTATGTCCTCCAAGTCTGCTCTCACAACTAACTTTGTAGTATTTGATGAGGGATCTGGAGCATTTCTCCCCGGGCCTCCACTGAAAACAGGATCTGTGGAACCTAGTCAGACTTTCCCGGTCAACAAATGTTAAATAAAATAAATAAAAAATAAAAAACTATTCATTGAGGCTGATAAGGGTTTATTCCCTGTCTTGGGACTTCACCTTATTGCATATCAGTTCCCTCCTTCTGTTGTACAGTTTCTTTATGGCAGGGGGCCACAGGATCAGCTTCCTTTATTGGAGGTGAGGGTCCTGGTTGTATTGGGTAAGGCGGTATCCATGCATTTGTGTACATGTTCATAGTGCACTGTTGTTTGATTCAGCTGTCATGCAACTAGTTTCCATTTGCATGGCTGCCGTGAGGTTTTATATATATATATATATATATATATATATATATATATATATATGTATGTATATATATATATTTATGTATATATATATATATATATATATATATATATATATATATATTTATGTATGTATATGTATATATATATTTATGTATATTTATATATATATATATTTATGTATATTTATATATATATTTATATGTATATATGTACATATATATGTTTATATGTATATGTGTATATATATATATATATATATATATATATATATATATATATATATATATAGATATAGATATATATATAGATATAGATATATATCCATATACATATAGAAATACATTTTCCCTACTGTTGAATGACTTTGCTGCATGATATGTTTTAAAAAACATCAGACTCATATAGTAAATTGCTGTGGCTATGGTGTTCATGGTCCTGGATTCAAGGCTTGCAAGGGCTCTTTTTTTTTTTGTTGCTGGGCAGAACAAAGGCTTTTGAATACAGAGTGATTAAGGCACTTTAACCCAGCCACTGGGGATGCACAAGCCAGTGCATTTTTTTGTGCCGGCCCCAAGCCCGAATAAATGGGGAGGGTTGCGTCAGGAAGGGCATCCGGCATAAAATTTTGGCAAATCATACATGCAGACAACAGTACAGAAATACATACTGGCTCGGTCGAGGCCCAGGTTAACAATGACCGCCACCAGTACTGTTGGCCAACATGGTGCTGGTGGGAATTGGGCTACTGTTGGCCGAAGGAGGAGAATAGGTGGAAGGCATGCCTGAAGGGAGATAAAGGCTAGGACTATGATAGTGAGGGTCGGAACTTTGAATGTTGGCAGTATGACTGGTATAGGGCGAGAGCTAGCTGATATGATGGACCGAAGGAAGGTTGGTATATTGTGTGTGCAAGAGACCAGATGGAAGGGGAGCAAGGCTAGGTGTATTGGAGGTGGTTTCAAATTGTTTTATCATGGTGTGGATGGGAGGAGAAATGGTGTAGGCATTATCCTGAAGGAACAGTATGCTAAGAGTGTTTTGGAGGTGAAAAGAGTTTTGGATAGAGTGATGTTATGAAGCTGGAAATTGATGGTGTAATGATGAATGTTGTTAGTACATATGCTCCACAAGCTGGATGTGTGATGGATGAGAAAGAAAAAATTTGGAATAAGTTGGATGAAGTGGTGATGACTGTACCCAAGGGTGAGAGACTGGTGATTGGAGCAGATTTCAATGGGCATGTTGGTGAAGGGAACAGAGGGGATGAGGAAGTGATGGGTAGGTATGGTGTTAAGCAAAGGAATGCAGAAGGTCAGATGGTAGTGGATTTTGCGAAAAGGATGGACATGACTGTAATGAATACGTATTTTAACAAGAGGGAGGAGCATAGGGTGACATACAAGAGTGGAGGAAGATGCACACAGGTGGATTATATCTTATGTAGAAGGGCCAGTCTGAAGGAGATTGGAGACTGTAAAGTGGTGGCAGGGGAAAGTGTAGTTAGGCAGCATAGGATGGTGGTTTGTAGTATGACACTGGTGATCAAGAAGAGGAGGATGAGTTTGAGGGCAGCACCAAGGATCAAATGGTGGAAATTGAAAAAGAGTTATTGTGAGGTGATGTTCAGGGAAGAGTTAAGACAGGCACTGGATGGCAGTGAAGAGTTTCCGAATAGCTGGGTAACTACAGCAGAGCTAGTAAGAGAGATGGCTAGAAAGGTGCTTGGTGTGACATCTGGAAAGAGGAAGGAGGACAAGGAGACCTGGTGGTGGAATGGAGAAGTACAGGAGGGTATACAGAGAAAGAGTTTGGCGAAGAAGAAGTGGGATTGTCAAAGAAATGAAGAAAGTAGACAAGAGTATAAGGAGATGTGGTGCATGGCAAAGAGAGAGGTGGTGAAGGCTAAGGATAAGGCGTATGAAGAGTTGTATAAAAGGTTAGTCACTAAGGAGGGAGAAAAGGACCTGTACCGATTGGCTCGACAGAGGGACCGAGCTAGTAAAGATGTGCAGCAGGTAAGGGTGATAAAAGATAATGAGGGAAACATACTCACAAGCAAGGAGAGGGTGTTGAGCAGATGGAAAGAGTACTTTGAGGGGTTGATGAATGAAGAGAATGAGAGGGAGAGAAGGTTGGATGATGTGCGAATAGTGAATCACGAAGTGCAGTGGATTAGCAGGGAAGAAGTAAGGATAGCTATGAAGAGGATGAAGACCGGAAAGGCTGTTGGTCCAGATGACATATCTGTGGAAGCATGGAGGTGTTTAGGTGAAATGGTAGTGGAGTTTTTAACTAGATTGTCTAATGAAATCTTGGAAAGTGAGAGGATGCCTGAGGAATGGAGAAAAAGTGTTTTGTTACCGATTTTTAAGAGCAAGGGTGATGTGCAGAGTTGTAGTAACTACAGAGGGATTAAACTGAAAGTCACAGCATGAAGTTATGGGAAAGAGTAGTGGAAGCTAGGTTAAGAAGGGAGGTAATGATTAGTGATCAGCAGTATGGTTTCATGCCAGGAAAGAGCACTACAGATGCGATGTTTGCTCTGAGAGTGTTGATGGAGAAGTACAGAGAAGGTCAGAAGGAGTTGCATTGTGTCTTTTTGGATTTAGAGAAAGCATATGTGACAGGTTGCCTAGAGAGGAGTTGTGGTATTGTATGAGGAAGTTGGGAGTGTCAGAGAAGTATATAGGAGTGGTACAGGATATGTACGAGGGTAGTGTGACAGCTGTGAGGTCTGCAGTGGGAGATACGGATGTGTTTGAGGTGGAGGTGAGATTACATCAAGGATCAGCTCTGAGCCCTTTCTTATTTGCAATGGTGATGGACAGGTTGACAGACGAGATCAGACAGGAGTCCCCGTGGACTATGATGTTTGCAGATGACATTGTGATCTGTAGTGAGAAAGGGAACAGGTGGAGGAGACCCTGGAGAGGTGGCGATATGCTCTAGAGAGAAGAGGAATGAAGATCAGCAAGACTACGGCAGAATATATGTGTGTGAATGAGAGGGAGGATAGAGAAATGGTGAGGATGCAGGGAGTAGAGGTGGCAAAGGTGGATGAGTTTAAGTACTTGGGATCAACAGTTCAGAGTAATGGTGAGTGTGGAAGAGAAGTGAAGAAGAGAGTACAGGCAGGATGGAGTGGGTGGAGAAGAGTGTCAAGAGTGATTTGTGACAGACGAGTACCTGTAAGAGTGAAAGGGAAGGTCTACAAGAGGGTAGTGAGACCACCTATGTTATATGGGTTGGAGACAGTGGCATTGACAAAACGGCAGGAGTCAGAGCGTGACATGGCAGAGATGAAGATGTAAAGATTTGCACTGGGTGTGATGAGGATGGACAGGATTAGGAATAAGTATATTAGAGGTTGGGCTCAGGTTGGAAGGTTTGGAGACAAAGCCAGAGAGGCAAGATTATGTTGGTATGGACATGTGCTGAGGAGGGGTTCAGAGTATATTGGGAAAAAGATGCTAAGTATGAAGCTGCCAGGTATTAGGAAAAGAGGGAGGCCTAAGATAAGGTTTATGGATGTGGTGAGAGAGCACATACAGGTGGTTGGTGTGACAGACCAAGATGCAGAGGACAGGAAGAAATGGAAACAGTTGATCTGCTGTGGCGACCCCTAACAGGAGCAGCTGAAAGAAGAAGAAGAAGTGATTAAGGCATTTTAAAGCAGTTGTAAGCAGGTTTATGTCAGTTTGCATGGTGGTAAGCAATGCTAACTTCCAGTTAAATATGCTTTCAGACATCCTTAAAAATGCTTAATATGTGTAGACATTGCTTAGCACCATGCAAACAGGCTTAATCTCACTTACTACTGCTTAAAAGAGCTTACTTCTGCTTTCCCCGCTCTAATTTCTTTAAAAGAAAAGAAAAAAAGGGGACATGCAGAGAGCAAGACAATAGAGAAAGTAGCTAGGGATGTGCACGATGGGTGTAGGGAAGGTCCATAGCTTCCATTTCTTCTACAGCAACAGCTGTGCATATATACTGAATTTGGAGGTATAGCTGGAAACTCAAACCCCTCTGAGAGGGGTGAGGACAACAGTAATGTGTTGTGAATTCAATCAGACCAGATTATATGTGTCTAGTGGACATGTGTGCGAAATGGGCATCTATGTATGGGGCAACATTTTTTTTTGGGAACAGATTGCTTTTTATTTTTTTAAAGGTGAGAGTGGGATGTTTGGGAAGAATAGTAGGTATATTTGGGGAGGTAGCTTGGGTAGGAAGATAGACAAGACAGCATAAAGGGGTGGTATATGACACATGTGGGGGGTAAACACCTTGGATGGGGAGGAGTGTTTGGAAATCAGAAGCACATGAGCCCCCAAATGGAAACAGTACCCACTGCATCTTCATGGCCCCAAAGGTGGCTGTGCTGGGGGCTGAGCAGGAGGGGCAGGCTGACCCTCTAATTGCGCTACATGGCCCTTAAGCTGGCATAGCAGATCTTCAAAATCCTTTCAGAACTCGTTATGCACCAATCCCTGGACCTGGCTTTGGGTGACAGTATCCTGTCCTTGGCTGCTCCTCGGTGAGGATGACCCCCATCCCCTGAGGCAGTTCCACCCGAAGTTGGTGCAGGACCAGCGGACAAGGAGGTCTCAAGGTGGGTCCCAGACATGCCAGGGCCTGGTGCCATGGCCAGATGAGGTGAGAGAGGTGGGTCTGCTTGGATCAGCCATCCCAAATGTGCTATGGTGTTGCAGTTTTAGAACATATGTGGGTTCGTAATTGTCAACGCAATCCAAGATTAATTATAACAACATGCATAGATACTGCCATTAACACAAAACAACAGATTTAGAACAGTTGCATAGCAAAAAGAACACATGCATACATGTAACCACAGTGGCCATTGCAGCGGCATGCAGGTTACGTTGATAGCAACAGGCCACCAATGATAGTATTTAAACATGGAACATTCATGGAAACACATTTTAATACTTGTTGAACAATAGTACATTTGTCCCATCAGTAGGATTGGTGTAAAACATACCCATTGATTTGTGTGTTTAGATTATATGTTGCAGTTATGGTGGGGGGGGGAGATGTCAATTAACAACTTGTATATCCTTGCAGTATTCACAACTTTAATGATCATTGCTCTAATCATTACTCTACAGGTATTATTATAATACCCTATGGCCTTAGTTTTGCCAGTGGTATGTTTGTGCACAGTGTATAATTCAAACATCTTACAACTAATTTCTTCTTCTCTTACCTGGAAGACATGTGGGGGAATGTTTAACACTACCTGACTGTTTCTACACATATTCCCAACATCCTAGTTAAAATTATGCATACAGTTGAACAGGGTAAATGAGACTTTGTGGCAGGTAACGTCTTTATGTAGCCACGCTACACTGAGAGTTCTCAAGATATGAGTGGTGCAGCAGTGGAGGTCACGCTAGCGAAACATATTGTTAACACGGATGTCACACATTGTTTTAGTTTGCATAAAATAACACATAAGCGATGCTAAGCATTGCACAGCTATGATGACTGGGTGTAAGCATTGTGTAAATGTGAATGCTAAGCAATGAGTAGCCCAGCTAAGTGGATTTGCCCATTGGTAAGCAGTGCTGAACCTGCTCCTTTAAGCACTTCCAACCTTAGCTAAGCAGGATTGCCCATAGTTTAGCTTAGCACAGCATATTCAAAACCATCCAATCAAGGCAAAGGGTAGGAAACCGGCCATATTTAAATATCATAGGTGGGAATACAGCTCATAACTGGTTGTAGCTCTCCACTGTAGGCAGTATGGCAGGTGTTGTAGAGGGCATGTGCTTTCGGGTGCAGCACTGGGGGATACAGGAGTCCAAGGTCATGGTAGTACTCCTTGTAAAAAAACATGACGTGAGACTGCTGCAGGACCAGTACCAGGGCTCTCAAAACAAAGCAGAAGCCTGGGACAGTCTCACCCATGATCTGACCAGTGCAACTGGTATCCCTCAGACTGGTGAGCAGGTCCAGCACCACTATGCCAACTTGAAGTGGAGGAAGAGGGAGCTCTTGGAGTAGTGGGTCCAAGAAGCAAGACAGAGGGGTGATGTCCCAGCAGTGTGTAAGTATCCATAGCAATAACTGTTTACCAAAGTCCAGCCTGTGTATGTGAAGAATAGGTATGCATAAATGTTTCTATATCTTCATTACAGCTCCAGCTGAGCGGGCTGCGAACCAGGAAGCCCATGCCAGTAGGTTGCAAAGGCTGCATTGCGAGGCTGGTGAGTAACAATCTAGCTTGTAGTATTCATACCAAATAAATATAAAGGAGTAGAATGTCACCTGGCATTATTAAAAATGGGTATAGTTTGTACTGAATAAAGCAGACAATGTTACAGTAATAGTCTCGTATAGATCATATATTAATAAAAATGTAAGTCACTGCCTGTATGGTATGATTTGAAATGTGTACATGTTATGCATAGCAGCTCTAGCTCTGAAAACATTAAACAATCAAGTCTCGTCTGACAAAGTTAGTGCTTCTATAACACACAAGATTAGCTGATATTACAAATGTCATGCACCAAGATCTGATATCTGAATAGTAATGTTGTGTTAACCAGTGTTTTCCACACAGTGCTATGTGAAAATATATGTATAGGAATGTATGTATAAGAATGTTGAAATTACAAGGTCAGCTCATACAACAAAGAGAGAATGAGAAAGAAATCATTCAAAAACAACACAGCAGTTTCTCAATAGCTCCCTTTGATGAAATATGCACTTGTTATATTTTTAGCAGAAAAAGCCACGGTTTGAATCCCAGGAGTGGTAGTAAGCTGTATGCATAATTTCAACTAGGATTTTATGAAAATGTGTAGAAACAGTCAGCTAGTATTAACAAACATTCCCTCCACAGGTCTTCCAGGTAAGATAAGGTATAAAGTAGCTATAAGAAGGTTGTAGTTATACTGTGTCCAACAACCATGGTCCAACCCCAAGGCTGCAAATGACAGCAAGATAAGTACATACACCAAGTGGTCTCCCCAAGAAATATTCAAAAGTGTCCTGCTGTCACAGCTACAGGTCCTCACTAACAACAACCAGAGTGACTGATAGAAATCAAGGCAGAGTGTGTCAGTAGCGTGCACACACACACACACACACACACACACACACACACACACACACACACACACACACACACACACACACACACAGTATGGGTACACATATGTAACCCTGACTATGGGAATATGGGTAGTAACAGTCACGTAGTATTAACAAACTTTCCCTTCACAGATCTACCATGTAAGAGAAAGTTCAAAGTAGTTATAAGAAGGCTGTAATTATACTGTGTACAAACATATCACTGCCCAACCCAAGGCTATAGATGTTGTAATAATACCTGTAGAGTAATGAGTAGGGCAATGATCATTAAAGCTGTGGCCACTGCAAGAAACTACATTTGTTAATTGACATCTCTCTCTCTCTCTCACCCCCACCTTATCTTCACAATAATCTAAACACATAAATGAATGGGTATGTTTTCCACCAAACCTACTGTTGGGACATGTGTCCTGTTGTTCTACAAACATTGAAATTTATTCCAATTAATGTTCCCCTGTTCAAATACTATCATTGGTGGCCTGTTGTTATCAATGTAACCTGCATGCCGGTGTAATGCCCACTGTGGTTCCATATATTCATATGTTTTGTTGGCTATGCAAAAGTTCCAAATCTGTTAACTTGGGTTAATGGGAATCCTCATGCATGCTGTTATAACTAATCCTGGAACGTGTTTACCATTACTAACCAACATATGTTCTAAAACTGCAACACTATAGCACATCAGAGAAGGCCGATCCCAGTGTATCCACCTCTTCTGCCTCATCTGGCCATGGCACTGGGCCCCAGCATGTCTGGGTCCCACCCTGGGACCTCCTCATCCGCTGGTTCTGCACCCTCTTTGGGCTAGCCCCTCCCCTGGGTGCAGGTACAAACAGTATCCTGTCACCCGAAGCCAGGTCCAGGGTCTGGTGCGTAGTGAGCTCCACAAGGAATTTGGAGTTCTGCTATGCCAGCTTGAGGGTGGTGTGGTGCAATTAGAGGTCAGCCTGCCCCTCCTGCTCAGCCACCAGCACAGCCACCTTCAGGGCCGTGAAGGTGCAGTGGTGACTGCCCATGGGTGGGGACTTCAGTTCCACTGTTTCCATTTAGGGGCTCATGGGCTTCTGATTACCAAACACCCCTCCCTGTCCAAGGTGTTTACCCCCCCATATGCATCATATACCACCTCTGTGTGCTGTCTTGTCTGTCTTCCTACAAAACCTACCTCCCAAAATATACCTACTATCGTTCCCTAACATCCCACTCTCACCTTAAAAAAAAGGGCAATCTGTTCCCCCCCAAAAAAAATTTTGCCCCGTACATAGCTGTCCATTTTGTACATGTGTCCACTGGACACATGCAATCTTGTCTAATTGGCTTCACAACACATTACTGTTGTCCTCACCCCTCTCTTTCTCAGGGGATTGAGTGTCCAAATGTACCTCCAAATTCAGTATATATGCACAGCTGTTGCTGTAGAAGAAATGGACAACTATGGACCTTCCCTACAGCCGTCCTGCACAGCCCTAGCTATCTTTCATATTTTTACCATCTTTGTGACCTTTTTTCACCATTTTCCTATAACCTCTTTTTTTCTTTTCTTTTAAAGACATTAGCATGGGGGTAAGTGGGAGTAAACAGTAGTAAGTGGGAGTAAGCCTGTTTGCACAGGGCTAAGTGATGCCTACACAGATTAAGCACTTTTTAAGTCTGTGTGTAAGCATAGTTAACCAGAAGTTAGCATTGCTTACTGCCGTGCAATTCCATGCAAACCTGCTTACAACTGCTTAAAAGTGCCTTAATCACTCTGTATCCAACAGCCCTTGTTCTGCCCAGCAACAAAATAATCAGCCCTTGCAAGTCTTGAACCCAGGACCCTGCACACCATAGCAAATTACCACTAAGCCATCTGAGCTGCAGAAAATAAGGTCATCATTAGTGTGATATCTACTGAAAAGGAAAAGTGAGCAATGGTTAGCACTGCACAGCTGTGTTTAGCTGGTGTATGACTTGCTTAAATATACATGCTAAGTGTCTTTGTGCATTGGTAAGTGTTGCTAAGCAAAGTGTACACAGTGTAAGCACCTATATGGTTAACCGTGTTTTAGCTCCACTTAGCGTCACACAAACCCACACAAACACACATATAGCCACATCTGCCCAGCAATAAAATAAGCAGCCTTCATCAGATTTGAACCCAGGACCCTGTACGTCCTACTCACAGCTGTTAACCAATAAGCTATCTCTAACATATCATGCAGAACAGTCAGTCTATCATAGGGAATGTACAATGTGGAAGCACTAAACATTCAAATGATATATATATATATATATAAATATATATATATATATATATATATATATATATATATACACACACACACACACACACACACACACACACACACACACACACACACATACATACATACATATATATAGATATATATATATATATATATATATACATATATATATATATATATATATAGTATATATATATATATATATATATATATATATATATATATATATATATATATATATATATATATATATATATAGAGAGAGAGAGAGAGAGTGCACAGAATATCAAACAGCCATTATTCCTACAGTTGCTACCTTTTCAAATGGCCAGGGCCTGATTCTTTCCTAGAAATGAGAATTATTGCATTAAAACATATAGCCACACTCAATGCAAAGGACATAATACCACACCTTTTGCATAAATATAAATGTTTATTTGTTTACTATTTAAGTTGTTTATGCCATTTCTTATAGCATTTGGGTGTTTGAAATGCAAAATAACTGATTAATGCAACTATCAAAGAAAACATATGATACAGTAATCCGCAAAAAATAAGATACTCTGCTGTCTTGGCCAAAGCCTTCAAGTAGTACAACAGTAAAAAACACGCTTGCCTTGAAGACAAGAATCAATCAACACTTAATTACAGATTTAGTTCAACAGCCTCCAATTACACTGTGTAGTTAACCCCCTGGGGGGGGAGTATCAATTGTTACAATGTAAATGGGTCCTTTACATAACAATGCTTAACTTTAAACTGTACTATCACACTGACAAACAGAACTGTGTGCAAAACAGTAAGCTCTAACCCACCACTGTCCCTATGGTGAAATGTATGAAAATGTACAGCCATATACCTTTATGTTTCTTATTAGTAATATCCCTCACATGTTCTAACAGCCTAGGTTAAAGACATTTAATACCCCTCCCACAGAAAATGTCTTACAAGAGCATATAACAGCATTCTCTATACACTGACCTATTGACTGTATAGAGTCACACATGTTGTCCAGCTGTAGCCCTCATATATATGGCCCCTACCCCTCAACATGTGTGGGAGTCCACAACATCACTGGAATGATAGCAGGGATTTCAGCACTAAATAATGATAGACCATACCCATCAACCCATTACTGCATGACATCTGGACAAAGCCTGGTATATCAATGGAGGACAGAGGCCAAAACAGAAGACCATATTTGAAATGTTGCTGTTATACACTGTGAAAGTTGCTGGTGTTACAGGATTGGTTGCAACATACCCTTTCTGAGGAATATGACATCAGAAACACAAATGGATGTTGGCATGCACTGATAGCAATCAACAGAGAGAATGCCACTAATTTGTCAAGGACAATACCTGTGTGGGGAACAGACAAAACATAACAGCCAAACCTCTGGCCATCATGTGGATAGCTCCACAGTTGAGAGCTATGCAGACAGACTGCATTCCATGCAAAACTAGCATGTACACACAAGCCCTGTAAAACTAGCAGTTTTCAAAGCATATAACAGCAATACTCATGCTCTGTCCCTAAGTCTGGAAGCTTATACAAAGATGTAGTTGGCCTGTGTCCACAAGTCTTGTTGTAAGAGGTATTCCTAACTGCTTTCTGTAACACTGCTGTCCCCACACATGAGCAGTTTCTTCCATACAGGCAAGATAAAGGGGCAATGCCCACATGATGTAGTCATTTATAGTAGTGGGTTGCTATGACATTGGCTATTGGAAGAACTATGCAGCTCATTAATATCATCATCATCATCAGACTCTTTTTCCCATTTATTTTTTCTACATGGGGTTGGGGTATCATGTTAACTGTCGCCAACTCTCTTGATTCAGTGCCACACTCCTGCCTTGTTCAACACTCATGCCTGACTGTCACAGATCTTCTTTCACACAATCTATCCCCCTCTTTGCTGGACATCCTCGTTTCCTCTTACCTTCTTACTGTCTGTCCCAAATCTTCCTCACCAGATTGTCTTTTGCTTTTCTACACATGTCCAAACCACTGTAATCTGATCTCTTTGATCTTTTCTGCAATTGGAGCTACTTTGGCTTCTGCTCTTATGTCCTCATTTCTTCATCTGTCCCACAGTGTGCATCCTATCACCTTTCTCAGGCACTTATTTTCCATCACCTGTAGCTTCTTCAGCTGTTCTGCCTTTACTGCCCAGGTTTCTGTACCATACAGTAGTACTAGTCGCACCACTGTCTTGTGCACCTTACTTTTCAGCTTCTTTGGCATTCTTCTGTCATACAGTACACCTGATACTCTATGCCAGTTGACTGCAGCCCCTCTGACTCTAGCTTTGACCTCTTCATTCAGACTACCTTTCTCCTCAGCCACGCCACCCAGATACTTGAAGCTGTTTACCTGTTTCACTATCTTCACTTCTATTTCTATTTTCAGCTTCTTCTGATTTTCCCAGTTTGCTGCCTTACCACCGTCTTATCTGTGCTTAGTTTCATCCCATGTGCCTTCAGATTTTCATTCCATTCTTCTATCCTTTGCTGAAATTCTATCTCAGAGTCTGCCTGTAGTGCCACGTCATCGGCATACAGCGGTTTTGTTGATCTGTCCCCTCCAACCTGTTTGCTAACGTAGTCCTTCACCAGTATGAACAGCAGTGGGCTCAGAGCTGAACCCTGATGTACACCCACTCCCACTGGGAACCCCTCTGTGAGGCCGAATACTGTTCATACTTGAGTCACTGGGTCCTTGTACATAGCCTGCACTAATTCTACCAATCTTTCTGGAACTTCAAACCACCGCAGCACTGCCCAAATTGGCACCTTGTCATATGCTTTCTCCAAGTCTAGGAATGCCCAGTTGGACTCTCTCCTCATCTCTAGCTTCTTCTCAAGTATCTGTCTCAATGCAAACATCAGGTCAATTGTGCTGCACCCTGATCTGAATCCAAACTGCTCATCTCCCATCTTACATTCTACTACTCTGCGTATCCATTTATCAATCACCATCTCCAGAACTTTCATGCAATATGGTAGGAGTTTGATCCCTCTGTACTGCCCACAGTTGTGGATGCCCCCTTTGTTCTTGTACACTGGCATGAGTATGCTGATTCTCCAGTCATTTGGGATACGCATTTCTCTCCACACTGCTATTAGTATCCTTAGGAGCCATTTCTCCCCTATCTCACCCAGCATCTTTATCATATCTGCTGTGACCTCATCTGAGCCTGTTGCTTTCCCCTGACTTCGTCTTCCTTAGTGCTGTTCTTACTTCTTTTAAGGCTCCTCTTCTTCTCTCATTGTAGGCTGTTTCTGGGGTGGTACAGCTTTTGTGGGGTTTTCTTCATTCAGATGCTGCTGGAAATACTCCTTCCATCTGCCTTTGATGTCCTGTGGACTGGTGAGCAGGTTGTTGCTGGCATCCCTTATGAAGCATGTCTGACTATCTTCTTTATCTTTCTGTCTTTGCCTTGCAACCTGATATAGTTTCTTTGTGCCCCTTACTGAGTCATTTTCCAGAAGTTGGTAGAGTGCCTCTGATGCCTTATTCTTTGCTATTGCAACTTCTTTCTTAGCTTCTTTGTTAGCCAACCAGTAGTCCTTCCTAGTCTGGTCATTCTTATCTATCTCCCATTTCATCCTGCACTCCTTCTTTCTTTTAATGACTTCCTGGACTTCTGCATTCCACCACTAGCTTTACTTATGTACCTTATTTCCATAACTGGCTCGACCACATATATTTTCTGTATCCTAACACATGCTGTTTTTAGGCGCTGCCACTCTTCTTCAACTCCAGCTATTTCTTCCTCTTCTTGGGGTGCTCAAGCCTTGAGTAATTCCTTGAACTGCTGTACTTTCTCTCCAGTCAACTTCCAGGTCTTCAGCCTGGTCTCTGTTGACCTTAGAGCCTTCTCTGACCACTGCTTACAGCTGATTGTGGCAACTAATGGTTTATGCTGTGGGCCAACTGTTTCACTGGGGATGGCTTTGCAATCATGGATTCTACCCCAGTGCCTTTTCCTTACTAGGAAGAAGTCTGAGTTGCATGTTGGCTACTCTTTTATGTGATCTTGTGACTGTCTCTCTTTCTGAGCCATGTGTTGACTATATCACGCCATTTGACAGACAGAAATCTAGAATGGCGTCTCCTTCTTTATTCCTGTTACCCCACCCATGTGGACCCAAGTCCTCATATCTAGCTCTGTCTGTCCCAATATGTGCATTCAAGTCACCCATTATCTGTTGTGTAGGTCCTGCAACTGCTGTCTGAATGCACTCTTTTCCTCACTATCACACCCCTGCTGTGGGGCATATGCTGATATTATGAATACTGCCCTATCATTACACTAGAGTCTGATTGCCATGAGTCTGTCATTAATTTTGATTATATCCCTCACTGCCTTCTGAAGCCTCTCTCTCTGTCCCCTACTTGAGCAGTAGAGTCTGGATCCCAAGCCAAGTGGCTTTGTAATCCACTTCCAAGCTGCATCCTGTCAGTGAACCTACATTAAGTGTAGCAATTCTCAGTTCATGTTTGGCAGGTTGGTTGGTTGTACGTCCAGCTTTTGCTCAACAGAGCTATCCAACGTAACCCAGGCTGGGATGGGCAACTAGACAATGGCCAGCCAGCAGCTACGGGGCTTTATGGTGGGCGCACACTCGCCAATAGGGGACACATATACCCCTCCCACCATTAGCAAGGGTCCCTGGCATAGGTGAGAGTAGGCCGAGTCCTCAACCCACTTATCACCGGTAACTACCCATGCCCAATTTTGGTGACAGTAATCAACATGACCAAATCACCTGAAACCATATTTTACACCATCAAGTGGCTATCCCTGCCATGGTGCACAGTTTGTGATCCATGTTCTCCTATTTTGAGGATACTGCGCACCACACTAGATGCCCAAAGGGGTTGGTCTGTACAACTCTTCCCCCTACAGGGCAGCATGTAGAGTCTGTGCTGCTGCCCACAGCTCCATTCATTGGTAAGTTTGAGATGGAAACATTCAGCATGGTTTTTCAGACATGGGAGAAACCCCATGGAGACACAGCGAGAATATGCAAACTCCAAACAGGCATTGGTCAGAGGTCAGGATCAAACATTGTACCTTGTGCATGAGAGACGCAGACCTTAACCATTAAGCCATCTGGTCATCCTACACAGCTGCCTGCATGCAATTAGCAAGTGAAGAACAATTGGTGCACAGGCCATCACCTGATCATGAGCATCACCTACAAAATTCATGCTGCAAACTATTCAAACCAGCTCGATCTCTGTAGTGGAGAGAGAGAGAGAGGGACAAGAAAAAAAAAACAAGGAAGAAATCAACTGGAACACAGAAGACAGCAGAATAATAAAACAGGTATGTGAAACATGTAAGCATGTAATTAAATGTAGTACTTGGGTCTGTAATAATGGGATAGAGGATTTTGAAAGATTTATATGTGCCATCGAGACTTGATGTAATGATGTCCTGCTGAACAACTGCTATGGACATAGCATCTGGCTCTGTCTGCAGCGGGCCATACCTGTCAACTGTGCAGATCTTCACAGAATGTCAAGATTTACCCATCATAGTGTTTGGTCTGTTCCTCCTAACATCTATATTAGTCTGGCAAATAGCTGGAGATGGAAGTCATGAGATAATGACAAACACTTGAGTTTCAGACCCCACCACCTTCAGAGCAGTCATAGTAATACAAAATGTATTATGCTACAAACATCATAGGTTTGCAACAGGCATATTTAAGATCTGTCCCCATATATCCCCCCTAATGTTAGGCTTTGTCCGCATGTGATGCTCTAAGAGGTGGATAGGTCAGGTCACAACTGAGGAGCCTGACTCACCCTGGGAAAGGACAGCTCACATATGGCAACCACTAGACTGTCTGTCAAACAGTCATGACTGTGCCACTGCTAGGCCAGTAACTGGGATGTTGCCCATATCCATATGTTATCTGTGACTACGAGTATTATACATGTTTGTATTGTTAATCTAAGATACCTATATAGGGCATGTGCATAGTAAAGTACTGTTGCAGATGTGTGTGTTAAACTGCATGTGATATATTGAATTAATGACATTCAACTGTACAGTATTCTGCCTGACAATATTCACAGCTGTGACTGATATCTGTAGTCACATACACTTATACTTTTGTTATGTCAGCTATATTAATACGTTATCAATATTGATTTCCCTGTTGTCACCCATTGATGTGGACCATTGCCCAGAAGTCCTGGTATAACAGATTGAGATGTATGATTGAGCTGCAAGACTGTAAATACAGTGTGCCATACTGACATAGAACACAAATGTATACCAGGTATCCCCTGAGCACATGTATCTATACGTGGGATCACTACAGAATACCAAAATTCCACAATCCCGAGACCCTAAATTCCATGGATCAGAGTCTCTAGATTGTGGGATCTCGAACATTAAAAAAAAAAAAATAGAACAGCCAACAAACTATTCTAACCTGTATGCAGGGGGTCAAGCCCCCCTGCAGCCCCCACACTCCCTGCTACTTAAATATACAAATATTGAGATTGCAGTACAGTGGAGTGAACTGGAAAGTTCCCATTCCACACTGTACAGCAATCCCCATTCACTATGTTCGAGATTCCGCAATCTCGAGATTCTGGTCCACGGGATTTAGTGTCTCAGGATTGTGGAATTTCGGTATTCTGTAGTGATCCCGTATACATATATTTAGCTGAAAGGCAAAAAAGTAATAACATGGGTCACAAGCAGTCTGAAAAATAGGTTGTATATGTTGCACATGTGTGTAATATCAGTGTCACTGCATACAACAAAATAAAATGTGTACAGCTACTGATTGTTGCACTGCCATGACACTGATATGGGTACTACAGTAGACATGATTTCAGGTAGTAATCAGAGAAGTGTACAACTGTGTTATGACCTACTGTCCATGTCTGTCACTAACAGCTATATCAACACCCACATACACTGGATATCCAAAGTGTACATACCCCTGTTGGAATGCCAGGTCTGTGTGCTGTATGCCAATGAGACCACAGAAAGTAATTTCAAAATGTTTCTCACCTCAAATGTGACCCATAACCCGCACAATTCTATTGAAAAAGAAACAAAGCTGTTTCATGGAAAGTGAGCAACCATTGCCAAGTGAAAATGTGACATGATGTTAGAGTACAAATCAAGACAAATGGATGCTGTAATCATCTCAGCAGGTGGTGTTTACACAACATATCAGTTTAAGAGTGTGCACAAACATTCAACTGTCTTACTGTACTGAGTATTATTTCTCATATGTTTTCACAGGACAGATTGTCATGTTTTCTATTGAATCGAGCAGGCTATAGGTCACATTACAGGTGGGACTGTGTTGACATGAGCTTTTGTGGGGTCATGCTTCAATTGCACAACTACCAGGCATTGTAACAGGGGTGTGTACACTTTATATCCACTGTAGCTATATGGAATCAGCAGTATCTGACTTGTACAACCAGCCTCCACCAATGATAGAGTAATCCCCCTTGGTGGATAGCAGCAATACACAAAGCACATAATAGGTTGCTATAGTGGCTGTAGAGGGACACATAGGTGCAGACCACAACTTGGAAGCAAGTCCACCTCTATCTGCGCAAGCATGTAAGTACACAGGTGACTGCCTGTAAGACTATGACTATAAATGAGACATATCTGCACCACCAAGGCCAGTTGCAACAATGTGTCCACACATGTAGTCAGTCTCAGAGGCAGTAACACAATTCAACCTGTACTGGGCATAAAGCATACCTCATACACACATGCCATGGGTACAGGCAACCTGCATCAGACAGATTAGGTAGGAACAGTGCCACCCTGTCCACAACATTTGTACAGGGGGATATGCACATCAACCACACCCCTGCCTGCATCAGTTGTGAGCATGTCCATAATGCTGACTGATGGCAACAACAGCAAGTCTCCATGGGGTATGAAAACATCACAGTCTGCCTCCTACATGAACTCAGGCATGTGCTCACAGCTTCATCACACACTACAGTCAAACACAGACTTGCCACCATCCACACACCATCCACATAGAAGATGGCCACTGTCATCCCTCTACACAGAAATGAATGGAGAATAGTGTATTATGCCATTAAGTATCCAACATTGAGGGAACAAGAGAAGTCAGGGCCAGGAGTGTAATGTAAGATGCCAAAGCCATGATAGCTTGCAGTGTTATGGTATAGTCTGGATTATTTGCAAGTAATATCCACTGTTGATGTGCAGGTGGACAACCATATGAAGTCCTGTGATTTTCCTACTTATGTCTTACAGGTAATATGCAATGTCTATGGTTCCCAGCATTCATCAACATAGAGAATGAGACCATCATACAATATGTCATACATCATCACAGCATCTTATTCAGCCACAGAGCCCAGGATCTGCAGGAGAGGACCACCCTGTGGAATGAGCTTGTCCACAGGGCAAACAATGTCGGCCTGCACAGCCATAATTATGAGCAGGTGTGGCATCATTGCACTGATCTCATCCACCATGCCCTTCAGCATGCTGCTGCCATTGCAAGGGACCGGCAAGCCACAGGTGGGGGTCAGGCCATCCAGCCCCCACTGACTCATGCTGAGGAGATCCTCACCAAACTTGAGGCACCCACCCACCAGACAAGCCATCAAGCTGAAGACAGCATTGTGGAGATGGGTGCCACCCACACAATGGACAAGGAGTGTGCAGGTAAGGGTCCAGTGCACATTACTAGAACACTGTTGCTTATCCATTTTTATCTGTAAAGTATCTACATGGATACGTCAGATAAGATAGTCTGTTGTTGGAGTGTAGTAATGCACAGATGTGCATAATCCTTAGTATTGGGGTTTGTACTGTTGATGTGATGAAATTCTGCTTCCACCCTGTACCAATGCCACAGGCGTAGTTACTGACATTACTTCTCTCACATAACTATTTAGGTCCCTCTGATATACAACTGGGACAGCAGCATGTAGATGGTGAATATGGAGTTGTTTTGTTCAGGTTTGCCAGAACACTGGCCATGTTAAGGCCATGCTATTTGCCATGTGCATATTTAGCACACCTACACATAATGCATGCTGTACATGTTCATTTTTGTTGGTGTTAACTGCACTGCATCACAGTGGTCACCATGGTGGCATATCTGAAAGGTATATAAGATTCCTGCAGTATACCCCACAACCTGTCAGTGCAAGATGTCTGGACAGAGATAAACAGAATGTTGGGACAATGGCCTACAGTAGGGACATGTATGAAACATTACCCTTATACAGTGGATACAACAGCGTGTACACCACTATTACAATAGCAACTGTTCCTGATATATACAAAGGCAGGCCACAATAACACATTCCGCACCTTTTACAAACTGTATTGTGATCTTAACATGAGCAATGAATGTGTAATATGGAATCCTATGTCAGGACAACAAATATGGGGAATACAAACCTTACAAAACACTGGAAGCATATGTGTGCACACACTCCAAATAACATATTGCGGAAGCAGCTTGTGATGTACTGACAGCATTCACTCTTCTTGAGTACACACCTGACATCAAGTAGAGGGCCTCAATGTCACACCAAGTAATGGTCTGCTGTCCAAGAAGTATGTCTATGATATTTGCCTAGTCACCTACAACACAGGCAGCCATGGCTTGCACACATCTTACAAACCATGAAATGGATCCCATATCTGAGAGGTAGCAGTCAGGAGTGGGAAAAGTAACCTACCTCACCATTGCATATACAATGGCAAACAGTGCAGCCAGTCATCTATGGGTGTATGAAATATGGGGCAAAAGTGATGTAGAAAATAAACAGATGCCCATCCAAAGCAGTTGACAAAACATGTTGCAAACTGGCCATGGAGGCTGCCCAGAGACACACAGGAACACTGAGGGAGTTGCAGGAATGTCTAGCAAATACTGCCTGTGCAGTACCTGTGTTGACAACCACTTGGATTCTGCATTCATGTGTCCTATGGGTTAGGGTAATCAGATGGAAGATTTGTCCCACATCAAACATCATCCAGGGCTCTGTACAGGTAGCATAAGCATAACATCAAGTCTCCCAAAGGCATGTGTTGCAATGTGTAATGGTGTCATGAAACCAAGGCTCAAACCTACAGACAGTACTCATAAAGATATGTGTGGTGCATAAGCAACACCTCACTCCACCTCAGGGCCACTATCCCCAATTTTTTGCTTGCTGGTGCCAGTGTACACCTTTAGGGTTGCTGTTCAGTAGCTGGAAGCAGGCTGGTAAACATGGTGGTTGGAATTTGGAACACTGCAAAATAACACTCATGTGTGGCCCATAGTTGTCAGGCATCTGCAATAAGGCTGAGGATGGGGAGGGGTGTCAGCTTGAAACACAACATTGAACTGAAGTATACATCCAAAGCTAGCTAAGAATGGCTGTATCTGAACACAGTCAAGGTTATGAATTGTGCCAGACATAACCCAGACTCTACAGCAATAGTGAAGCCACTGTGTGACCTCCAAGGGCTGTGCACATGAGCTGATCTTGCAATTTGGCAGATTTGGGGGACCTTTGTAGCAGACAGACCAAATAATGCCAAGTAAAGATGGGCCATGCTAGTATACCCCTTCCAGGAATAGTGACTGTTGTAGTTCACTTAACAGGTGCTTCAACAAACCATTGTGTTAAGGGTGTGCACACTTATGTAACCCACATATTGTACTGATCTCATTCAGCATCTCCATGACTAACACATTTGTTTGATACTGCATTAGATTGCACAGGTCATATGTCACATATCAGGTGTGTGTAATGTTAACAAATGCAGTATTGTGGCCCCATTGCATATAATAGAAGAGGCTGGCATGTCAACAAGGATGTGTACACTCCTCATATCCACATTAAGCTTTGAAGGTTGTCGGTGTAACCAGATTTTATTGCACATAGATGCACTGCTGATGATGAGATCTGCAAATCAAAGGTCAGGCATTAATTATTGACATCAGCCCTCATATCATCCCAGTTATGTGTCAGACAACCGCAAAGGGGCTGTGAGCAACAGAGCAAACATAACTGCCAAACATATACACATTCAGCAATGGTCTGTACACTTGTGAGGTATGGTACACAGTACATGCCAGTGTGGTGTACAGGTGCACAGCAATAATGTGTACATGGATGCAGTGTGTTCCAGGGGAAGGGGCATCACTTACTAACACAAGGATTACGAATGGCTGCACTGCATGCTGTTGAGTGCCATGTGCCATATGTCATGCGTTTCAACTGTTGGGTAATGAGAGGTCTGTGTAATATCTTTGTGCCATCTCACCTGTAAGTGTGTGTGTGTGTGTGTGTGTGTGTGTGCGCGTGTGTGCGCGCGTGTGTGTGTGTGTGTGTGTGTGTGTGTGTGTGTGTGTGTGTGTGTGTGTGTGTGTGTGTGTGTGTGTGTGTGTGTGTGTGTGTGTGTGTGTGTGTGTGTGTGTGTAGAAGTAAACCATAACATACAGGTCTTAATTTACATTTCTTGTCTGCTCCTCACAGGTGGCGAGGTGGGCCAGGGTCCCTGCTGCAGGAAAACTGATGTTAGTGTCCATACAGACTCTGACAATGACACTAGAAATAGTGAGGCACAGGCAGTTTGTCAGGGCCAGAATCTGTGCCATTGGTTGCCATCCCACTTTTATCCACCCCATCCTCACACACAGTCACAATGCCTACACATACCCATCACCAGTGGCTATAGATGAGAGACAGTTGGTGGGTGGTGGCATGGAACAGGAAAGTGTAGTGACTATGGCAAGTGTGTCTGTACACAGCAGCCATAGCTGGATGACCGGCAAGGTCCCACACATGCAGATGTACAGGGGTGCTCATGCAAGAGCTGCTGGCCATCATGCCCCTGGCAGAAGTGCCACGGCAGGTGTCACCAGACGTGTGTTTTGGGCCATCATGGAGGCACAGACACATATGGAATGCTACACCAGAGATAGTCTGAGGCTCCAGAGTGCTACTTTTCCTGCTGTACATGAAGACATCCATGATCATGCAGATGCCCACCGTTATTTTGCAGATGTCATGGATCGATGGTTGGGTGAGATGGTGGGAATCCTCGACCATGTGGTGTCTGTGGTAGAGCATGCGGTGGGAGTAGGGCGTCAGACACGTGGACGTAGGTCAGCAACACCAACAGTTGGATATGTACGTGGACATGCAACATCTCATGGCTGCTCCTGTAGTAGCAGTACCAGCACCAGCACTGTCCACATCACAATGCAGCAGGCTACATGCATGTGGTCCTTGCCATTCCTAACAGGGACACAGATCCAGCAGACAATTGTCATCATCAGGGGAGAGTACCATATCGTGGATTCTGCCTGGTGGTGCCCGTGCAACCTCCGGCAGGTGCAGTTCCTACGTCCATGGCCAGACACAGTGAACTGTACACCCTGCCATGAGTGGTCCACAGCTATCCAACATGCCCCTGTATAGGGCAGCCACATGGCAGAACTGTGTGCATACATACACACATATATCACCAACACAGCTAGAGCACCTCCATACCTCCACACACCACGTCTGCACAGGCAATTTAATAAGTAACCCCCTAACCCACACACATGATGTCAACCAAATGGCTCAGCCTAGGCCTCTGGTTAACCCACACCACACCCTGTGCATATGATGATACCTGTGCCACATCCCTGTCATCCATACCATCAATCCAGGGACATGCTAATATGGTTCTGATGCACAGGGTGAATGTACTAAAGTTTAGCAAAGTAATGCTGTATAACATGTCATCAGCTGGACAGTTTAATGCTTACATGTCAGGGTGTGTAGCTGTCCAGCCATGATGCATTATATCTGTTATTAACACTGACTGATTGTGGTCTCCATACTGCATTCTGTTTGTGTTCTAGGTGTCGGTGTGTCAGGAGGATGTTGGTCTGCTGTCCTTTCCTACAAAGGGTGTGGCACTGTGGTAACACATTGTCTGTGTCATACCACAGTTACAGCTGAACACATGTAACAGGTCTGTATAACAGTTACTGCATGTGTCACATGGCTGATAGGTCTGAGGGGTGTATACAGGTGAGTGCATGGTGGCTGATGTAAGCAGCTCTTTTACAGTGGACAATGGGAAGTGTACTGGGTGGCACACACCAAATGTTTGTGAATAACACACACACACACACACACACACACACACACACACACACACACACACACACACACACTTTTGTGTTGATGCAATACACAGGGAGAACTGTTCACATGGATGTACTTCATTTTGCGGAGAACTTCTTTTGGCCTACGTAATTCCACTAAGACCAAATTTCCAAAACATCACATCAGTAAATAATCAATCCACCCGATTTAATTTAATTGAAAATGGTACTGGCAGGGTAGATGTCCTTTTCCCCAATATAATGCAATCCTGGAGTTGGTATACATAGGTGTGCTGGTGTTGGGGGTACAGACCCCCACTTTGGAGTGTGTGGGGTGGCGTAGCACTACACATAGTGTAATTAACAACTACTTAACCTCTTAACATAAACTGTACAGTATAACAGCACACTAAGTGGGAGATATGCACAACAATAACCCAAAAGTGGGTGGCTGTGCCCACAACAACCACACCCAACTATATATACCAACTCCAGTATTGTTGTACAGCTGAGCAGTGGGGAAAAGGGCATTTACACATCCACTACTAGTTTTGATGGAATGAATTTCCACAAGGTGATTACTTTGAAATGTTACCTTTTGCCAGTTAGTTCCCAGACAAATGATCTCATAGGAAATATATTTTCTGAAAACTGAAGTAGAGCCCTTCACATACACACACACACACACTTACTTGGTAACACTGAGATTAGAACACCTACCTAGGTACTTATTGCTGCTAATGTGTTTGGCCTTAATTGTACACACCACAGATCTAGTATGGTGAGGTGTGTCCCGAGCTTCCTGTAAAGTGAACAACATCACCAGGCCTTGTGCAGTCTGGTAATGGGCAATGTACTGGGTGTCAATGGACAATACATAGTATAACATACTGTCATATACACATTGACAAACACATACAGTCATAGACACATTTGATAGACCTGGGTTTAGCAGTGCTGACTACCTTGTCAGTGAGTCCATACTGTTACAGGGTTTTTGCACACAGCACATGCATCATTGGGCTGGAGTGTCATAAGTAACCTGTATGGTTGATGATGACAGCGGTCCTCATACAGTGGACCTTGTGGCATGTACTGGTGGTTTGGCATCTACTGCTCTGAAGTACAGTCCAAAAGTAAGGGATTCTGGCAAACAAAGGTCGCAGATGACTACAGACAGGGAGCCAATATTGAATCCCCACATGATGTGGATATTCTACAGAAGGGCTTTACAGAAAGACATGCTTGTTAGACCTGCTTGTTGCCTGAGCCATGGACTCAAGATCAATGCTAAGAAATGCATAGTTATCCCCTTTGGGAAGGAACATGTACCTGTGAAGTACCACATAGGTGGCAGTACACTAAACACCTAAAGTGTGATAAGAGACAGTGGTCTCACCTTTGATAACCACATCGCCACAACAGTCAGAAAATCAACCTATGTGGCACACCTCATCACTAAGGGCTTTACAACCAGAAAAAAGGAGGCCATTGTCCCACTGTAGTCATCTCTCAGTAGACCTAGTACAGACTACAATGGCCCATTATGTATGTATCTCACAAGACATCTGCAACAACTAGGAAGGCTGCAGACATGCCTTACTAAAAGAATCACAGGCCTAAACCTGATGACCTATGCTGGCCATCTGAAAATCATCCAGCTATGCTATGTCATATATCGTGTTCTCAGAGGAAATTTCTGCTTAACATACCATGCCATGTCAAACCCACAGCTGTTGGACATGCTACACTTAAAGAATTCCAAACCTTCACAGCCGCTCCAGGGAGGGGATCAAATCTTGTATTATAAATAATACATGGTGGAGGGATGTGTCCCCTAACGGTGAGACTCCCTGTGACTCTGGTATATATTGCCCATACATGTCAAGCAGAGTGTCTCTTTGGCCATCTTCAAAAGGAACCTAGACGATTAGATGGGAGATAGGAAATTGACCCCAGGGATCATGTCAGTTGCCCTGCTAGACAGGGGTCCAGGGAAGTAAATATTGTGGGAAGACATAGCCAGGAATTGTCATGGCTAGGCATGTATAGGCCCTAGGGCCGATAGTCTAGTACCAACCTATGAACCTATGACCTACACTTTCCATTGCCCAACCTTGGCAAGGCTGCTGATGTCATTCACTTTGAAATATACCTTTGGGGAAGGGCTAGACCAGTAAGCTCCATGGCATGTGCTATAACTGTGTCATGCTGTAGTCTGATATACTAGTTAGGTAGGAGTTCTAATCCCAGACATGGAAAGTATAAAAGTTTGTGTGTTTGTCTGTGTAGGGATCAATGTTTTTGAGGCCATTCACAGTCACTACAAATTCCATTGCCCTACTTTGGCAAGGCTTCTGATGTCAAGTACTTTAAAATACATCTTTGGGGAATGACTATCCCAGTAAGCCCCATGGCACATGCTATAACTGCGCAATGCTGTAATGTGATGTACTAGTTAGGTAGGAGTTCTAATCCCCGACATGACAAGTGTAAAAGTTTGTGTGTTTGTTTGTTTGTGTAGAGATCAATGCTTTTGAGGCCATTCACAGTCACTACAACTTCCATTGTCCTACTTTGGCAAGCCTGCTGATGTCATTCACTTTGGAATTCACCTTTGGGGAAAAATTAACCCCGTAAGCTCCATGATGCATGCTATAATTGCATGATGTTGTAATGTGATATACTAGTTAGATAAGCGTTCTAACCCAGACATAGCAAGTGTAAACGTTTGTGGTTTGTGTGTGTGTCTGTTTGTCTGTGTAGGGATCAATGCTTTTGAGGCCATTCACAGTCACTACACATTCCATTGCCCTACTTTGGCAAGCCTGCTGATGTCATTCACTTTGAAATGCACCTTTGGGGAAGGGATAGCCCAGTAAGCTCTGTGGTGTGCTCAATAACTGTGTAATGCTGTAGTGTGGTGTACTAGTTAGGTAGGAGTTCTAATCCCAGTCATGGCAACTGTGAGACTTTGTGTGTGTGTGTTTGTCATACATATCCTGTTTGGAAATAGCTGTGAGTGTGTAACAACAGGACACATTGTGATGTGGATTTTGCAAATTTCATATATGGTGGGCTTATTATATGTCACAATGTCCACCTTACAAGGATAACAGATGTCAAACAGCATAGAAGCTGGGGTAGACAAATGCATACCCCTGCATGTGACATCATGACTTGGAAAACAATATAAGCAACCTTCGTATTACCCAGAAAACACTTTCCATCCATGTGTCATACACAAACACACTTGGCTAGGCAACAACCACTATGTTGGCAGGCCCCTGCATATTGTCCACAGATAGTAACCATGGTGTGATTGCAGTGGACTACAGAGGGCATGGCATCCTGTCCCATCCCTACAATAAGCAAATCATTGCATACAGTGCTCCTTTGCTATGTTCTCCACTGGATGCCTGCAACAACTGTAGAGCCACAAAATGTAACCCACAAAGGACATACCATGCCTTATACACATGCCCTGTATGGACAGATGCCACTGACTACAGGAAATACCTGTATCATGCTGTCAGTGTAGGTGCAGGGTCAACCTGGTGTCTATTGCCAGTTCTCACCACGAGGCCTGGAATGGCACATCTGATGATAACAATCTGTCTAAACAACATGCCCCAGACACCCCAGGTACACTTCCACATGTCACAGAACATGCATGTGGGACGTGTGCACATCCCAGACACCATCCATGTTATGGAATATAGAACACATACATGGCAAGCATTGCATAGCACTGGCCACCCACAATAGTAACGCAGATGGCTGGATGGTTCATAGGTTCATAGATAGGTACTAGGCTATCGGCCCAAGGGCCTAAGTAAGTCTACCAACAAGGTTCCTCGGATTATGGCAGCCAAGAAAGTTATTTTCCTGTGACCCTGTTGAACAGAGCCACAGAAGTGATCCCCGGGGTGTATTTCCTATTTCCCATCCACTCATCAATATTTTTCTTGAAGAGTGCTAATGAGGAACTTTGCTTGACATAGATGGGTAGCTTGTTCCAGAGTATGGGAAGTCTCTGGGACAGGAATCTATCCCTCCAGCATGCCCTGTTTATTGTGGTGACAAGGTTTAGATCCCTAGAGCATGTAGCTCAGAGGGATTGGGATTTCTTTAGGTGTACTATATCCAACCAGTCTGGGTTTGACATAGCTTTATATGTTAGTCGGAGATCACCTCGCAGTAGGTGATATGCTACAGAGTAAAGCTGGTGTTTTTTTTGAGATGGTCAGTGTAGGGCATCTGTTTGAGGTGAGTAATCCACTTTGTGAGGTACTTCTGTGGCCTTTAAAGCTGCTTCAGATGTCTTGTGAGGTACATTCCAAAAGGGGCATTGCACTCTATAATAGGTCTAATGAGTGTCGAGTAGAGGGGAACAATGACCTCTTTTTTTCTGGATGAGAACCCTTTTGTAATGAAGTGTGCCACATAGAAGGATTTCCTGACTACTGTGTTGATGTGATTATCAAAGGAGAGGCTACTTTCCACCTGGGTCCCAAGGTCTCTTATCACACATTCAGCGTTAAGTAAATTGCCGCCTATGTGGTACTTCATGGATGCAGAGTTTTTGCCAAAGGGGGTGACAATGCACTTTTTGGCATTGAGCTTGAGGCCATGGCTCTGACACCAGGCATTTGTTCCAGAGACGCCCTTCTGTAGGATGTCCACATCATTGGTGAATACAATACTCACCTGTGTGGGCCAATCCAGAGACTACACCCCTGAGCCATACTGCAGACCGTTGTCATGTGGCTTGATGCCAAGGTATGAAATATGAAACCATGCATGTCAGTACTGGCAAACCTGTTTATGTGTGTGTGTGTGTGTGTGTGTGTGTGTGTGTGTGTGTGTGTGTGTGTGGAGTATAATGATATGGACACCATTCACACGCACTACAACTTTCATTGGCCTACTGAAGCATGCCTTCTGATGTCAGACACCTTGATATACCCTTTACCCATATGTAATCCAGATAAGCCTTGTGGTGTATGTGATACCTGTGTATTACTGTATTGTGGCAAACTAGCTAGTTAAAATGTCTAATTCTGACCCTGCCAACTGTGATAATGTGTGTGAGTCCCTGAGAGAGTGTGGCAGTGTTTGACCTTGACACCTGTTCTTATTTACAGGCAAGTGTACTACACCTATCTTATCCCTACTTTATCACTGTTGCTGATGTCACTCACCATTGAATATACCTTTGGGCAGCTCCCTAACATGTAAACTCTGTGGCACATGCAATAACTGCATAGACATGTGATAGGAAAACATAGTCAGGCAGGGGTTTAAAACCCTGTACTGGTAAGTGTGTGACACAAGAATGCTTAGGCTTTACTTTCCCACCGTCTCCCTGTCTTACTTTGTCTCTGTCTGTCACTCTCACTCCCTCTCTGGTGGATGTGGAGAAGTACACCTGCTTTGCTTAGGCAGCAGCTCGTGTTTTGTAACGGATGTTCATGATTAGCGGATGGGCTCTGTATGAATTGCAGTCCTCCACTAGCTGATTGCATGTGAAACAACTGTGGTAACATTCCCGTAGCCAATTGCATGGAAACACACTCCTATAACTAGGAACATCATGTGGGTGTTGGCCATTTTCATTCACTGTGAGCAGGACTTAATGTCAGTGTTTGGCAAACAGCATCACAGATGGTAGTGGGATATACCTCATACAATATACACTGTGGAGACAGGCCAACAAACAAGAGAGGGATGTCCCAGACATGACTACAGAATGTAAGTGTTGCTCTTCTGAATTCAGAATAATGTTGGCCTAACAGGGTTTGTGTTGATATGGCTGTTCTACATGATTTAATACCTGTCATGACAGTGTTATTTATTTGAGGAAACTCCCACCTGTAGGGTTATCTGCAGACTGGCCAGTGTTTGAGTCTTATGTGGCTTGTGTTACTCACAGATCACCTAACTTAGAACTGCAGAAGCATAGTCTGAGGATTGCAGTCAGTACGTGGTGACATACATGAGAGTTACTGACTTCATATCCTTCATAGGACATATGTCTCAACAACCCCTGTTACAACAGTAAATGTATGAGGTTATCACAGCAACATGCCAATGTTGGCCCAGTGTTTGTGCCTCCAGCCACAAGTCTGTCAACCTTTCTATATGTCATGCAGTAAGAGGTGCATATGTTCTGTACACCATTATTTATTGACATCATACCTGATAACAAGCCAGTCAGATATCAGACTGCTAGACATGTATAGTAGGGGTTATATTTGAGGACATAACCTGGACATTCCGTGGTTGTGTGTATAGTAGTGAGGTCAGTGTACTTATGGTGATTGTCGATAGTATGTGTATTGTGAATATGTACCTTGGCCTGTGTACAGACTGTGGTAGATGTCATTTTCTTGGTCCTGTTCTATCTGATGTTACATGCTGCTCCAGTGTATGGTACCCTATCAGCTTACATGTTTGCAGGGCAAAACACACACACACATCCCAAACCACAGACAGGCATCAGACCACACTGTGTTGTGGCCCTGTATATGTAGGGTTAGTGTGTGAGTGGCACATATGAGAATGAAGTTGATCAGACAGTCCATATACTGTAATATTAAGCTTGCTTACCATATGTGGCTGTGGCTGTGTTCAGATTGGTTGTGGGTATGCACTTTCACACAGGTGTCTGTTACTCTGTGCTGTGACATGCCTGTAGAGCCTGACATATTTGCAGGTACATGTGTATTCCCCCATAAGAAATGTAGGCCAGTGGTGTGGAAGTCTGCCCGTAGTTTGCACAGTGCTTTGTTACATACCTAGCAGCTTAGTGTAATTTCCCAGTGTGATGTTATGTCCAGATATTTGCCAGATGTACTGCTGCTGGGCCACCATAACTGTCATGTATTTTTGACAAAGCAGTAGGATGCTGTACAGCTGTATGTCACTAACAAGTGGGTACTATGTGGCCATGTGACCTCTGCACCACAGGTTATTATATGTCAGGACAGACAGGAGTGTGTGAATGCATAAACTGTGTGGGCATATGTACTCCAGTATTTACGTGATATACCCATGTACATGGCTGTTAACATCCACATTGTCAGGCTTGGTCCACATGTCTCGCACTAAGGGGATCTGTGTATAGCTCTGTACTGACCAGAGTGTGCCAGACTGCTCACATTTATTGGTCATATCTCTGCTGTAGTCCACATGATCATTACTGTGATATCAGTGGTACTGTAAAACTTAAATGATGCCTTA